>NW_026889753.1:5995000-6595000 GCF_033153115.1 Saccostrea echinata
TAAATATAGATACTTGTTTGAAATGTATTAATATAAAATTCTCTATCCAAGAAAAAAAAATAAAATGCATCCCTTACACATTAAAAATACAATTCAACAATATCAGTGAAAAATTTAAAACTCAATTCATATTAATTTCAATAAATTTATCCATGGAAAAAACAAAATATGTAAAATATGGTTCTTAGAGGTGCTATTAAAGGTGTTTATTCAGGATTTCATACATAACACATACTTCAGACATATACATACTGGTGTATTACCAATTAAGAAATATTAACCAGGATTAATACAAATATCAATTACACTGTATGTTCAAATTAATCTTATAAATAAGTTTATTTAAAAAAAAATAAAAAGACAAAGAGAAAACCATGAAAAAAGATACAAGGATGAATCTTTTATAATTTTAAATTGTCTGCTTCAATGTAGTGATAATAAAATAATGCTACATATCTGATGGCTTCATGGAAAAGAATTATTCTATGCAAAGGTGTTTACAAATAGTACTTTGTCATTTTTCATAAATGAATACCACTTTGTTGATGAAAAAGGTTCACCAAATTTTTTTGAGAGAAATTTGAATTCAGAATAAATGACATTTCACAATACACACTTTTCCTATGGGTAAAATAATAGAAAATGGAAGATTACAGAATTGCACCAATTGTCTTTTAATCACAATCTTGACGCTTCACACAACAATAACATACACGTAGGACTTTCTACTAATTCTGTTTTGTCTTTCTTTTTTTTCTTTTTTTGGGAAAAATTACCAGAAATGTACACTTTGAATAACTGATGGAATGGTGTATTTATTAAACAGTGTTAGTACAAAATACAAGAGTTGATCAATTATCAATATTTTACTGATTTTTTTTTGTTAACTATACCTAAGTAGAAACATTGCTGGCACTTATTAATACTGGCAAGTTTCTGCTAATATCAATTCTTTTACAGTGTTTTTGCCATATTCTCAACCTCGGTTTCTAAATCAACCCTTTTAATTTGTGCCTAAAATGCGCTTCTTATGACCACAACTGATGTCTAATTTAAGCTGTAAAATAGCTGACAAAAATGTTGTTATAGGCTGAGTGTAAACATTATTACAATGGATTCTAGTATTGCAATGTTACACATGTATAATACTATGAATAAAAAAGTATGTTCTGTAGCTACAGACCACTGCATTGCTTAAGCTTCTAACACACACATCCACTCCACAACAGACAGCAACATCACTTAACACAATAACAAAGAAATGCTTATGATCACAAAGACAAGTGCAGAGAGAGAGAGAGAGAAAAAATCACAGAGATGTAGATGTCAAATAATGAACACAGCAGATAATGTGAAACCTGAATTCTCAAAATTAAAAAGAAAAGTATTTTACTCTCACACAATAACAGTCACTCTGTCTAAAATAAATCTGGCCTTGTCTACAAATCAATGTCTACTGGATAAAATAACAAGCTAGCTCACTAGAAAATTAAATTTACACATTTACAAAAGCTGAGCATTTGAACTTTTCAACAGGTACATACATGTATATTTACATCATAATATAACTTATGATTTCATAAATATTCATTGCAATATATGTATATTCATATTTCTTGTTTTACATGTTCACCCCAATAAAAAATTCTCTCTCTTGACATTCATTTAAAATATCCAGACCATTGTATCTAATTACACAGAAAAATACCATATCAGCAAAAACCTGAAATCACTGAGATTTCATTAAGGCTGCAGAACTCCATAGAGCAGCTAAAAGACAGAAAATCCAAATAATCCTCTAGCTTATTAGGGTAAATATGTGTATTTGATTTTTCCATCAGTACATACATCAATTTCTTTCTTGTACTTTCCTCCCTCTATTGACCATAAATGTTTACATAAGTACCAGTTTAAAAGTGTTTCCATTAAGAGAATAGAGAGCATGTGGAGATATATCTTATCCATTCTGTAGTCCTATTCAAAGATCCACCACGCTCTCTGCACCAGATGAAGGCAGCAGATAGCAGAAAAAGATGAGCAGGAAGAGTTTCCTACCCTACATTGCACAGATCAGGACACTTATCAGTCCCTCTCTCCCACTCACATTAAACCTCGTCTTGATCATAGAAATGACACTGGATATACGAAGTGGGAACAAATCCCTCGGAATTGTCATGTTTGCGGACTCGTGTCCACCCATCTCCCTGGTCCTGTTCCAATACAAACATTTCTTCTCCTTCAGTCATAGCTACTGAACCCTCGTTGCCAGCTGTAGATAACAAATATGGATCAAGTTTAGTACCCCTTCAGAAACATTTTCAAAAAGAAGTTTCCATATGAAAGGAAATCTTGTTACTGTATGCTGAATAGTGAATAATAGTGAAGAAAATTCTTCTAATATGATAAATTCTTTCTATATATTACAACTTCAAAAACACTTTTACATTTTTTTGAACTTTTATATGAAATTTCTAATAAATAAAAAAAAAATCTGTAACTGCACCTTCATAAGGATACAATGCTCTACATGTTCCAATGACAGGGAACCCTTCCTCCTCATCAAAATCTGGATGATCAAATTCTGCCGTGTGATCTATGTCCTCATCTATAGCCCTACAATGACCAATCAAAATTTAATTTTTATTGTACCAACCAACCAATGAAAATTCAGCATTTACATTTCACAACCAATCAAAATTGAGATGCTAAATTAATACATCATCATGATGTTTTGCTGATCATGTAAGTATCTGAAGTGAGTTAGCACCCAAATATCATCATAAATAAATTACCTGTATATCACAATGATGGAAAACAATTATTTCTGAACATTTATGAGGGGAAAAAAGGTTTAAAGATGACAATGAAAAAACATTATTCTCGAGCATTAAACTGCTGAATAGATCTTGAATCTGTGATTCTGATGGAAGAGGGCACAGCATGAATGGATGCAGTGACAAAAGCATAAAGAACAATGGTATGGCTGATGGGGAAAATGAGGAAAATCTCAGTAGCATGATGCTGTAATGGTTAGTTGAGAAGGTGGCAATTTACTGAGATGGAGAAACAGGACAGGTTGGTGATGCAAAAAAAAAAAAAAAATAAATAAATAAAATAAAAAAATAAAAATAAAAATGAACAACACATTCATCCACTACCTTATGCATATTTCATTCAAATTAATGTTTTTTTTTTCTTTTTGAAAAATCAAAAACTTTTGACATGAAAGATAATTATAATAATATTATCGTAATACTTGAAAATCTCACAATTTTACATATTTGCTAATCAAAAGTAGTTTATGGCTAATGTACACTTAAAATACCAAGGCATGAATTTAAATGAAAAATGATGTTAGAGCTGCGAAAATTGTCAGAAAGTAAAGAGAAAGTTATTAACTTCTCTGGCTTCTTCCGTATTACTGCTCTGTAACACAATTTCATTATCATCTATAAAGAATCTGACTACAGCAGCATTGTATACACCTTAAAGAGTTATCTACTAATAGCACATAATGTAAATTAAGAGAGCACCGTGGGAATTATGAAAAAAAAAAATTAACCAAATATTATTACTGGTTTAATATGGGGGAAAACTTGAGAAAAATGCAGTTAAAAAACTCATCCTTAATTAATATACAAGTTAAATCACTTTAAATTTTCAATAACAAATTTCCAATTACATCATGACAATTTCAATTAAAAGATCATTATTAAAAGAGGGTTTAAATGCAGTCTAGCCTTGAATGGTTTTAATTTTATCATGCAGTTATATCAATATCTCCCACTCACCCTTCCTCCTCAAATTCCTCATCGCTAACAAAACAAGAAACCCACATTATAACCGTACAACATTACTGTGTTAGTGTCAATCAAGGGACCACTGTTTACACACTTATACTTTGTGTACACTAAGGAAACACTTGTTCATACTAATTTTGTTTCTTTCCCCCCTTCACCGCCATTCAAAAATCTGCTTTACTAAATGTCAATTTTAAATCTGCCATCTTCAGAATTTTCAATAAAATTTAGAAATAAAAAAAAAATTAGTAACTATTCTTAATGAATAAAAATCCAACAACAACAAAATATTACTTAATGAAAATTGATTAGATCAAACACTACATTCCATTAATTCTTCCTGTAGTATATTAGTTTATGTATTGAGAGATGAGTCCCATGACCTTTGTGTATTCCAGATATGCTATTAAAAAATCTACTATGTGCAAATAGCTCAGATGTTGCTAGCACTTCTAATATAAAGTTAACAGAATGTGGCAGATACCTATGTCTTAGCACTGATCACATTCCCATCTCTAAAAACAATTTTTCATTTTTTTTTTTTTTTTTTTTTTTTTTTTTACATTTCCCCCCATTAAAAATCATTCTAACTGCACAAAAAACAACCTGTGTACTTTTCATATGAAGTATCTTTTCAAAATTTCTTCAAACTTTCCTCAACGATGATCATGGAATGTTGCTGATATAAAAGCAGATATATTTTCTGAGTAGTTTATATGGATTTCATGTCAATGCTTAGCGGTAAGGATCTGCACACAATTAGATAAAACCCTGAGTATCTTGTGACAAACCTGGGCGGTTCTGGCCACTCCTCACTGAAATAATCACACGCACTGAAACATTGCTTTGTACAGGCATGCTCCAAGACTTCAATAACTTTTTAGATCAAACAAATTAAAATAAGCTCACTGAGCTTTATTTAAACTACAATTAAAAGATATTGTACACAGGATCCCTCAGCATTTCTAAAATGCAAATACCCCCTCCACCTCCTCCTCTTCATGTCGGGAGTGCCCCTGTGTAGCCAAAAATTTTAATCCCTAAATTTTTTTCATTGGTATTATCAAATTTAAATTCACCAAATTTCCTTCACCATTTAGATCTCCTAGACAAGCACCCCCAACCCTGCTGTTCCTCTGATTTCAAGAGTTCTGCTGTTAGTTCAGTCAATTTATCATGAAACATCAAACTTATTTCATCATGAATTCTTTTGTTATAAATAAAATTTAGAATGCACCAAAAAAATGTAATAAAAAAATCTATCAAAATAGATGAGGGAAAAGCATTACTTGTGGTACATAAACTTTCTACGAAAATTACAATAGGAAAGGGGCATAACTCTTGTCATTTTAATATTTTGGTTAAAATTATGGTGCATTTTTCTACCTTGAAGAAAGAGGAAGCAAATTAAACTGTGTATTTTGACATTAATTGATGCAGTATAATATTTTACACCCAGCTAAAAAATATAACGGATGTTAAGGCTTAGGAATGTATAAATATTGCATTTCCTTGCCTCATAATAATAAAATTTAGGTTAGAGGTTATCAAAAAATGGTCAAATTTTGTCCCTAAATCTTTATGGATATTTTTTTAATTATATGTAGTATTTATGTATTAAATGAAATGATCAATGCATAGTAAATCATAAGGTAAGGGAAATTTATGTATTAAACTCCAACTGTATTCACTATCCACTATAGCTAGAAATACTAATACTTCCAAATTAACAAAAAGAACGTAATTAGATTTGAAAATCCACCTCAAATTTATATCATCTATAGAAATAATGATCTGTTAAACTTAATGAAAAAAAGGTCAAATCAGACTATACTTTCATGAAAAACAGGGATATTCTTTTACATTTCAGGGCTAGGGTTAGGATTAGCACTTCAAAACATTGGATAGATTAACAGAGTTATGCCCCTTTTCTATGGTAATTCCATTAGTCACTAGGGGCTAAATCCGAATTAAATCTAGCCAATATTATGTTTTCTGCTCCTTAGATTTTTTGAAAGATTTTTTTATTGCATATATTTTGTATCTGTTCGAATTTATTTACCACAAGATAATTTCTGTTGCAATTATTTTGATGTTGGGTTTTTATTTTCACTAAAATTGACTGCACTATGTAGTATTTCAGTAGTAAACATGGTTAATATGGGCTGATATCTTACGTGTAGACTTCTGGTTCATTTTGCACAATCTGTGGAGCTCCGGACAGTGAAGTCTGGCTCATATCCATTGTTGCACTGCTCTGGGATATTGAGTCATCTGATAAACTATTCCTTCTCTGTCCCGCTGGAGAAGGCTTGGCATCCATATTGGCAAGATATCCCTAGAGAAAAAAACCACTCACATAATAACAATGAATTATTAAATGTAGCACATAAGTAATGACTATTAACAATTAAAACAACTAAATTATACTCCCATGTTAATATTCTCATCAGTAAATTCATACATGTATATGAAGAGAAATATTTGATTTTTAGAACTAACTTGGTATTTCCTCATTTCAGCTTGTAAACTGTCAATCTTTTGAGCATTTTCTTCTATCTTCTTTTCTAGTGCATTAGGATCTCCAAGTGCTGGATTATTGACATAGACATCCTTCATCTTTAACATTCCTTCTCTACAAAATACATCAAAAAGCAGGTGAAGGACTGGAGTTCTTTAACATTTTATTTCTATTTTATGTACAATCCAAATATTACAAGATGAAAAAAATATACAAGCTAATTCAGAGAATATTGGTCCCCTGCTTCAGGAAAAAAAAGGTGGAAGAACTGAAAAAAAATTGCAGATGGAGAAAAAAAAAAGTTCGACCTAATAATCTCAACCCTTCAGCCTTTGGCTTTAATAGGGGTCTTTTTTTAAGTTAAAGAAATTTATGACCTTTAGTTTCATTGCAAATGCTTACAGAGAATTAAAGTTATCACCTGGAAACTATGTGTGCAATATATAATTTTTTGTCCTACGTCTATGACCTTTTTTTTTTACTTCAAAATCAATAGCAGTCTTTTATTTATGTCATACTGAATAAAGGTATAAAATTTCATTGCAAAACCTCAAAGAGAACTAGAATTATCACCAGGAAACCATTTAACATGTTTAAGGCAAGACATCAATTTTTGACCTTCTTGTGTAATTGAATTTACCTTTCAATTACATGACTTACACAGATTAATTATCATAGGTGAATAGCAAACAGGAATAAGTTCTCTCAGTAGAGTACAAATTTTCCCTACAAGATCAATAGAACCCTGCCCAACACCAAAACACTTAAGCCAGTAGTTCAGAATTTCCCAAATCTCGTAAGAGCATCCTTGCTCAATACAACTTTAACTGTACTCTTTGTGCCCCTTAGACACCTAGGACTTTTAAGGAATTAATGCATTTTCACTATATATTCAATAAGGTTCCATCCTAACACCAGAACTTCTGACCCATGGGCTATGAGTTTTTAGGTAGAGATACCCTTGCTCATCATAACCATGCACTTAGTTTGACTACTAAATACTCTGGGGCAGAGATGACGTTCAAAGAATTAATGCATTTTCAAGAAGAAGAGACAATTGAATATATCCTATGGGAATGTGATCTTGTACAATCACTCCTTGAAAACTTTGAATATTATCTCCAGCAGAGAAACCTCCATTTGTCCATAACAAAAAATCATTCATTTTAGGTATTGGAGGAAAAAATAATGAAATAGTTAATATCTTAATCTTATGGTTAAAATATTATATCTATACTTCTAGATGCACTGAAAAACCTCTAAATGTGCACTCTGCAATATCACACTTGAGTTATTTTTACCAAACACAAAAATATATATCACATAAAAATGGTGAAAAAGAGAAATTTGACACTCAGTGGAACAGCTGGAACCAACTATTTTTGTAACTTTCTCTCTCTCTCCCTCGTAATTCTATATATACACAATTCTGTTATAGAAAAGATAATGAACATTTGGTTTAGAATGAATTGTGTTGAAAAAATAAAATAATTAAAAAAAAAAAGAAAAGAAAATGTTCAAATGCTTAAAGATGACTAACACCTGACAAAGCACGATGACAGATGAAAACAGATCTTGAAAGGTCACCTGAGTGACTCTAGTGCCTTAAAAAATGTGGATGTCTGTAATAATAGTGAAAACAACTGGTCCTCTAATAGTCAGGGGCAAACATAATAGTTTCTATATCAGGCCTCAACATCATTAGGGGTGATATACTTCATAGAGGGTACCAATGTACCAAATTTGAAGTCTTTCAAGTAAATGGTTTTAAGATACTAAGCTAAAAACATCTTCCTATTCTTGTGCCTATGTTGTTTGATCCTTGACCTTTGTCCTTGTAAGTACAAAATCAACAGGGGTCACATACTCCATAAGGGGAACCAATGAACCAAGTTTGTTGTCTGCCAAGAAAAATGTCTCAGAAAATTGAGCAAACAATATCTACCTGGGTCTAGCCTCTAGAGTAGTTTGACCTATGACCACTGCTGACCCTGTGACCTCAAAATCTATAGTGGTCAACCACTCCCTAGAGGAAATCAATGTACTAAATTTTACCAAGTCTGATGTCTTTCAAGCAAAGTGTTCTCAAGATATTGAGTGGTCAATATATTCCTATGTCCAGTTTGACTCTGGTAGGAGGTCATCTACTCATGCTTGTCAAGCAAGTAGTTCTCAAGACAAGATTTTCCTATATCTAAGGTAGCCTGACCCTTTCTTGTGACCTCAAAATCAAAAAGGGCCATCTACTCTTCAGGGGGTCCCAGTATACCAAGTTTGATGTCTATTAAACAAAGGGTTCTCAAGATATTGATCAGACAACACTTGGTCTACCAACCAACAGATGCGAAGCAAAATGACCCCTTTTCCAAAGGGAGGCATAGAAATCAACAATAATAGTTGAAGCAAACCCTTAACAACAGAAAATAAAATAATATACATTACAGTAGATTTACACCAATATTTTTCCTCTCACATACTGCAGTTTTGTTGAATATATAAAACTATGTTATAAAAAGTGTACTCTTGTATATTCTTTGATAATATCTGTAAATAATTTTTTATGCATGTGCTGCATTTTGACATCAAAATGAGATATACCTTTCAGCAGTTTCTCTGGCAATTTCTTTTTTGAATTCATCTATCTTTTTATTGAGAGCTTTTCTTTGTTGGTTTGGAGGAAGATCACTGAAATCTTCTTTCGATTCCTCTCCCTTAAAAAAAAAATACAAAAAATCAACTAGGTAGCAAACAGGACTATACACTTGTGAATTACTAGAAAATCTTTTCCAAATTACTTATATTTATTCTAAAAGTCTACAACACAGTACAAAGTATATGAACTTGTGCTTATGCTCACGAAAGCCACACGTGCTCAAATACATAAAATAGCTAGGATGCATTAACCTATAAAATATTTAAGGAGGAAGTGGGGGATATCTGAAAATTCTTATAATCAATTTTAATGTCATTCTGTTAATTAAAATTACACCAGACTTTGTGGACATAAACTGAAATTATTACAGTACTTACAAAGTGAAATGAGTTTGTCTCTGAAAACAATTTGACTATTTGAACGTCTCAATTTTCATCATTTAGAATTACTAGTAATTTTACAAAATAAGTACCAGGGTACTGAGTATAATGATTACTTTTCCATACCCTCCCCCCCCCCCCTTTCAAATCTATGTGTACTAGAAAACCATTTCAAACTCAAGATAAATTCAAAATTTCCTTTTTTTCTCTCAACGAATCTTATCCATAATATAGAGTTGCAAAGTGTGTATAAAATGAGTAAAATATTTTACCGCTAGGTACTATGATATTAATATTTAATCATAGCAGTTTACATAGTTTATATCTATTCAATTTCATTAAATAAATACACATATAGAAAAGTGTTTTAATGATCAAAATAATCAAGATGAAAGGACATATTTGGAGTATTATCCATTCAAATAAGATGGACTTTATTTTAAATGTATTTTTTGTATACTGATTACTGTGTACTTGTTATGAAATTGATTAAAGGCACTAAATAATCTCAGTTTATTTTTTTCTTTTTTAAAGAACCATTCTCAAACCTAATACCACAGAAGATATCCAAAGTCTTTCATGCTGCATGTCTGATTTCAATACAAATTCCAACCAAATTCTGATATATTCAAATCCAAAAATCTCAAAACCTCCCACCTAAAAATTTCTTGAATTAAACATTCAAAAACAGGGAGTAACAAAAAAATAAAGGGGTAACATTGTTCTGCTTGAATAATTTTGCCATGCATAAAATATTTGAAAAAAAAAATGGGGGAGGGGTGGGGGCGTGGGGTAGGTGGGGGCCATACCTACCTCATGCTCCTCAATGGCAAAAATAACATTGAAGGCAATTAATGGATGAATCAACTATTGCAATTTTATTGTTGTTAAACTTGATGTTTTTTTGTAGCTTTTTAAAACAAAAATTACAATCAAACAAGAGGCCCATGGGCCATAATGCTCACCTGAAACACTTAGGTTGGCTCATTTTGAGAAAACAAAACAATTTTCAACTATTCAATTCCTATGTCTCTGGTTTTATCCTACATTTACAACCCCAACCGGAAGCTTTTGTATCCCATTCAAAGTCTTATTATGAATCGAGTTAATTTTTGAGGAATAAATGAGTGGTTTACAATAAAGAGGCTCGACCAGAGAGATCTGAAACGATTAATTTGACAAGAGAAAAAGTCTTTCAAAGCGAACAATGTAATTTTAAAGTAGGTTAATGATTGATATGTTAACAAAATACGAGCTTGAAGCGGGGATGCCTGAAATTGAGTTAGGTACCTTGCGGTAAAAATAAGTAGAGGGTGCCCCGTATACGAAACAAGTGCCTGTGATTCTTATGTATAACTTTGATCCTGTCGTGGCCCGACCCTTCCTGGGGGTTATGATTTATACAAATTTAAATCCACACTATGTAATGAAGCTTTCAAGTAAGTTTCAACTTTTCTGGCAGAGTGGTTTTGAGAAGATTTTTGAAAGATCCCATTAAATTTTCACCAAATCTCAATTATCATCCCTTGAAAGAGGGCATGGTCCATCATTTGAACAATTTTAAATCCCCATCACTTAAGAATGCTTTGTGGCAAGTTTGATTAAAATTGGTCCAGTGGATCTAGAGAAAAAAAATGAAAATGTGAAAATTTATCAATGACAATGACGATAGACAACAGACAAATTTTGATCAGAAAAGCTCACTTGAGCCGAAGGCTCAGGTGAGCTAAAAAAAGCCCACTGAAGCCTTTTGACCTAGGTGGGAGAAAATATGCAAACACTACATTGCAGTTAACTTTTAATTCATAAACTAATTTCAACATTACTTGGTAGAGTGCCACAGCACACTGTCATAAACCATACACAAAGGAAAATCACTGTAAAGCAAAACTATAACTGAAATGTACAAATAAATGTCAACATAACGGATGTTTTCATTACAGATTTCATGCATTTACTGATAATTTTCTACTACAAAGAAACATGCATCAACTGCTTGGTGGGAGGGGCTAGGGTCACATGACCATGCCCATACATACCAGTAATCCAATGATCTGTGGTGAAATGCAGGAGAAAGCAAAGATTGAGAATTGTAAGGTGTTTGATTACATGATGATGTAATGATGAATGAGAATGGAATATAAACAGAGTTTTCACCAGATATATCACTTCAAATGTTAAAATATTCAAGTTTTCAATGACTTTCCTTACAAATGATACAAAAATATACAATTTTTCACTAATCTGGTTCAAACTCATGTGTAGAACATTTATACCAAAGAGGTGTGATGGATGAATAAGTATATTTTGGGATGGCAGGAATTCAAACAATGCATGAGTTGTCTAAAATTTTGGTTCATATATTTCCAAACACCTTTTCTTCTCGCTAAGAAAAGCAAAATTAAAAATTGTTCCCAAAATAAAAATAAAATAAACAATGGAACGTAATTCCTACCACTATAACACTTACTGGACATGACAAACATTTTATTTTCTAAAAATGGAAACAACAGTCAATAAGTAAAATGGTATGTATATAATATTAACATGACAACAACCTAAAATTTTATGACTGAATTTTTAATTTCATGCAATACAGTCTATCACATTTAAGCAAAGAATAATACTCATGCAGTTCTGGAATTCCTGATACAATTAGTAAAAGAAATATAATTGGCATAGTACAATTAAATACTGCCTGAACAATATGCTCTATATATCAATCAACATACAAATATATCGTAAATTCATTCTATCGATATCAATAAGACATGAAAAGAAACAAACCAAAAAACTAAAAGGAAAAAAAAAGACTGGATAAGGAAAATTGTTAAGATTTGTGGTTGTTATAAGTTTTTAGAAAGGCATGGGAATACATGCTATGTGGGAAAAACAAAAATTTTCTCTTTCATTATGATTGACTGATTCAGAATGATGTGTCATTATGGAGTTAATGAACTATGGTTGCTAAAGTGTGAACAGACTTATTATAACAATGACTTCCCACACCCAGTTTGTCTGACTTACTTTGTTAATTGTGGCCTGAAATAAAACAAGACAATCTACATTTTCTACAAGTTTTACAAAGTAGAAAAGAAAAACAAAACTTTGACTATCACTACTGCGGGACTCTCTATCGTTCTATCATGCAGTATGTGAATTGCTCAAACATGTTATGCATCTAGATTTCATTTTTGGTATGCACAAGTGACTTCATTCCCTAAAATAAATGGTGGAAAATGATATGGAACTGATGTCTTTGATTTTAGAATTTGTACCTTTAGCTAAAGCACAGCTTTATTTTATTTTCAGTTCTATAAGTCACTAGCTTCTACTATCTAGATCAAGAGCCCTAAATATTAAGAAAACTTATGATTTAAAGTAAGTCTACATTCCCTAGTATTTTTTCCTTTATTGGATAGGGATCTTTAAATCAAAATGCCCATGCCTGTTGCCTTTCTAAATTTTACATAAATAACTTAAAAATAAATAAAAGAAAGATAAAATAACTTGTAATATTACAGATAATACTAATAAAATCTAAAAATTTTGCTACAAAATTTACATTTCACAACAGTTTTAATCAACAAGTGTTTGTCAACTGGACATAGAAAGCAAACTGAACAGGCATTATAACTTAACCCCGCTTACCCGAATTCTTGCTGACTGGGTAATGAAGAAAAAAAACTTTATATAATAATTTCACATTTTCTCTCTAATTTGATAATTGATTTGTTTTAGAATTTCTGTTTAGTTAAGTTAATTTTCAAACTCTTAAGATTACAGAAAATGTTATTATTCAATCTGAAATGTCAAGGTTTTCAGTCTTTAATATATTTCTTATATTCTATATTTCTTAAAAACTTCTTATATTCTATATTTCTTAAAAACCTATTTAAAAAACTTATAAAAAACTTGTTATTCAAATATTTAAGCAATTTTTCATTCAATCACATGTTCTCAATGCTAAATCTGCCACGCATAAGATAAAGGAAGAGAGATAAGTCCCAAACACACTCTATAAAACCCCTTAAGTTAGGATAAGGCCAAATAAAAAAATATGTGTGGTTATGGTTACCCGACCATCCCTATTTTATACCCCCGACCCTAAACTTTTTTTTGGCAATTTTCATATTTTTTCCAGAATTTTCCCAGATTTCTATCAATGGCTCCGGTTTAAGTTTTAGTTTCAGCAATGATGGCCTCCTTGCAAAACATAGTGTAAGTGTTTAATAGTATTAAATCCAAAGCAAGCTAGCATGTAGGTGTTCCCTACCAATATTGACTAGTATATTATCACACCACATCTAAATGCCACTTGCAAAGGAGTGATAGGTATTATTTAGAAAAATTAAGAAAATCATTTTGTTTAAAAAAAAAAAATTAAAAAAAAAAAAAAATAAAAATAAAACCTACCTACCTACCCTATTTTTTTTGGAGGTGTAACCAGAACCACACATATTTTTTTGTTTGGCCTAAGCTGTCAATGGATATTGCAGCAGGAAGCAGATGAATATATGATAAGTGCATCAGGGAAACACTGTTGATGCATATTTTTGAAGAGAAACTCAGAGGTTTTGACTATATAATCTATATACATATTCTGTTAATTTCAAGTACTGATTTGTACATGTCATTTGCACAGCAAACAATTAGTACTGAAAAAAAACTTTGATACATTAAGTGATTATAAGATCCTAGCAAATTTTAATATTTCACTAAGTATATGATATAATGGCATCTCCAAAAAATACCTTGGATGAAGTGAAAATTCCAAATAAACCTCCTCCTCCTTTTTTCTCTTTTTTATTTCGTTTTTTGTCTGATACTGTGCCTTTGCGGTATTCCACAGCATTTTTAGGTGTTCCATTAGCATTAGAAGTGTTGATGACTGAGCTTGGATTACTCAGGTCTTCAAAAGGAAAGTCCCCAGGGATAGGG
This sequence comes from Saccostrea echinata, assembly GCF_033153115.1. NCBI lineage: Eukaryota > Metazoa > Mollusca > Bivalvia > Ostreida > Ostreidae > Saccostrea > Saccostrea echinata. The sequence goes on from NW_026889753.1 coordinate 6,009,296, forward strand.
AAACCAGACTTGTACTTATCAATAACTGCCTTAGAATCCTAAAAAAGAATTTCCTCATTAAAAATCTCAGACGTATAAGATTGTATAATTTTACACCAGACAGAAACATGGTGAAAACCTTCTATTCTAACAAGAGTTACCTCCTCTGCACTGATTCCATCTGAAGCTTTGACCATTCCGTCTATACACGTGTTAATGATAGGGATGACACTACGCTCTATGTCGGCCACTTGCTTCACCACTGACTTTATTTTATTGATTCTGTTCTCCTCCATATTTTGTATTTGCTTTAAATAAAATTTACATGTATTTTCAATTTTTAATATCATTTAATATTATTGAGGAGAGAACTGTGTTGAGAGAATTGCTTGATTACGTACCTGGAACACAGCTGGCATATGTTGTGTGTAGTGGTCTCTCTGGAATTGGTTAGTTTGCTGTAACTGAGCAGCATATTCATTCTTACATTCATCACACTGGTTGTTCTTTATCATCATCTGATTTCTCGTCTACAAAATAAAACATCCTCTTTGTAACTTCATACTAACTGAAAAATTGTAACAAAAAGCACATATCACAGAGCTTTTTTTTTTGCAATAGCTGCTTATAGAGTCGACTTTTATCCAGTATGTCTGCAAACAAAATCATTAAAAATTAATTTTTAACTTCAATTTCACTAGTTGAAAAAAATATATGTAGGTTATTCCATACCACCAATTAGAAAATTTTCCAAATTTGTACATTGTTGTTTGTTTTTTGGGTGAGGACATGAAGGACTTCTACATGTAAGTGCAATATGGGAAATGCAGTGTTATTTTAGTGAAATGGTTTTCTAGGTTTTCTTTCATAAATGACAGGACAGTGTCAGACTTTCATGTGTTCTGAATGCAATGATAAACTTGAAAAGATTTCCAGTAGAAGTCATACCCAGTTTCTCTTCTGTGGAGACAATATTCATGTAAGATTTAAAATCTATGAGAATGTACTGTACTGTATGGCGATAATTCACTTATCATTCATTCACAAACCTTCTCCACTTCTGCCCTTGATAAATTAATATCTGCGTCAGCTTTTCTGTAATCTTCTGTGGCCTTCTCTGCCAATTTAAAAGCCTTTTCATATTTGCCTTTACTCTACAAAATAAGGAAAATCACTCTCAAATTAGAAAAAAAAAACAAATGTTTTAATTTAATAATTTATGATCTCCATATTACAGTGGAGTGTGTCCCATGGTAAGGCATATCATTCATAAAAGAAACAGGCACTCAAACAAAACTTGTCAAAGGCATGACTGAGCCTGACTGACTGAGCATGATTGCGCCTGACTCACTGAGCATGACTCAGTAACTGCTGGCAACAAGAGGGATGAAAGCAAGACAATTTTTGTGCTTCCTCTGATTTTTTTTATTACATAATTAATTGTCTCATTATAGTAAAAACCTGTGCATTTCAACAGTTTACATTAATAGACACACCTTTTGAAAACTTCACTTTTTTCTTGGGGGTGGGTGGGGGGTGAGGATACATTTTTCGTATGTTTTACATTTGATCTGATCGACTTGTATACCTGCAACTACTGTAAATTACTTTCAGTTTGTATGGATTTTATTTTCATGTAATTATGCGAGACTGTCTGCTTGTGAAAATTTCATTCTTGCATATTTTAGTATTACTAAAGATTATATACAGCAATGTCCAAAATTCAGTCATTTATAATCATTTATTATTTCATTATTTTTGGGGGGATGGGGGTGGTAATTTTCTTTCCCTAAAGATTTTTATGAATATCTATTTCACTGCAGTTCTTTTATGATCATAAAACAATGTTTAGATGAGCAGACAGACTTAGAACTGCTGAGTATAAAAAATCTTTACCTTTTCTAATTGGCTATGTGATGCTTTCAGTTGATCTTGAACTTTGGCACCCTCTTGTAAATCCTGAAAACGTGTGATTATATTTCTTTATTTTTAACTTTCTATGTATAACTTATACTCTCAGCCTTCCAAATTTATTTTTTAACTGTAGTTATCTTTGCTTACTCTAAATTTCATACGACTCAGAATCTCATATGATTCTGACTCTGTTTAAAGAAAAATAGTGGTCTTTCTCATTTTTGTATATCTGCAATTTTCTATTGAAATTTAGTGGTCAGAAAAAATAAAAATTAAAATGGAAATTATTCTTTTCCTCTTACCTTTCATACTGCCAGTCAATTGGAATCAAGAAAAACAGAAATTTAAAGGCTACCAATCAGAAACACAGTTGTGCATCACATATTGGCTTTATATGGTTACAGTGATATTTTCATCTTTAGATTTGATTCCTGATATCTATCCCTCAGTTGTTCCACTGTTTATTGTGATATTTACCTGTTTCCTCTGTGATTTGATATTTGATATCTATCTCTGAGCTGTTACAATATTTAAAGGTCATAGGAAACGATTCTTAACATTAGGATTTCACTTTTTAAACCTAAAGCTATATATGAAAGAATGTTAAATTACGAGTAGTAATATTTTTTGGCCTTTGTTCTACTGAAAAATAAAGATGAAAACTTTTCCATTTGTTACTTTTCTTACCCGCTTATCGTTCTTGATTTTGTGGTTTTATGACGTCACAAGAGCCCACTGATGTAAACAGAGCATTAGACTAATGTATTTCTACCAAATTTTTATCTAGTTAATTTAAGCTATTTTTGTAAATATAAATGTGTCTATGTTTTCAAGTGAGTTATCTGATTTCGTAGTTCAGTCATTTCAGTTTGATCTAGTCGTTAATAAGGCACGGCAACTCAAAAACGGGGGCTTTTTATCGGATGATGATTCTGATGGATATCCTATATAAATTAAGCTTAAATTAAGCTACAACATTGATTACTTACTCTGCATCAAACCTTTAGAAACAAAAAAATATTTCCTTGTTTAATACACATATACGACATTTCAAAAGGATTCCATCATCATTTAAAAAAAGAAAGTCGTTTTTTATTCCAAGAAAAATTGCATAATGCAAAATAAAATAGAATAATTTATTAAAAGTGACCTTTTCTGATATGAATAAAAATTTTGATTAAGCTTATAATATTCTGTTAAAGAAAGAATATGACACTTATATGGGGAATATCCCTAATGTGAATCCCCAAAATAAACACGGGGCCGGTGGAATTGAAGTCCATGATAAACGTGAACCACTGAAAATGCCAGTGTCTTTGAAGTTTCGTTTTCCCCGATCCGAAACACACATATTGCTGTAAAAACGATATGGCAATAGAATCTCTGAGTTTATGACATGATCGTATTCTTCTATAAAAAAATATATATATAAAGAAGAAATGTTGAGCCCAGAGCAAATGAGATTGTTACGATGCCGATACTTTGTGCAGACACGGTTTGACTCTACAATATCGAATTTTGAAATAATCGGTATGTAGTAGTAAACAGTACAGTCCGTGATCAGTTTGCAAATCCATCCATCATTTGCGAGACTACAATTTTAATATTAATGTTCTTTTTAACAGATGATAAAACTTCTGAAATTATATCCTTTACAGAAAAAAAACATAAATATAATACACACTGGAAAAATAAACAGGTTTGTATACGATGATAAGTACTGATCTTTGATAAATATTTTAATAAATTGACTGGAAAGATACCTACCTTTTTCGTATTTTATGTATTAAATTTTACTAAATTAAAAAAAAATGTCGATTTCTAATTCATTCAATATCTACATTTGGTAGAATCCTTATTCTTCATAGAAATATTTCCACATGTTAGAGCTGCTTTTTTTTAAATGTCGTTTGTACTAACTCCCATATATACAAGTTTACGAATAGTTCTTGCCAGAGTTGTTTTTAACCCATCTGCAGTGTGTTTAAAAACGACACGATTATTTCAAGAACTTTCAATTACAAAAAGAAAGAAATAACAAGGGGGATGGGAGGGGGGCGCCTGAGATCGGGTATTGGTGGTGATGTTGTACATGAGTAAGTGAATATTAAGACATTGTCAAATGATAAGAATTGATTTAATTATATAAAACAGTAACACAAGAAATTTTTTTCTTGTTTTTTTTTTTAAAGTCATGTGGTACTTAACGCAGCAGGTACGTATCGTTTGTCAAGAAAAGTGTCATACTGACAGTGTTGGACTCTGTGTGAAAGTAAAACTATGTTGTAAATAAATGATTTCATAAAAACAACTGCCCTGGTTATGAAAAATGAATTCATTCTCACTCTCCCTTCTTTCTCTCTTCCGATTGCTTTATTTTTTCTCTCAATAGATCGAAGTGTCAAACGATGAAAATGATCACATTTTGATTGACAAAACATGCAAACATCTTGCAAATATGCAATGGAATTTTTAAAAAGAAATACTTGCTTGTTTGAAGATCGTATATTTATACTAGGTTTTAGCCATGATCATGATATTCTTTAAAATTAAGCTGCAAAATGACATGATAGTTTGTAAACATTGCATAGCTTTGAACAGTGATTGGGCCTTACTGACGTCATATGCTAAGGGAGATAAGCAATGTTAGTCAAAGTGAATTTTCACGACTGAGTAATTTTGATCGACTGTTCTGTAGCTATCTTGCGTAAAAAATCCAAAAAACAATTTCAGTCTTATTTTACCAGCTCATATGAACTTATTCCCATATGTAACTCAATATGTTCAGGTAATTGTCTCCTATGACCTTTAATTTTATTATATCTATTACCTCTGTGATTTGAATTCTGATATCTATCCCTGAACTGTTACAATTTTATGTTATAATATCTACAGCTGAATTTCAGTATTTCGAATACCAATTCTTGAATACTATGGATAAGTCAAAGTGATTTAGAAGTCTCAACCACTTATTCTTTAAGTATTTTACCCTCGATATTTTGAATCCTCAGACATCTCTCTGTTTTTCCTGGTCCTATCGAGTTTGAGATAACAAGATTTGACTGTATTTCCTCCATGACTTAATTCCTTTTATCAATCCCTGAACTGTTACACTGTTTACTCTGTCATTTACCTTTTCTTTTGATTTCTGATATCTATCCCTGAGGTAGTACACTGTTTACTGTGATATACACTTTTCTCCTCTTTGATTTGATATCTGATATCTATCCCTGAGCTAGTACACTATTCTATGTGATATTTACTTGTTTCCTCTGTGTTTTGATTTCTGATATATACTCCTGAACTAGTACACTTTTCACTGTGATGTTACCTTTTCCTGTGATTTGATATCTGATATCTATCCCTGAGCTAGTATGTTCTATGTGATATTTACTTGTTTCCTCTGTGTTTTGATTTCTGATATCAATCCCTGGAGATCTTTAAGCACTTGGCTCTGTGTGTTTTCTGCAATGACTTCATGTTGACCTGCAAGGTCATGCAGTTCCTTCAACATCTCCCAGAATTTGACAGCCCATGAGTACCTATAAATAAAGTTTATGATTATTGGGGTGTTAAATAATGTGTACATCATTTAGATACCCTTTCGTGAACACCTATGAAAATTTATAACTAACTCAAAGTGTCATGAAATATATTACATTCAGTAAAAAAAATCCTAACTTTTTAAGAAATGATAGGTCCTGGCTGCTACAGATGACCTCCCGTTAATTGCTTAATTTTAATTAATTTTTTGTGATAGCTGTTCTGACTTACTGTTGAAGTTCTTCTTCTTCTTTCTTTTTTGGCTGATAATTTTTGACTAGTCGTCTGAAAGAACAAAACCCTGAATTAAACATGACCGATAAACATTTGATTTGTATTCAATATTTATTTATTCCATAAACATGTTGATAACAAGGGAGAAAAATCTGCCAAATAGAAGAGCAGTCTTCATAAAAACTCACTAGCCTGATGTCTGAGGCTAGTTAAAACTGTTCCAGAAGTAAGCCCAATGGGCTAGTGAAACCAATAAACCATTCAGAAGACAAATACAGTAAAATATTGAACTGTTTAAATTTCCTATGCTGTCATTGTCATTATGACAGATATTATAAAGTGTTTTGGGTACGTATAAATATATCCCATACCTTCAGCCTTTAACAGTTCATAGGTGAAACGTGACACAGAAAAGCAGAAACACAGCAAAGGAAATACAGAAAGGAAATAATTTTAACATTTTATTTATATTTCTTTGGGCTACAGTAAAAATGTCATATCCATTAGCCCTATTGGTTAATGGCTTAAAAAAAGGATTGGAAGAAAACTGACAAACTGACTTTAAGATGATTGACAACAAGAAAGGTTTTAGTCTCTCAATTAGCTTAAATGATTAAAAGGTACTAGTAATCCACAATTATGTATTATAATAGACCAACTGAACTGGTAACAGAAATATCAACAATGTCCTGTCAATTAAATTCACCACAAGAAACAAAGTACGAAAATAAACAGGCTATTTTGACATACATCTACATGTCAAGTCACTCAAAACATATATATAGCCAATAGGAACATAAACAATGCACTTATGAAAATTCAGGTTCATTTCCCAGGCACTGGATACTAGCCATTGTAAATATTACACATAAAATGTAATTTTTTAATGGTTGTATCGTCAATGCAAAGTTGGTAAGCATAGGGCTTATAGTTATGTCCTGTTCACACGGAGAGTTTAATTCGAATTAAACGTAAATTACTGCGAATTAAATTTGATCCGCGTTCACACGGAGAATTTAATGCGAATTAGTTTAATTCGAATTAGTTTACTGCGCATTAAATTACTTCGCATTAGCTCCGTGTGAACGCTAAGCGAAGCTAATTCGAATTAAATTTTGACGCATGCGTAAGGGCAGAATTTAGTCTAAGACCACTTGTCGGTGGTCAGATATAGTAACTTGTGCTATTTTTGAGTGGAAAACAAAGGAAAATTATGTTAATCACTAAAATGTGTACAGACACTATGACATTATGTCAAATGTATATCTACTGTGCACAATATGACGTGATTTGTAAATGACGTCATAATAGCCTCACTGAATAGCCTTGTTGTAGAAATAAAATTGTAATTCGCATTAGTTTACTTCGCATTAGCTGTCGTGTGAACACAATTTAATTCGCATTAGTTTAATTCGCATCATTTTACTTCGCATTAATTTACTGCGAATTAAACTCTCCGTGTGAACAGGGCATTACTTTAGAATGAACCTGCTCAAAAAACTTTAACCTGGTCACTCATCCTGAAAATTTAGTTCAAATCCAGCATCCAAAGCAAGTCCAGTAGTGTGCATCCAGAATCCTTAGATGTATCATCCAAGCAAGTTTTGTCAACATAGGGCTTATAGTTACTTTAGAATGAATCTGCTCTAAAAACTTTAACCTGGTCACTCATCCAGAAAATGTAGGTCAGAACCAGCATCTGAAGCAAGTCCAGTAGTGTGCATCTTTATAGAGACCTGCTCCAAAACCCCTAACCTTCTCATTCTTTCAGAGTTTATGAAAACCATTGGTCCTAACTGAGAGAAGATCGAAATGTCTGATGCAATTCGCCATATTACTGGTCTGCATGACTGATTATTCTCTGTCTTAATAATCCTGAGATTTTTGTTGTTTCTGAAAAGTTTTGTCTTTATGTCATAATCTCAAAAAGGCTTTAGTGAGTACACTTTCCAATTTTCTTCTAAGAGTTTTTTTGTACTCTGGTCTACTGCGATGTCTAACAGACAATAGACAGACAGTCATGCCCATACTATGACAATACAGAAACAGTCTGAAAGCATTTGAAGGTTTGAAATATTTCCCATTAAGTTACAAAGGATATAGTGAGAAAATGAGCATTATGCCAATAAAAACACATAACCCTTACAAATGTGAAAGTTGTCTATTCTTCATATCAGAGGCTTAGAAAATACACACATATATCCTTTTGCTTTCAACAAAAACCTTTTTGCTATTTTGATTAGACCTTTATAGATAAAAGATGCATTCAACAAAATATCAAATACTAAAACTTTAAAACTGAATACAAGTTACACTGAAGCCTAATTTTAAAACTGATTGCTTGATTTTGCATATTACATGTACTTATAAAATATAATTATACACAAACCCCTTCTGCTTTTCTAATTGCTGTCTTAATCTGGAATAAGCAAGTCCAGACTACCAGGATCATGGAGCATTCTTAGACTAAAGTCAAAATTTCAGTCATTAATAAAATGAATATTTTTTTATTTTAAACTGACACTTGAAAATCAAAATTAACAACATGAAAGGGAAACATTTTTGTTTGTTTGTTTATTGTTTAACGTCCCTCTCCAGAATTTTTCACTCATATGGAGACGCCACCACTTGCCTGTGGAGAGCTGCAAATTTTGACCTATAATCGGCACTTATGGCCATTGAGCAGTGAAGGATCTTTTTCTTGCCAGCACCTACTGCGACACGGGGTCTCGGTTTATATGGTCTCATCCAAAGGACCGGTCTCCATGTCCCACAGTGAGATTCGAACCTGTGACATAAGGATCATCTCCTTACTCAGCGACTCTAGAGTGAATGCTCTAACCACTGCACCACATGGGCAAGAAATAGTTTTTAAAATCATTCCAAATTTTAAGTTTTTTGGAACAGTTTTTAAAATCACTCCAATTTTTAAGTTTTTTTTATGTAATAAAACTTGATGACTTTTAAATTTGGTTAAAACTGCTTCATGGTCCCAGGGCCAAGACATTAAGATGGAACAAAATTTGAAGCCCCAAAGCTTGCTTATATCAGTATATTTGACACTTGTAATGACTTACTTTAGATCACTGGCATATTTGAGTTCTATAGAACACCTGTCTTTGAGGAAGTGGGTGAATCTCTCGCAGAAATCGATGCCCTTCTGTGTGTGTGTGGCTATGGTGTCATACTGATCCTGTTAATTAAAACATTAACTAATTAAATTTTTAATTTACAGAGAGTAGTAAGTTACAGTTATCACCCACCTGTAAAGGTGCAAAGTTACAACTGCTCTTTTTTTCATTCAAAATTGTAACTGCATTACAAAAAATTAAAAAAAAAAAATCTTACCACTTAGAAACTTAACAGACGATAAAAAAGTTTTTCATGCTTATTTTTAGAGATCATAGTTTTATATGTGAAAACAATCTTGCTTGCTTTGACGCTATTTTTGGTTTCAATATATTTTTTTTTACTTGTCAGAATTTTGGAAAATTTTGCAATATTTCTCATGAATTACTTGTTATCCCTTCATCAAACCTGAAAAGAAGGGGGATACAAATGAAATATTTGAAGTGAGAGAGTGAAATGTTTACATAATCCTGCACAGTTGCCGGGGCATCAAGAGCAAGAAATGTTATACATTTCCTGGTATGATTAAATATGATGAGACATGTATCCATGGTGTCAGTTACACCAACTTACTATATCAATGTAACAGAGAGTCATCATTGATAGACATCCCTTTCCTTCATTACACAAAACCATTTGTGCCAGCATTATGAACAAGAAGGGCAAAGTGTAACTTGTCATAAGTGTGCCACATTTTTGTATATATTTGTGCTCTGTACCATACACATTGTTGTACATTGTGCAACACTCGCACAAGGACCAAAACACCTTCCTCAATCATCTCATACAAAATGATTGGGGCACTGATTTTCAAGATCTTCAAGTCTATTATAAAGGAAGTAACCATTCAAACTGTACTTATTAGAACTCAAGAACAATCATTGTCTATTATTCATTTCCTTCTAGCAAAGAATCTTAGCCAAGCCTATATATTTTGGCATGTGAACTGTATGGTACCAGACTCATTTTACATATATGCAGGGCTGTCCCTAAGAATTGAAATAGAAGGGGACATTTAAAAAGTAGAAGGGGAACTGGGGTTCCTCCCTTAATGGGGAGTTTAGGAGGAATACTGAAATAACTGGGGGAGGGAGGGGGGTGTTACATCATTATAGGTGGGGAAATTCCTGAATCCCCCAGGTCTTAGAGACAACCCTGTATTTGATTATCTTAGTTAAGAGGTTTTAAAAGATCTAGCTATGAAAGATACCTGAAGTAAATTGTGTTGTCAAAATTCTCATGAACAAGGTTTTGCAATGTTGGGAATTAATAATGAAATATTAAAAAAAAAAAATGTCCGGGTGTACATCCAAATCAATATACAATAAAAGTAACAGGTGGACTAAGTTCAGTGTACATAAAATGTCATGTTAGTTATTACATATCAATATAAATCTAACTATTAAACACATGCTTACACTAAGGAAATAAACTCTGTCCTTAAAATTTAAAATAAACATATTGTTTTTATCATATTGATAGTTCCTTCCTTCCTTGTGATTGAATATAGTGAAGAACCTAATGGAGGGATTTTATATACTTAATACAAACTTCTTTTTCATTGACAATTGTTTTCATTTTTTTTTATATCCTACAAAGGAAGTTTATTTTTCTAGGCACAAGTTCCTGTATACTTTATAATCTGTTAAAAAAAAAAACAAAAAAAAACAAAAACAAAAAACCTTGCCTCCAATGCATAACCAACACAAACAAACACATTAAGGTGGTACCAAGTTCATACTGGCTTTGACATTTTTTCATACAGCACTGAATTTCATTAGTTAGGTCTGATGGGTAGCATGCAGGAATTAAGAGCCACATTAAAATGGTCGTTCAGTCGAGTTTATCACAGAAACAGAGCAAGTACTTTATGGTATTCTCTGCTTGCTTTAAATCATTCCATCAACTGCAACCATGGTCTTTATCGTGGTGCTTTTCTAACCAGTGATAATGTATCTGATCTTTGTCTTCCTACAGTTGACCTGTAGCTTGTACTGCAGACAGGACAACACACTTTTGGACAGAGATAACGAGACATTCAAGTGACAAGTAATAGTTTACAAAGAGCTTATTTCCCAGAGAGTTATGAAGTAAACAACCCAATAAATCCAGCCATAATTCCAACAGTTACATGTAAAGGATGGGGTCCTTTGATTCTAAGAGTTTTAAAAATGTTAAGTATGGGGACCTTTGATTCTAACAGTTACATGTAAAGGATGGGGTCCTTTGATTCTAAGAGTTACATGTAAAGTATGGGGACCTTTGATTCTAACAGTTTCATGTATAGTATGGGGTTCTTTGATAATAACAGCTGACCATACCAACCCAAGCAAACAGATGCAGGTCATTTGATACAGTTGATGAAATGTCAGACACAGATGGTAAGTCTGTGATTAACCTTCAGACAAAGGGGAAATGAGAAAGATTCATACTAAAATCATACTATACAACAAACATTTCTGCACTCTTTTTTTTTTTTTTGATGCACTAACTTTTTCAAATCTCTAAATATCAATTCCATCACTGATTGAGTTAAATGCAGAAACAAACATTATGCATAAAATGAATGACTACTCAGTTTATCAAAATACTGCTTATCAAAAATAATCGTTAATTAATATCACAAAATTTTCTGGCATATATTCCAAAGAAAATTCCAGCATGATAAAATGTATTTCTCAACAGAGAAGAAGACAAGAAAAAGCTATTTTCTTTACCACAAACCAGAAACTCCCTGACGTACACAAAAACAGTCGAGTGTGACGTAAAGCGATTTTGTGATTTCTGTATCTTGTTGCACTATAAAAGTCTTGAGCTTCCAAGAAGTGCATCTACCAAATTATCTGAGCCCTATCTATCTTGCTTGAAAGCCTAAAAAAGCAAATCATCTTTATATCAGTGATGGCAGCTAGAACTGAGTCTGTAAAATGACAGTTATCTTCCAGGGGCTAAAAACTGGTGTACTTGCTTCTTTCATTTAAGATTAAAAAACAATTAAATTCAAATTAATACAGTACTGTTGATGCTCTTCCTCCAGAATTTGTTGAAAATCAGAGAGAAACATGATCTAGAGGTACTTTGACTTGAAATATGAACATGCCATGTTTTTAACCAGAAAACATGTAAATGTCATCCAATATAATTAAGTCATGTGATACAAGCCTCCACCTCTTTAAGCAAAGTTAATGAGGTCTTCAAAGCATAAACTACACAGCATGTGTGTGACTGAAGTGCATGAAGTCAAGATTTGACCTTGAAAAGCCTAAGGACCAAGTCTGATTGATACAAAATACCACACTCTGTACTAATTATGTCAGTGTTATTAGAAGTTTCTGGTACAACATGTGTTTTATGGGTATAGAGAGATATTAAAGTGACACCATCGTCATACAAGCTATCATTTCCAAGAGAGTCATCCAAATCATACAACCATGCTGAATTTACATATTATGTAGCCATTATCATGGAAACTTATATTACAACCTGTGTAACTCTACTCCTTTACCCCCAGTCAGGTTCTGTATTAAAAAAATACCATACTGTGTAAATTATTCACAAAATTGTCCATTATATGCTTATTTCATGCACTTTATATTTGTCATAATGCCAAAAAATAAACATTTGGTTTCATTTACTGAGGAGAAGGAAATGTTTTCTTATTTTTTCTTATCAAATACAGAAAATATATTAAGTTAATAAACTTGATCGTTATCATAAAACACAGAAAACATGTGTTGGAATTTTTCAACATTTTGATATACATGGTGATTCAAAAAGAAAACGGAAAATGAAATACAGTGTTCTAGTCTGAATCTCACATTCCAAAAATACCAGACATATTTTAGTAATAATCATGCTTTGCTGCCTGCAGAAAATTTTTTGATCAATTTTCAGACATTTAAAGGTGCTTGGACACAGATTTGAAGTTAATATTTTCTCAAATTTTCTGTATAATTTCATGACTTATATGTTGCTATAGCATTTCATACTAAAATATAATAAAAATCTTATTTCATCTCCAAGTTATTGAAACTTCAAATTTCTGGACGCGTTTGATTGACACATCCTTGCACTTTCACAAATTTTAATTTTATTCTTAATACTTAAGAAAAGTGGCAATTTTGTTGTGTATTAATGAAAAATATTAAAACTATAATCCAGAAAATTCAGAGTAGAAATGTTCGAAAGCAAAACCCACTCACAGTATTGTCAGTCCGTGCTCAGTGGTGTGTGCAGACTTTAACAATTGAACACACCCGGTGAATCGTAAACATTAACAATAACAGAGCTCGTGCCCTGTTTACAAAAACAGTTTATGTTTCACGGGTGTATTCAATTTGTTAAACTCTGTATAGAACACTGAGCACGGACTGACGATATTAGTGAGGGGGTTTGCTTTCGCACATTTCTACTCTGAATTTTTCTGGATTATAGATATAACGTTTTTCATTAATACACATCAAAATCGCTTCTTTTCTTAAATATTAAGGATAAAAATAAAATTTGTGACAGTGCAAGGATGAGTTAATCAAACGCGTCCAGGAATTCGAAGTTCCAATAATTTCCAGATAAAATAAGTTTTTAATTATATTTTCGCGTGAAATGCTATTGCAATATGTAAGTCGTGATATTATACAGAAAATTTGAGAAAATATTAACTTCAAATCTGTGTCTATATAAGCACCTTTAAGGAAGCTCTAAACACTGCACACTAAAGAGTTCTATTTGTAGGGTAGTTTTATTGAGTTAGAGTGATCTGCCCTGAGATGAAAAATAGAATAAATGGGAATCTACAGCTAATGACACAATTTCTTATGAATTAAAGTATTCTTAATGTTATTTTAGACCAAGATTAAGTAATTGAATACATTATTTCCATTAATTTTCCCGATGCACGTAAACAACAGTGATTTCTGTTCACAAATAGTTCATGGTCTTTGAACATTTTTTCTGCAGAAATAAGGCGGGCATCCTATGTTGAAAATGAATTAGATACACTGAATATGTGTACCTTTATACGATATATTTTTCTCAAAGTCCAAAAAGCATTTTTCATTAGTGTTTAGAGCTTCCTTAATTGTAAAATGATTTTCAATATAATGTTCATATATTTTCAGAGGGCTTGGCTTTGTCAAATTTTGTAGGATTAATCTATGTTAAACTCAAATTTTCAAGGCATTTTGTGAACATTATTTTCAAATTTTTAAATATTTCCTGAGTTCTAAAATAGTTGCTAAAATAAATGAGATCAAAGTTCAAATGCATAATATTTCATCCTATCAATTTAAAATCATATGCATTTGGATATGCAAGAAAAAAATTAAATAAAACTAAGTTCAGTGCAAATGTTTTTTTTTTTACCTACATGTCTACTTGCTGATCTATGTTACACTGTCATTATTTGCTAATTACGTACACATAGATAGATATCTACCATCACTTGTTAACATCTGTGTAATCAGTGACTGTTCAATATCAGATAAAAGAATCATGCTGGGGCATATTATAATTTATCTGGACAAGATTCTTGCAAGTCCTGGTGAAATGCTTACGTCAACAGTGCCAATCAACTGTACCAATCAAACAAGCTTATCAGTTGTAGTGTTTACAGTCCCCCCAAGTCTGGAACAAATGTCAATAGAAAGGGTCCCAACACACAGATCCCACTCAAGGGAAGCAACTCCAGTCTATCATATCTATACAATACACTGTATCTGATTCACCACTTCACTTGATTTACTTAGAAAAATCCCAAGTAAATAATACAGTACTATAAAGTTTCTTATGTAAAATTTGAAATCTTGCAAATAAATCTTTTTTATCTACTGAAATTTATCAATGTTTATTAAAGACACAATTACCAATTTTAATTTTACTAAATACACTGTGTTGTATAGTACATGTGTACTGAATGTGATGAATGTCTATATTAAAAGTAAAGTTAAACAGATAATCCTAAACCAAACAGCTGTATAATTACTCAACAAAGGGATAAATGAGACTGTACACCAATAAAACCATCCATACCAATACACAGTCCACTATACATCAGGCCATTAAAGTGTCATTATAACGATGGGTTGTAACCTCTTCACAACCTCTGAGGTTAAAGGTCATGCTTGATTTCCTGCCTTGGGTGGAATGAAAACAAACACAGCCTTAGCCTGAAGAGACACAACAATGACTACAGAATGTGAGGAACAGCTATTGCAGCACCTTGGAAGTAGTCTGGGATACACCTTGGACATCCCCATTAAACACTTAACAGTGTAAAACTAACTATCAATAAACCAAAAGCTTTAACAAATCAATGTAGTCATTACTTCGTCATTAAACTAGTGTCTGGGTCAATATAACCAATAACATTCAACATAGGGCTCCATTTCTGCTTCAGTGATTGTGATTGGTACATGTGTCCATCAATTCAGGCCATTGTTGTGTAGGGTTCTCTGATCAATACACACAGTATCAGTTACAGAGCCATGGTTAAGACTGAGAACATATGGGCTGTGGTTTACTCCAGTGATGCAATAATGAATCTTGTTCTCATAAATAAACTGACAGATGTCCAGAGTGTTGCATGCAAGTTCATGTTGGGCATCTCTTTATAGTGTGTTTACAGTGTGTGTGTCACATGAAAAAGAATTTAAATATTTCACAAACATGCAAAAAAGTTAAATGATATCAAGGAAGCTGTAATAGCTGACATGTTGGCACAGAGATTTGATAGACTTTAAATCATGAAGCTGAAGCAGGCAAATCACAAAAAAAAAAAAAAAAAAAAAAAAAAAATCACAGAGAAAGATGACTCAGCTGATTAACCTAAAGTCTAGGGTCAAAGGTCACAAACTGATGATTGATGCTATATTGCAGACTGTATTTATAAACATGAATGAAAGCAAACAATAGACTAGTTGTAGTGTATGAATCATAGCTAATTACACATGGTTGCAAACCTTAATGTAAAAGCAATGATTCTTTGGGTGTTTGTGAAACATTAAATGTGATTGTTTGGAGTTGTGTGGGACTTGGAAGTTAATTTTGTGCTCATACGCTCCATCCTACTACCAAAAAAAAAATCATGAGGAAAATGCCTATTTCATTGTTACTAACTTGAACACTTTAACAAACATTTTATTATGTTTTACTTGAAGTAGGTCATAGAAATAATACAGCAAATTTCCTCTTGCATTTTTTTTTCATAATTATGACAGTGACTATAACATAAATTAACATATAATGTTGTAAAAATGGGTCTACTCTTTACAGTATTTCCTGTAAACATTGTTTAAGTTGAATCTATTTCAAAATGATCATAAAACCTGCTTTGGTGTTAAAGATACAGTATAAATAAAAATGTACATAAAAATCAAGTATCCCATTAGTTTAAAATTCTTGCAATGATCAAGCTAACAATCTTAAATAATATTGAACCACGCAGGATATAAGTCTTAAGTACGTGTCACAATGTAGGATTGGTACGTGAAAAGTATTCTTATCATAGCACAATGAAAGTTTTCCTTGGATGTACAGAATATTTCCTTGTAAAATAAACTAAAAGATTGATTTAAAATGTTCTTTCATTCAAATGTAGTAATTTGATTTCTAGCCACTGAAAGATAAGCCAAAAATACTGATGAAAAATTAATGGAACTTGCTACATTTTGAAATCTATAAAAAATAATTTATTAATAAAAAAAATTGCATTAGAATCATCTTTTTTCTTGTCTTCTTCATTGTAAAGTAACAGCAGTTACATCTACCTAATAAGTTCACCTTAACATAAGGAGTGCTAATTTCAAACTGGAATTTCTAAAAAAAACTTCTATGGTTTAAGAGATGTTTTAGGTGCTAACATAAAAGTGTATTTAATGACAATCTATCTTTATAAATAGAGCAATTGTGTTCCTAAACTTATGTCCTATAAAGCAAGTGCAGCGAGCTCTTACTACACCTGGACGAAGAGAAAATTTGGTCTGTGCACATCGAATCAAATGAATTTTTTTAGTCTGCAACCTTTGTACCCACAATGCAACAGAAATACACTTTGTTTTCATAACTGCGGTGCTGATCTTTGCCTTATATTCTCGTGATAACCAAAGAAAAGTTCAACAATAAATAGAAATTTCAGAGAGATAGATTAGACCCTTTTTGTTAAATATTTGCCTTTTGAGACTTTGTTATAAAAATACTTATTTCCTATGTAGTTTGTAACATGAGCTTTGATTGGTTACAAAGTCAGGTATAAATTTCCATACACCCAACTTGAGCCGGTTGTAAAAAAAAAAGTGACGTCACAATGCATAGTTTCTCAGGATAAAAAGCAAATAACGTCATGATGCATTGTAGGACGTAGTAAATCTTATCGATGGCTTGAAACACAGTTGATTGGACTTGTTTACAAAGAACTTATTTGGGTACATAGGAAATAAATTTGTTATCTAGGTCCAATCAAGGGTGTACGGGGATTTACCCTGGGTTGTATTCCATACACCCTTCGGCCTCAGGGTGTATGAAATAAAACCCAGGGTAAATCCCCATACACCCTTCATTGGACCTGGATAACTAATAAACTTAGGCCTACATAAATAAATTGTGTGTTTCCAGTACCCCGACCAACCATAAAATATATGAGCTGACCCTGAAAAATTTATCCGCGATATCTTTCCAGGAGTAAACAATTCCGGTTTCACTATTAGAAATCCTAATCTCGATCACATCCGTGTTTCAGAAAATGCATATCCTATACACATTAATCAGAAATGTTTTGCCAGTTTTTCCCAGGGAAAAATGGTAGCGTGCTTGCCAATAAAATGTTAAAATAAATAAAATATTTTTCCTACCACCTACCCTACTTTTTCTTAGGTTCGAATAGGAAACACACTATTTATTTATCTTGGCCTTACCAAATTTCCATCAGAGTTTGTTTGTATGGAAGCGCAGCGGACTATGGGTAGTTTGGCAACTTATATACAACATCTTATGACGTCACAGTATAGATGGTCTAAATGTCTTATACAGATTGAAGGGGCAGATTTAAGTTTGAAGTGAATAAGTGTCCAATAATATATTATACAGAACTAAGCTCGCCCCAACGGTCGTGCTGTCAACATATTATAATAAGATGATGGCTAAATACATTTGCTTGTTATCATGGTTATAAATTCATTACTGGAACAGGGTTCTCATTAACGCAAGAATCTGCGTCCTAGACGCAGCAAAATTACTTGGGACGCAAGGTTCTTAAAAACGATGCATCCGCGGACTCGTGATCGGACGCGTCCTCGTTAGCGAGAAAATTCGGGTGATTTCGAAAACGGGGAATTTAGATGTTAGGATTTGTCAAAGAAATATTTAATCGAAACCTTCCTGTAACTATCATAAAGTTTATCCAAGAAACAACTTTCCTTATACTTACTTCTCTTTTTTTTTAAAACAGGGATTGATCATAAGATATTTCATGTTTATTAGTCCATAGTCATAATAGTGTCGCATGCCAAACTCCGACAGCTGTAAACACACTGCAGCTTTTTTTTAAAAACACTTTTGAATCTTGAGTGTTACCTACATGTAGAAACCATAATTACTGCTTGTATACACAATGCGGCTTGATTACCTCGTGAATTTCACCCAGTGCAGACGACCGACAGGATTAGTTACGCCTCATTGCACATGACACCTGTGATTGTATACAGTCAACTTCTGGGTACTTGATTTTTTAGCTTTATAAACACCAAGTTATTTTTATGGCAATTGATTACGCGTGTATTTTAGAATATAGCTTGAATGCATTACCAGTTTATATACTTGAATATGTTAATACTGCGTAAACAAACTGATAAAATGATAAAGATTTTTATTGATGTTTGGATGGAAGGATACTGCAATAATTTAGTTGGGACTCAACATAATTTTTCTGGGACGCATCAAATTTAGCTGGGACGCAACCTTCTCAGAAACCTTGAGTCCTGGGACTCAAGTTAGCAAAATCCTAGTGAGAACCCTGCTGGAAATGAATTTTTTAGAAAGATATTTTCTTTAGGACGAATCATGTGTTCCCTCTGCAGAATAGTACCGAAACAAATTATTCTTTATCACAGAAATTTACTGCTTATAGTAAGTGTATGTGGACGTAACTTGAGTGTGTTTTCAGTGTTGGGGGAATCAAAAAATAACTGTTTTGAGATTATACTATCCAAATATTAGCATCATCGCTACATGATTATCAGTTTTTCACTGAGACTGTCATATCTGACCAAGTTTGACGCTTTCAAGCCAAAACACCACTTCACCTCATCACAGACTGGAAAAATGCCAACCATTACAAACATAAACAAATCACAAAGACAGAGTTTCAACTAAAATCACCATTACTACTTATGTCAGTATTATCATACTGTACGGAGAACTTCAAATATAAAAAAAAAAAATAGTTGCTTTGAACACAAAGCACAATACTCCTCGTTATTTTACACTCCTAACCCTCTTCAATGATAAGCTGATGGGGGTTGTTAACTTGTCTGCAATCTCTTCCTCATCACTGTAGATGCCCCGCAATATTAATAAACTCTTCATAAATCAAGGCACCTTTACTTACCCATAACTCTGTTCCCCAACTCATATCTGCATTTAATGTCCTTTTATGTTGAAAACATGTATACTCTAAGTGATTATAAATAATCGCATCAACCCAGCCTTTCTATTACAAATCCAAAATGGCGTCCTAAAATATTAGAGTTCCGCAGTAAATATTTTTGGCCTATTTAAAAGTAGGTCATCAATTTGGGGGGGGGGGGTGCAAAGAGACGTAAACTTCCTATTCTTTGTGATAATATTGTTTTACACCAAAAGAAGAAATACTCATAGATCTCTATATAACGTTACGATTAGGAAAATATGTCTAAAAATGAGACAAGGAAGACAACTGTAATTGACGAGACAGAATTTTATTATTGAATTAGCTCCCTTGCAACAATCTTTGACATGTCATTCTAAATAAAATAAATTAAGAATGAATAAAAATGAAGTTTTTTTTTTGGGGGGGGGGGGGGTGTAGCACGCCAATTAATCAGTAATAGAATAAATATTAAATTGGATGATTTTTGAAAATGCCATGAGTAAGTATGCACGCATTCTCTCTATTATATCATATTTACAATTTGAGTAACACAAGTCACATTTTCGTTCTGCGATTTTAAAAATAAAGTAAATGTATATTATTATGTACTATAGAAGAAAAAGAAAGAAAGAAAAAAAAAACAAAAAGCGAGGGTACATTTGATTGGCATTCGGCAAAAATCTAGATGCACACAAAAGTGAAAATTTCATGATCTGTCTCACGAAATTTTAGCATTCTTTTCAGTGATGTATCGGGTTCCTGTGAAATAGGAAAGGGGAACATTTTCCGGATACTGTGTTTTATTATGATAAAGAATAACTTAAAATATGCCTAAATGAGTCATTTGGTTCAAAATGTTACATTTTTAAACACTTTTTCTAAAAATTTCCTATTTTTGGGTCATCTATCCACGATTTTAAAACTCTATTTGTGTGTCTGCATTTTAATTCAAACATAAAAAGTACAAAAGACCAAGAGACAAAAATGAACTTTTTCACAAAAAAAAAAAAAAAAAAAAGTGTGTAAATGCGATACTTCACTGTCGTTTCAAATTCCATTGTTTGTAAAGCGATGATAGCTTAGTAGTATGCGTTACCAGTCCAGAGCACTCAAATATAGAGAAGTCTTTGGTTCGATTCTCACATGGAGCGTTAAAGTTATACTTTTTAACATTCAAGTCGCTTGTCAGTTTAATTTTATTTACTAATTTAAAATAGATATTTTTTGGTTCATGTACCGAGAGCGAAAGTAATTCTTTCAACCTACTGAAAATTCAATATAATTGCATTTAACTGTACTCTATTATCTTAAAGATGTTTATTATTTATGAGAAGTGTTACTTTGTTATCGTAACTATTCAGATAAGCAGGCTTAAATATTTCAATATGTCAAGGCATTTCAATGTAAATGTAACATTTTTCTATGTCGTAACAGTAACTTTGTAAAGTCTCTCCTTAAAAAGCCCGCCTATATACTTGTAGAATAAATAATTTGCATGAAAATGATTATAAACATGTTTAAAAATTATTCTTTCCATAATTTTACTAACGCAGCTCAATAGTGAAACCGGACTGTAATTTGATGTTACAGATGGGGTATCCTTTTTAAACAGAGGAAAACATGAGCTAATTTCCAAGAATTGGGGAAAACAGTTTCTTTCAGAGATCTTGGTGGTTTTGAAAAAGTCAGAATTGTTGATTTCAGCATTTTATGACTTGTGCAATCTTGTTCAATAGCTTTATTTACTGGAAGTACGGATATTACATCAATTATTTCCTACTTTTGAATGATCATATTGCTTAACCTATCGTGAATATTTGTTTGGAAGATTGTTGACAATGTCTTCTATATTAGTATTTATGTATCTCAACTTTTTTCAAGATCAGGAAATGCCGTTGTATTATTTGCACTATCAAAAATATAGTGAACCCCGGGGAAGGGTGGGTTATGCCTGATGAAAGTTTAATACGGGAAGTGTCTTTCATTAGTTTCCAGTACAGTTTATTGTTACCCTTATTCGCATCATTAAATTGTATAATGAATATAATCATGCTGTTAGTTGAAATTGCTGTTTTGTTTTATTTGTGTGTGTGTGTGTGAGGATGTGTGTGTGTGTGTGTGTGTGTGTTTTGGGTGTGTGTGTTTTATTTGCTTGTTTGTTTGGTTTTTTTGGGGGGTGGGTGGGTGGGTTGGAGTTTATTCTTTATAATGGCTATAATCTACTGAAATACCAAAAAAAATCTCCTTGTTAATGGACGATCATTCCCCGTGTCAGTAGATATTGCGACAAAGAACAAATAGGGCGTCTTTAATTCCTGTATCCCCCTTTCTCCCTTGGTTTTTTTTTTTTTTTGGTTTTTGTTTATGTTTTTTTTTTTGACCTGAGTGTTTTCATATTTGAAATAATTTTATAGCACACACATGCACAAAGGTTACAAATTTATTGATTTATTTCATTACACTTTTATTGTCAATTTCAAGATACATTTTCCTTTGTGAACCATAGAAAACAAGCTGATGTTTGATCTGCCATTTTGATATTTTTAGCAGTAAAGTATATGAAAGTCACAGATTTCCCTGTAAGTGCTCTGCTTTTTAAAGTAAAAACAAGTATATAAAATTCTACGAAAAATCACCAATACTGAGGACATTTGGGGAATTTTTAACACGACTGAAGCCTCTGTAAACCATAAGTCAAAATACATACAGGTTGTTAGGTCTTTAGTTACAAATTATTTCCAGTTTTATCCATGTGTCGATATTGATCTCTATAAATGTATGGTACTTGTATGGTACATGATGAGATAACCAATGATAAAATTATATTTTCATTCCCTAGGGTCCAAACTAAAGAAAAAAAGTATCTGTACATTTCTTAGAATTATGAATTATCAATAGATTTAAACTAAAATCATTTTGCTTCGTGCATTTACCTATAATTTGACAACACTTTTGTTAGAAACTGTGGAGGTTATTACACGTTCATTTTGACCCCCCAAAAATAACAAGAGGCCCAAAGGCAACACCCCCCCCCCCCCCCACTTTCTGAGTATAGTATTTTGCTATAATAAATTTTCCTTTAAGTCTGTAAACAACCCCACAACCCCCCATCTCTTTTTGTTGCTGTATGGTCGAGCACTTGCAAATTCCAGGATTTGGACAGTTAATTAGGGGTTTTTTTTTTGTTTGTCAGATTATTTTGGGAAGTTGCCCTCTCCCCTCTCCCCCACTGTTTGGTTAGTTTCGTTTTTTGTTTTTTTATTTGCTTGTCAGTTTTTAGCCGGGCTCATTGCTCGTTGAGCAATAGCTGGCTTATGTCACGGTGTTCAACGGGAAATGCTGTTACCTCACCGCCAAATCTTTACGAGTAAAAATTTAGTACGTATGCTCAGTCGCTTTTGATTTTTTTTTGGGGGGGGGGGGGTAGATCCCCCACCGACTTTGAAACCGTTGCTACGAGCATGGACTAACATGACTCTGCTGTTCCCCTGGATAAGATCTTTTGAAGTTTTTTTTTCCCTGTACACATGCATTACGAAAACTTTGATCAAAAATTTAAGCCTCATCCTAAACCAAGGGTCCTTATACATGTATATAATTAAATAGGGTTCATACAACTTAGGTATGTTTCCATATCTATATAATTTAGTGTGACCCCTACTCTTGAATTTTTTTTTTTTTTTTTTAATTTATTTATTTATTATTATTATTTATTTATTTTTTTTTTTTTTACAAATTCCGATACCTTATTTTGCCTCACGATAACCAGGGGCCATGATATGATAAAACTAACCTACACAACCTGACAGTGTTTCCATATTAATACGACTAATCATGACTCTGCTGATCTTGACCTTTCAAATTTTTTTCTAATTATATATTCATATGTAAACCTTGATCCCCTATCGTGGCCCACCCTACCTCCGGGGACCATGACTTGAACAAACTTAAATTGTTAACTACCCGAGGATGCCCTGGAAGAGGGCATGACTCTTCATTTGAACAAACTTGTATTTCTTTCACTCACAGATGCTTTGTGGCAAGATTGATTGAAACTGGCCTTGTAAAGTGTACAGACGACAGACGGACGCCGGACACCCTTCAATCCAAAATGCTCGAGTCCTTGGCTCAGGTGAGCTTAAAAGTTTACAGCAGGGTCATGTAATGACACCAAAAAATAAAGATGAATTCAGATGATTCCAGAATTCAATAACAGACATGGCTTCCACCAGCATCCATACATATTGACAACGTCGCCTCATTGATGTAATCAAATATTTCAGAAAGGCTTGTGAAATAATGTTACACATCTCTAACCAAGTTTAGCCAGTCAAAGGGGTGGACTATGATCCATTTCATCCCAAACATCTGAAAGGCCAGAATGAATGAAATATCGCTTGAAACAGCATGCAAACACATTCGCGTTCTGTTGGTCAAAAAGGAACACCTGTCATATAGAGTCTTTAGCTGGCTTGTTGCAATATGGTTTTGTGATTCACGATTTTGGACGATGGGCAAGACATATTGTTGAGAATTTTGTTTTTGTATCGAACTGAGATTTCAGACAATTATCAATGAGGGTACTGTTCCAGGGGCGGATCCAGGATTTTTTTTTTAATTTCTGGGGGGTGTTCTACATCAACAAATGTCAGAATCGGAAATTTTTTAACAAGCAAAAGAAAAAAAAAGCTTAACAACTTGCCTAAGCCTGAGAAACCTGTTTTGTGTGTGTGGAGGGGGTGGGGGTGGGGGTGGGGGGTATTGTAGAAGACATTCTTAAAATTAAGAGGGGTCTGTATTTCCTAGGGGGTTCAAGGTAATTTTTCGTTAATTTTACATAGAAATTCAATAACTCTGAAAATTCCAAGGGGGGGGGGGGGTCCTCTAGATCCGCCCTTGTGTTCTATATGCAGTAAACAGCCTCCCCCAAAAATAACCCTACCTCCACCAAATGACTGTTGTTATACAACACAATTAATCAAACAATTTTCAATTGCTTTAAAACAATAAAATAAATACTAAAACATATGGCATAAACACAAAACAGTCACTTGAGCATCGTTTTCCTGCAAAACTGGAAATCAATTGATATTATATTTTATTAAAAAAAACAAAAACAACAACAAAAAACGCTACTGCTACCAAATTCAATATACATTTCTTGTACGAACGCTCATTTACTTTTTTTATGAGTAGACTTTTAAAAGACGAAAAACCCTTGAGTGTTGAACTTTTTAAAGAAAATTGTACACGTAAGAAGTTTCTTTATGACTGTCGATAGTTTGTTGAACTTTATCTAGTGGTGTTTAGAGAAGTACAATGTCGAGTAATATTTTAAGTGCGAGTTTTATACCATTTTGTCCACTTTTAATGAAATTCAGCTGCTTTGCTATTAGAAAACATCATGATTATTTTACCAAAGCTTAGATTCATACCGAGGGCTTCTTCAAAGGTTTATGCCGGTTTTACCTTAGCAACAATTTTGGTTTATTTTATGTTCATATTTAAACACACACACACACACAAAGAGAGAGAGAGAGAGAGAGAGAGAGAATTATTGTGGTTTTCGCACATTAACGTCTTTACGAAAAATGTTGAACCTCAAAGGTCCCACTGACCATTGGTTAAAGATGTTAACCCCTACCCCCCCCCCCCCCCAAAAAAAAAAAAAAAGATCTCACTTTAATAAGAAAGACCTCCTAACTAAGCTCCTATATTTACGCTTCCTTGAAACAAGTACGTATGTCTGAACTTTGGGCTTGCCACAGATAAGGGCCTGCTGAAACAATTCAAGTATGTACAATTTTAAATTGCCTTATCCATTAAGGGAGAGCGACCATCCTGTCTCTGTGCTGAAAGATCGTTTTTGTGTCTATGCTCAGTCTTCCTGTTATTTAACAAGAGGTTTGGAAACATTTTACTGTTGTTTATCATGTGTCGTACATGTTGAAAATCAAATGTCATTTTTAAAATCATTTTAGTTTTAATGATTATCTTCCATGGGGGAAATTTTCGTAAAGGCTAAGCATTCTGAGAATCAACGATACCAAAGACATATAAATAAGTTATAATGATTATAAAATTAGGCATACCCGGTAGTCAATGACATACATTTAAATTGTTTTAAATCTGGAAGCTATCTAACACTCTCTAATCTGGAAGCTATAGAAATTTAACACTGGCTAATTCTGCTAAAAGTATCTTGGTTAGTAATGAACGTCTCCCAGAAATCGTCAGGATCTTCGAAGCTACTAAGTATCCACTGGGTCCTAATCACGCCCTCCGCGCCGTAAAATACGCCTGTCCAGCTTGTAACGGACTTGGCATCTTGATACTGATTTTTCCAAGCCACTGACCACCCTACCATGTAGTCCTTGTCATTGACCTGTGTATACCTCCCCATTAGCTCGTACTCCTTCGAAGCTTGCCCCACGGCGCTGGTATATTTGCCTGAGATGGTTCCGTCTTTGCAGGTAATTACCATCTCCGACTGGAGCTGATTTCTCCATTTTCCAGATAAAGCACATTGGTTGTCGTTTAGCTTCTGTTTCTGGCAATATTCAGTTTCTAAATGAAATAAATATTGACAATAATTTTTGCAATGTCAAGTTTTTAAATAAAAATACATGTAATCACCTTCTTGAAAGCTGTGATTTAGAAGGGAATTATTACTGATTCGATTTTTGATTCTTAAGAATCATCAATGCACACGGCTTTTGCAATATTGATTTTTAAAATGGAAATCGACAATGTAAATTCAAAGTAAATGTAAAGGGTTTAAAATAGAAATCATCGATTCAGAAAAATTCAGCTTCTATGAGTAAAAACCAGGGTGAAAATGAAAATTCCGAAACTTTACTGCACATCTACAGGACACCACTAACCATCTCCAAAAGGATGATCAGGCTACTGTGTAAAATGTAAGAGGAGTTCAGGGAACCAGGGGCTTTTTGCATAAAAAATGTCATTTTTCGACCCCCATTTGACCCCTAGGGTGAAAATGAAAATTCCGAAACCTTACTGCACATCTACATGACACCACCAACCATCTCCCAAAAGATGATTAGGCTACTGTGTAAAATGTAAGAGGAGTTTGAGAAAGAAAAGTGTGACAGACGGACGGACGGACAGACATGAGTAACAACAATATACCCGAACTTTCTTTAGAAAGTGCGGGTATAATCATTGATGTATTTTTAGCACTATTCAATTTCAAGATGAAAACAATCATTATCGACAAATGGTAAAATTCAGTTTCTATATACATAGAATTTATCATCACAGAAAATATGAGAGTTCATAATTGACCTTTATACTCCTAAATAGTTTTTTGGAAAATATACTTTAGAAATCGTCATATTACAAGGAAAGTTCTGTGGGGATCAATAACAAATTTACATAGACTAGTAGATTATACATTTTTTTTATATTAAGAGCGTTAATAGAGATAAAATTGACACTGCGATTCATTGTCGCCCATACTATAATTCGTAGGTGTTTTAGCTCACCTGTATCCACCGATTGAACAGAAAACACTCCACACATTAACAGAAGAAAACCAGATATCTTCATGCTATAATTAAAACATTGATTAAAAACATTTTCTTTTGATATGATGGCACACTATTAGTCGTGTAAATACATGTTAATAATTAGGTAAGTTTTCTTTCAGATTGGAAAGTCAAATTCATTATAAGTTTATTAATTTCCAACATACTTTTACAAGAAATTGAAAACTTTTTAGAATACCATTACAAAATAGAAGGTAGATGAATCTACTCTGAACCTTAATGCATCTTTCTTTAACCTCTTAAAGCTTACCTGGCGGTAGTTCTCCCCAGTCTGTCCTGAATCCCTGTTCTTCCCTATTTGTTATACACAAAAATCAAATAAAAAGTGCAGATATCACAGTTTGTTAAAAAGTATTATGCCCCTGCACACATCCGCATGAGTAAGAAATCGGAAACTGCGAGCACTTCTGTGAACAAGGAAAACACTGAGTAAGCATATATATTAGTCTCACATTATTCGTAGTATCACTGTTAGCACTCATCCCTAGATACAACAACTATGAATAATTATATGATCAATACAAAGTTTATAATAAAATTCAGTGTAAATATGATATAACATCCGAGTTATGGTAGGCATCCTTATATATTTCACCCATTCAAGGTCAATGAACACAGGTAATCTGGAATATACTGTACAGTACCGACCAGACACAACCTAACAGAAAGCGAACCCAAAGCGCACCCCGGGTTCGCTTCCTGGGTTCGCTTGGGATTCGCTATAGCTGACCCCGAGCGAACCCGCAGCGGACCCAGAGCGAACGCCGAAAGCGAACCCCAAATTCAGTAGCGAACCCAGCAAGCGAACGCGCGTTCGGTGTTGCGTAACAGAGCTGTCAATCAGGATTAGCGGTAAGACGTGTTTACCAATCAGCGCGTCGACCGATCAGCATGCCAGTTTGTCATTCGATGTAAATAAAACATTCTACAAGCAAAGCGTGTTAATGTACAGTGTGAAATTATTATTAACATGATTAAAGAAATTATATTTATATTTTAATTATCCAAGATGCATGTTATATTTACACATTGATTTTCTTTATTCTTTATTTTTAAAATCCATTAATTTATATTGCGCAAATTTATCAGACAAAATGTTCTTTAATGTATAAAAAAAGAAAATAAGGGTTTTCACAATTGTTACTAAAAGAGAGAGAGAGAGAGAGAGAGAAAAGGTTTTTGACAAATTATAGCATTTCATAATCTCAAGATACTGTACAAGATTATGTATATGTACGATCTTTCATTCAATTATTTTATTTTTATAATTCTAATTTACATTTTTGTTTAAATCCAGATCAACATCAAAACTATTGATCTTCTTAATTGAAAAAAAAAATTGAAAAAAAACAAAGAACAGCATAAATGTACATGTATACTGGTGTCTCATTATATCGCGGTACTTAATTCTTTTGCATAAAAAGTGTAATTCCAAATTTTTACTTTAACCTTTATCAAATGATATTCATAAACCTAACTATGGACTAACTTTTTATTGTCAATTTTTTTTTCAAGCTTGCATCGTTTAATTTGTAGTCTAAAGCAGGAAGTCTTGTTTACCTCCTAAATTGGAGAGTCTCATTATATCGCGGTAGGAAAAACATGGAAGGTTGTAGTTGAAATGGACTTCAATTTTTATTTTTAAATTTACGATGTAATTCTACATGAAAACTAAACAATAATACAAACTTAAGACTTTTAAATTATGAACTTTATTATGGATTTTACAGGTTATAAATTCAATGGTCTAAATAAAATAAAAACGGGAATGGAAATCTGTAAAATTACGTTTTATTTGAATAAAGATTTTTCCAACGGATGTTCCATACTTTTTAATCATCACAAAAGTCAACATTCAGATGACAGACAGATAGTCCATCACCAAAAAGGATATGATCTATGTATCCGAATTTTTGAAATATACCGCGATACAATGGAACCCGCGATATAATGAGAATTGGGGATACAGTATGTCCAATCGTAAACTACTATGGTATTATTTTGATTTATCTTTTACAAAAAAATAATGTAAAGCTTGATTTACCTTGGTTTTTTTTAACTGAAATAAAAAGAAAAAGAAAACGCGATTTACATGTACATTATTGAACGAACTAATTATCGGTAGTAAATAAGGAAAGTCGTACAGTATTGTATTCTTTTAAAATAGCGTAACTTTAAATGATAAAGCGTATTTAAGATGTTTAACGATTTTTTTCTCTGATGATAGGCTCCGTTAACTGCTTATTGTGGTCATGATATTTTTATATCAATACATCAGAAAGGTACATTTTTACAAAAAAATTAATAATTGCCAATACTTACATAAATATTTAGTCGGCAAATGTACACGACATGATTGTCGGGGTTACTTTTTATCCCTGATTCTTATTATTACATGCATTTTAAATTTCTGAAGATGAATGAATTTTTAAAAAAAATGCTGATTTTTGAAAACATGAATATAAGTTTTCATTCATTTTTAGGCCACTTTTATTAAAAATCTTTTACCCCCATACTGCATATCGTGAAATCCAATTGAATCAAAACTCACAGCCAACCTATATGATGTGATAGAACATGCCGCATTCGATCATAATTACATCTTTACGTATCAAAAAGATAAAAAAGAAATTTCTAAGTCGGAGAATTTTTAACTATTTTGTGTAAAACGTGATCGTTCGTGTATGTTGTCAACAATAACGTTACAGCCACTGTACATGCAAATGTATCGATCGCCACAAAAACAACAATGATCGATTTCACTGCTGTATTTGGAATAAACAAGGGGCGGAGCTTACTGGCGGCAAGATTAAAGCGGAGTCCGCTTCACGCTTGAGTGCGTAAAGCGAACCCAGAAAGCGAACGCCGGGTTCGCTATAGCGGACCCAGAGCTGACCCCGAGCGAACGCAGAGCGAACCCGAAGCGAACCCAGAGCGCACCCAAATTTTCTGAAAGCGGACCCCGAGCGAACCCAGAAAGCGAACCCGGGGTGCGCTTTGGGTTCGCTCTGGTGTTAGGTTGTGTCTGGTCGGTACTGTACTTCTAACCTGGAAATCTTGAATGTATTAAATCACATACAGAATATTATTCTAATGCGGCCTCCGAAACAAGACTATTATCATATGTGACTCCTGGTGAAGAATCAAAGTTTAAATTTCTGATAAGTAGGTCAAAATTTTAGGTCAAGGTCATGAAGTCAAGAATGATAGTATTTTCTGAAAAGTGTTGTCTTAAGTAATGTACCTGAAAGGTGTTGTCATAGGTAATATTCATGTAGAATATGAAAACCCTAGCTTTTCTTATTCGAAAGTTATTACTAATGTAAAATAAATTTGCAAAAAAAAAAAAAAAACAAAAAAAAACAAAAACTACAGATTGGTTAAACTTTAAGGTCAAGGTCACGAGGTAAAAACTAGAGTACATTCGGAAAGATCTTTAAACAGTAATGTACATGTCAAATATAATTGATAATCTTCTCATTCAAAAGTTATTAGCAGCGTTAAAATTTATGAAAATTAGGTCAAATTTAAGGTCAAGGTAATAGGGCTGAGAATCATAGTACATTGAAAAGGTCTTGTAACAGGTAATGCACATATCATTTATAAACGCCCTTTCTTGTCTCATTCAGAAGTTATCAGCAATGTTTAAAGTTTTCAAAATTAGTTGAAACTTCAAGGTCAAGGGGCTAAAAATCATAGTATGTTTGGAAACATTTGTCAAGCTAATGCACAGGTCAAATTGAATACCCTATCTACTCTCCTTCAGAAGTTAGCAGCAATTATATAATTTTTGACAATTAAGTCAAACTTCAAGGTCAAGGTCACGGTGTTAAAAAATAATCGCAGGTACATGTCAAATATGAACGCCCTATCTTCTCACATTCTATAAACCAGTGTTAAAATTTTCGAAAAGTAGGTCAAACTTCAAGGTCAAGGGGTAAAAAAATTATAGGATATTTGGAAAGGTTTTGTCACGGGTAATGCAAATGTGAAATATGAAAGTCCTATCTTTTCTCATTCAAAAGTAATGAACTTTTCTCATTAAAAGTGACCAAAATTAAAGTTTTTGTTACAGACAGACTGACAGATAGATAGACTAACAGACAAATGAGATTTAATGTCCCATTGCCTTCGCAAAAGCGGGGGAAAAGTCCATTCTTAAAATGAATGGATATTTCTTTAAGAAAGAATGTATAGTTTTTCTGACAGAATGAAAGTGCTAGGTAAGGCTTTCAAATGGAATGTAAACATGATAAAAAAGATACTATTTTATGAATAAATCAAATGAAATTTGAAGTGAATGAAAAGTGATCATGCTCAAGGCCCATTGAAACAATACACATTTGGAGCAGAGCAAACACGGACTCCTCCTTGGCACCCGATCCCACATCTAAAACATCAGATGTGGGATCAGGTGCCAAGTATTTCCCCTTTTTATTGTGATTTTACTGACCAATAGCTACGACCGCTTTTATTAGCACATAAACGATACCAGTGTTCCTAGTACATATGATAAATTAATCAATTTAGTATGAAATAATGGCCTAACAATTAGTATGAAAAAAAAAACAGTCAGTCAACATTCGACTTAATGATAGATTGTATTTGGCGACAAGGTCATTGTATCGACCATAGAATTTGCAAAATGATGATTTTAAAAGGGACTATTGATATTCTTGTTTCACCAACTTATTTGTCAATAGCTTGCCTTGTTTTAGAAATTATTCGTACGTAGAACATTCTCTTGCGTATCAAATATCAACTGGGAAACATAAACTCCTACTAATAACGGGGCGCGATTATTACCCATGGAGATTCTGACAGGTTGTTGGAAGACTTGATCTCCAAAATCTACATAGATATTGTCAATTAGAAACTCAAGCTTCTTTTTTAATATCAACTTCGGTGTACTTGTGTATTCAATCAGTATGTTTTAAACAAAAATTTCTGCAAATGACCAATGACAAGGTAAGTTCTATTTTTATTGAAAACGCAGCTGTCTATGATGTCAAAAAGCCTGGACTTTATTTATCGTGGGGAATGGTTGTATAAAGTGTTGAAAAGACTTGATGTTATCGATTTTGGTACAATTTTGTGCGTTAAAATTTTCTAAAAGTTCTTGGAGTTTTAAGGTATCCACATTTGATTTATAACACTTCTCGAATATATTGTTGTACAGTACTCATTAAGTTTCTCATTCACTACTGTTGGTATTTTAGTGAGGAGTTAAGAAGCTTGTTAGAACATTTACTGGAACCCGCTACGTATCTTTGTTTATAAGGGTTTTTATGTAGTTTAGGAATCCAGTATAGGTATGGTAATTCAAATTCAATTTGATTGTTGGGAATATTAAAATTTTTCAAAACTGACAGATGATTTTGAAGAATTTCCTCCTTAAAAAGGGAATATGTTGGAATCTATACTACTTCTATGCAACTTTCTGAATTGGCATATTGAAGACCTCTGTCAATTCTTTGACATAACGTTGAAAAGCACAATAATCCACATCAGAAAATAGAAAAGTTAATTTATTAAGGTTGTATTAGTTGCAGTTGTTTTAATTACAAAAAATAGTCGACATTAAGGTTTTTGCAAAAGTTATTTAGATATTTTAGTGAACGCCATTTTCGCAGAAAAAAGTCCTAGAATTTATTTCACTCTGTATTTCCCCTTTTTATTGTGATTTTCCCTTAAAATAGATTTATTAATTTTTTTTAAAACTTTCCTCTATATAATAAGTATGTTGAATCAGCAAAATTTAAGTTCAAATGTGCACTTCCCTGAAGAATGCATCTGCTATATTAACAAAATTTTTATCATAATTCCTCTGCTATTCAAATAAAGTTTACTGCCAAGATATTTCATCTACTGAGAATTCCATGTGTAAGCATATGTTATTACAGATTCTGTACTCAAATAAAATGCTTCTTTAATTAGATACCTAGTATCTGATTAATTAGTATTCTTGCTCGACAGAAACTGAAAGAAGTTGCTAATCTTGATACTTTTTATACTCTAACCGATTACTTTCCATTAAAAAAGGAAAATATTTTTTTGCGATTTTTTTTAATGCAAATAAATATACCTGGGACTGTCAGTTCTAAAAAAAAATGCTTTAAAACTGAGGTAATCAGTCAAAGTGGAAGAAAATTTACTTGGTGCTGTCCACTCTTAACACCATGAAATGTACAGATAACGAACAGTAACCATCCTCAAAAGTCCTATAAAAACTATACACAGCAAACACTTACCCCGAAAACATCAGAGGTGGGATCAGGTGCCATGAGGAGTAAGCATCCTCTCTCGACAGGTCACAGCCGCCATGATCCCATTGTATTGATTGAGTTATCCGTAGACAGTATGGATATAATGGCCTAACAATTTGTATTAAATACAAATGTCAACATTAGACCTTAAGTCGGGTATTAATTGCAAATAAAATCATTGTATCGACCATGGAATTTGCAAAATTTTGACTTGAATGAGATTGTTGATACCCTTGTAAAATAAACTTATTTGTCAGTAGGCTTGCCTTGGTTTAGAAATTGTTCGCACACAGAACATGCTCTTAAGTATCGAGTCAACACCATTGCAGTTGATAAGGTATATTGCTACATAACTTAGGGGAGCTGACAAAAGAATAGTTGAAGTCATCACGTTTGTTGTAAAGTTTAGATTTAAGTTTGCCATTAATGTCTTTCTCTAGAAAAACATCAAAATATGAAACAGAGGTTGCAGACTCTGTGGTGTCCAGCTTTTTATCTTAATAATTCAAGACTTTAAGAAAAAGGCAAAGAAATTGTAATTTTAGTTATTACTTTTTAATGTAATTTACCTCATTCATGGTATGGAAATGATTTTTAACAGCGTAAAATTGTAAATGACCAATCACGAGATATGAAAATTTCCGAATCCTACTTTTATTGAAGAAGCAGTTGTCCATGATGTTGAAAAGCCGTGTCTTTCATTTTTCATGAAATATAGTTGAATATAGATTGTTGAAAAGTCTGCTTTTGATTTTTGGCAATATTGTGATTTCAAATTTTCTGAATGTTCATCGTCAACTTCCCTTATTTATGCAGTAACGTCACCTGTATATAGTGTTTATGTCTCCTGACTGATTCGATACGCAAGATCATGCTTTGAAAAGATCAATTTTTAAACCGAGGTAAACTACCGACAAATAAGTTGGTAAGTTACACGGATTTCAACATTCCCGTTAATAGTTAGTTTTTCGCAAATTCTACTGTCTTTAATATGACCTTGTTTGTACATACGACCCATGTTCAATTAAATTTTGACTGACATCTTTCAAACCTTCGTTAGGTAATTTGCTTTTGTATTAAATTTAACTATGGAATACTCAGTATGCCTGATCAATACATAGGGCTCATGGCCGGTGTGACCGGTCGACAGGGGATGCTTACTCCTCCTAGGCACCTGATCCCACCTTGTGTTTCCACGTGTTGTGTTTTTGTGCTGTTCACGATTCGTTTTGGTTCTGGATTTATAAGATTGTCTATTATGTTCACCTTTTACATAACGTACTACCAGATTTTTTTATTGGTAAACCAAGAGATGACAGATATCTTGCATGGGTGAATTAATTTTTAAAAACATGAATCCATCTTCGAGTAGAAAAAGCAAATATTTATGTTGTTGCTTAGAAATCACTTGAAATACGGTATCACAATCCAAATTCGGAAGTAGGCATTAAACTAATGGATGTTTTCTGCATTATATTGATTTTTGAGTTACCTTTCCTTGCTGTCTTTTTCTAAGCAACAATGTTCAATTGCCAATAAACACATGACAAATCAATTAGTCATTCATTCAGTGGCAAGGGAAGATTTATAATTAGTGGAAGACAATATTTTTTGATTTTCTGGTAGTTATTTCAAAACTATTTGCAAAGAAATAATGTAATCAATTATCAATTTCTGTGCATTGAGCATAAACCACGATTGATAGCCACCATTCTGAATGTAGGATCTTAACTAGTGTGAACATTTTCCTGACCCCCCCCCTTCCAAAAAATAATACTCAACAAAAAAATATTATTTATTTTAAATATTTTAGAATTATTACAATATATGTTGTATTTTATAATGATAAATAAATCATTTGAAGAGCGCCCTGTATAATAAAAATTACTCAAAGGCGCTTAACAATAAGATTATACTAAAATTATATAGAAGATGGTATAATTAAAGCTTTAAAAAAAGAAATGCAAGATGCATAAAAATGCAGAAACATACAATAAAAAGCAAAGTTTAATAAAAATAGTAAAATCAAATATTTACATTACAAAAAATTACTCAAGAATTGATAGCATTAAATATATATGTTAAGAAAAAAAGATACAAACGAGATAGCGTCATTAATTTAGTTTAAAAACTGATACATGCAAAAAGCAAACTGTTTATAATTAGAGCATATGTAAGAATGAAGATTTAAGTCTTCTGACCGTGACTGTTGGATCATTTTTAAAAGTTCAGGGTTTTTAAATGTCCAATTTAGACTGCGTACATATATCTTTGTGTGGGGTTAGAATCTCGAACGATTACCTATATACTCTCGTGACCAAATATCACGACTACAGACTATATATACTTAAATTCACTTGAATGGATAAAGTGGCTGAGGAGGTATAGCAGATCTATTCAGACACCCAAAGGAAACATGATAACCAATTCTTCTGTTTGTACACTCTCAGATTTTACCGATTTCATTGCATAGTTAGAAAACTTCGATTTTCATTATTATAACGATCTTTTAGCTAAATGCTTAAATATTAATACTATAAAAAGATTGTTTCTGTTTGGACTTTTATCGAGTTCGAAAAATCACACAGAAATCTGACTGGTAAAGATGAAAAGCGAATGAACAGCACAGCACTTCATTATATTTGATATCAGCCAACGTTTTTCATTTTTGCCAGTTACTTGAAAAAAGATCCTGGATTTTTCTGCAATCCCTTTTTTGTGATACCCTGTTCACCAGAAGCAGGTATTCACAGACATAAATGTAAGGTCAACTAGACTAATTTTACAGCGCAGCAACCAACCCGACATCTTCCAGTATAAGAAGATTCCGTAAAGGTGTGATCAAGGGCGAATTTTAAGCGCATTCCGTAAAAGTGTGGATGCTGGTCATTTTCTTGATCTGTTTTGCATGTATCATTATACGATGCAATGCGACAAGGACAAAGAAACAAATGCTATATACTTTCCTCTGTGTGGGAAAAATCAATCATAGATCCTTAATTGGGTATCTTAAATGTTTATGCAACACTTCTACAATTTGACGATTCTACGGTTAATTTGGTGATTTTAATGAAAATAAGCTAAAGATAACTTTGAGAAAATAAACTAAAATAAAGGTGTGAAAATACGAAAAGATTGTGAAAAATTTGAGTGAGTAAACCAAACTGGTAGTAACTCCATCATTTTCTTTTTATTTGTGTTTTACTCTACATATTGTAAATTGGCAGCAAAGGAAAAGACAGCAAAACAAGTCTTTGGCTTGAACAAAAATAATTAAAAGATAGATTTATTTATAAAATTGTTGTAAAAATCCACATATAGTGGTAAATCTAAATTAATGTTATGCTTTGGTATATAGAAATTTATGGGTTAACTCACGTACGTGAATCTGTAATGTTAAATTATAGTGAGTTAATACAACAATAGAATTAATAACTGGTGTTCAAACTAATAATTAAAGTTCGTTTTAAGTTGCAATAATATTATCAATCAGTTTTCACTCAAAAATATGAAATAATAAACAGGCTTCTTGATACAATCGAGACTTTGCATTATGCTACTATATGCATATCATTACTGCAAATTAGGAATTTTCGTGGGAAAGGGGGCGGGGGTAATTTTTGTTTTCGTAGGATGAAGAGACCCACGAATCCATGTCCTCCACGAATTCTACAAATTGCAATCAAGACAATACTCCACTTCTTCCCAATGAACTGATATTTTTTTTCAAATTACGAAAATTTTACCCCACGAAAATAAATGATTTTACACTATCATTTCTGCATTTCATGTCACTATAATTCATATAAGTTGTGCATGCTGCACTTAGTCGTATTATATGTGTGTATGAACACATCGGTTAAATAAATATAAATTTTAAACTGTTATTTAAAAAGAAACTTCAACTACGTTAATTAGCTACGTTAATTCCTCATTGAAACTAGAAGTGTGTTCTGTTTAGAAATATTATGACCAGTTGCCGAAGACCAATTGAATATGTGAGGAGACGACAAATCTGTAATGCATCTTATGAGACATAAGACATTTTTTATGTTTTGCCCATGATTTGAGAATTTCACGTACCTTTCTGGGATTTATTTTGAGAGTATATTTTAAAATCATATCAAGAAAAAATCTCGGTTTGAAGGCAGTGTAATAAACAGACTGTTGCATGCACGTTTTAAGTACAGCGGTACTGAACTAAACAATACAGGCCTCTAGTGAAATAAAATAAACAGAGAATGCCATGGCATTATTGGTTTAGAATCAACGTCTCGCTAAGATTGTTACATTGATGAAGCTGAAAACACAACTGACACACCGATTAATGGTAAGCATCCGGAAAACATTCTCTCTCATTAAAGAAATGATTTAAGCCTTTGATATCGATTTTATTCTACACATTTCGTCAAGGGTACACAAATATCGAACAAAAGCAGACATTTAAATTTTAAACCTCCATGACAGATCGGATTTCTGAATATGCGCACAAGAGTTGTTCACCCGGAACTCTGAAAAAAATCTCCGGGTCATCGGCAAGGTAAACCGAGTCTTCTTGTTCACTGGAAGAGGGACAAAAAACCATAACTAAGACTTCCTGAAGTAGCATGTTACTACTGGGAAACATGTCTGGCCCAGAGGGATAAATCGTCCGAAAAATTCTAAATGGTGAATCCAGGTAAGAATTATCTAGATCTGTTTCAGTGTGGACATGTAGCGTGTAAATCAACTTTTTATGGGGGGCTTTAAAATACTATAAACCTGAAAGTTAAAACGGGAAGTGTATTTGTTGTCATATTTGAATAAATGTATTTCTTACCTTTTGATATAATTCACAGAAAAAGGAAAAATGGAAGGCTTACTTTAGCCTCCCTAGTAATAGTTCATGTTATATATTTTACATTGTCATTTACAACATAAAAAGTTGTTTATGAGTATAAGCGTTCGTATATTTGAATTAAATAAATAAATGTATATATTTCTTATATCATTTTAAGACAGTTTAGATACTAGTACCTCAATGCAGATTATTTACATACATTGGCACTGTGATACTGACCAGCAATTTTACAAAATCTTAGAATCAAATCTGGTTTAAGAAGTGGGACACAAACTATAATGACATGTGCTAATTATATGCATCTGTGATCATGTTTTAAACACGAGGAAGAGATTTTAAAACTTTTTGAGATTTAAGTATGTGTGCTGAGTAAATAGAGCCCAATGATATTGATTACAACCTGATTTCAATAGTAAGACATATGTAGGTTTAAATCGTGACTACCAATAATTGTTCTATATCTTGGAAAAAAAGTGTCATTGCCATATGTAAGGAAAAGGTTTAAAATAATTTAGTGGAGAGTTTTCGTACCTAAATTGTATTGTTATACAGAGTTTCTTAAGATCTTAATTTTTTAAACTCGGGGAAGACAATTACATAACATTGTGCACTTTAATATATGTCTTAGTGCTAAGAAACCTTGCACTAAAATGTGACCATTAAATTTTTACCGTATTACAGTTACTGTAAAGCATAGTTGATCCAACTCTCCTTTGCGAGACTGTTGATTTTTCTCTCTCTGAAAAACAAATTGTCTATATATAACATTCGATAAAAATCATGCAGGTTTTGGAGTTTATTCAAAGATAAAAAAAAAAAAAAGATCTTATTGATAAATTGCGTCTTTTATGATATACTTGTATACAAATTACATTATTTTTTAACCGTATTTTTCAAAACGTTTTCATGTTTAAATCCCTTTCTCGTTTTTCTTAAACTTATCAGACATTGATATAGTTGATGGCAAGAAGTATGAAATTATGATATATCCCAAACCATTTAAAATTAAGTATATATCTAAAACATTCTTTTACCCTTTTTTTGTTTTTAATTATTCCTACATGTAAATGATGCGTACATGTGAGTTTGTAAGCGTATATGTTTTGATATTTAAGATGACCAATACGTTTTGTTTTATAGACGTGTTATGGCCGATGGATGCTCAACCAAAAAACGATACCTAACTCTTGTAACTTGGATATTAATGGCCTTTAACATAAAAATAGGTAAGGAACCATTTATTTACCTATATTTAAATTATTTACATGTATATCCCTTTGAACTCGAAACAAAAGATACCACAAAGTCTGACACATCTGTTTCAAATTTGGATATTTTACTAGAAAAGACTTTAATAGAAACTTAACAACAAAATTTTACAATGACTTCAACTTTTCTATCGTCAACGCCCCTTCTTTATGTAGCAATATACCATTATCACCTCCATATTGAGTTTATGTCTCCCAGCTGATACGATACTCAAGAGCAAGGTCTAGGTACGAACAATTTCTAAAACAAGGCAAACAATTGACAAATAACAGAAATATCAAAAGTTGTTTAAAGTGAACATTTCGCAAATTCTATAGTTGATACACTGACCTTGTCAGCAAATACAATCTATCATTAAGTCGAATGATGACTAACGTCTTTCATACAAATTTTTTGGCCATTATTTTCACAATGAATTGTCTACGGACTTTTCTCCTTGTCATGATTTGCCCGATCATGATAAGGGGCATATGGCGGATGTGACCGGTCGACAGGGGATGCTTAATCCTCCATGGCACCTGATCTCACCTCTGATGTTTTAAGAAGTTCGTGTTTGCTCTGCTCCAAATATGTGTTGTTTCAATTGACTTTCACTTTGCCTACTGTTCGTTATCTTCATATTTTATTAGCATCGTATACTAGTCTTCAAAGGAAATTGAAGTAATAGAATGTAACTTTATAAGTACCTGTTTTGTCATCATATTGTTTTCTAATTTTCTCAATTTATATATTACGAAACCGAAATGTAGACACACTCGTATTTCTCGAAGAAGAAACCAATCATCAGAAATATTTCATCT
The DNA here is from genome assembly GCF_033153115.1 of Saccostrea echinata. Classification (NCBI taxonomy): domain Eukaryota; kingdom Metazoa; phylum Mollusca; class Bivalvia; order Ostreida; family Ostreidae; genus Saccostrea; species Saccostrea echinata. The sequence goes on from NW_026889753.1 coordinate 6,049,459, forward strand.
TAATATAGATTACACCGGATTGCAAGATTCGCTCACTTATGATGCATGTACTTAGAATCTAATGTAGACTCAAAGTGATTAAAACAGCTTCATCATAGTTCACCACGATTAACTGCAGTTCGGAGAAAAATACATAAAAATACATATAAAATCTGAGATTAGTTAATTCTGTAAACATTCAGATGAGAAATATTCCACGATAGTTTGACCGTGATTAAAACCGATGACCCAATCTTTGGATTTTTATTTGGTATTTTTTTTTCAGCTACTTGTCAACAACGATGTCCACCGACAAAAAGAATATTAAATGCTGAAAATTTTCCGAAGTTTGCCAGCACGTCTAACTATCCCTCAAATTATCCACCGTAAGTTATCTTATTCACCAATATATGGTTTTAATCCAGTGTTTCTTCTTTACAACTTTTACAATACTTAAACTTCAAAATATAAAATTCTTCGAAAGATTTTGAAGTAAGAAATTGTATTCATTTATAAAAGATTTCACATTCCTGTCTTAAAGTATTTTTTAACCTCTAAAATATTTGGGTTATTAACAATCATTCTTATCTGTTTTGTACAGAAATGAGCAGTGCAAATGGAGAATTCATGCCCCACCTGGGCTAAAAATAAGATTTAAAGTGGTGAATTCCTTTATAGAGTTCCCTAACTCCAAATGCAATGGAGATTACGTTGAGGTCTTAGAAGGTAAGGCAATACGTAAAATAATATTTTCTCTTATAGGACTCACGGACTAATGTAAACATTATTGAAGTATTGCTGGAATCATATTTCATCAAATTGCAAAATCTTTGTATGCCTCATTTTGTATGTGCAATGAGATGATGTCTACAAGTCGTAGAAAGAATGGCAAAACCATACCCGGAATGAATAATTTGAAGAAAACAAATTGAACTGAACAATATTGAGATGCTTGCAAGCACTTGACTCAATGCAGCCTTGCTGATCTTGAGAGAATTTTACAATTTTTTTAATACCCTATTGTTTCCCCAGTTTGACTACTTGGGATTAAACATAAAAATTAATGCGAATTTGCACTACATAGATGTTGTCCAGTACAGGCTCTTTAGGCCGTCAAGTGTGTCGGAAAATAATAATTCCGATTCAACCCGTTGGTTCCTTTAACTTAAATTTGCCAACAAAGTAATATATATGCAGTGGACATTTGTAACATTCTTTATCATAAAAAAAGTTCAGTTTTGCATTCCACTATATTTCAAGTTGAAGACAACTGCCTTCATTTCCTACAGATATTTCCAAACTATTGCTTCCGAGCTTTTCAATTATAAACAAACCTTACAGTGCCTAGATATTGAACATCTAAAACAAAATGTTCTTGTCCTTCCTCTTCTTTGAACTATAGTCCCAATGGATACCTCGTTTCTGCTGATGTAAATAAATTGTGAAAATGACGCTCTGAAAGCAATCATTTTAAAAGGTTCTAAATAACCTAATCGTTCAGTTGGCGACAGAACCTCATTTCTATTTTAAATTCTGTCGAGGATTACACTAGAAGATAGGCCAAATGTGAAGAGGAAGACCAAACACTCTGTCAGAGTAAATTAAGTGTTTTAGATATATTAAATAAAATTAAAAGGCAATTTGCAAACCATCTATACTTCCGTTTTCACTTAATCGGAAGTGATAAAATAATTGGAAAGAATATATGAACAATATATATCATGGTTCTAGCTGACAAGGCTTGTTACAATATCGTCTTTGTTTGTAAGGATCATTATTACAACTGTATTTTAGAAAAAAACTTGGTTTTAATTCTACATCTGTAAATCCAACTTATACTCAGTTCACTTTTTAGGGATGAATTTCGTCCACATCACATTTAGTTCTTTAATACTTTTAAAACTTACTCTACTTACATTCCAGTCAACGAAAGTGAGTTTGATTTACCCTACCTATACTGGATTCCTAATTTTCATAAAAATTACAAACAAAAATACATTACCAGGTCCAGCAAATGCTCTAACAAGCCTGCATCTTTACTCCTCACAAAAATATTAGCTGCTGTAAAGTAGAAACTTCAGACGTACTGTATATTCTAGAAAGTATTGTAAATCAAATGTGGTTTCACAAACAATAAATAAATAAAAATTTTAAAAATCTTAAAAAAAAAAAACATTATAGAGTATGACTTCTCTGCACTTTGTACAACTATTCCTCACAAAAAATTAAAAAAAAAACTACGCTTTTTGATATCACAGACGAGTGCGTCTGTAATAAAAGAGAGCCCGGAAGAAGTGTTTAACAAATATAGATTCTATAATACTCCATAAAACTTTCACAAAATTCAAAATCACAAAAATTTGCCAAAACTTTTCAACACTTTAAATTCAACCATTTTTCACAATAAATGAAAGACCCGACTTTCCGAAATCAACTGCTTCTTCAATAAAAGTAGAATTCGGAAATTTTCATATCTTGTAATTAGCATCTACAAAATTACTTCGTAAAAACCACTCTGATTCTACACACACGTACTCTGAGATCGACATTAAAAAGGATACTGGAGTTTTTCATCGACAACATTTATGAAGTCTTTGAACATCTATGAAGATTAAGTCTTCCAACAATCTTTTGGAATATCGATGGGAGCTAATTGTGCTCTATTATTAGCCGCCCTGTTTTATATTCCTATAAAGCAGAATTTATTCAAAAGCTTCTGTACGAGAAAAATCAAAAACTTGCTGAACGTGACCTTCAACTCGACATTCAGATTCTGTAAACGTGCTTTTTTCCACGGGGCCACAATTCCACGGAATCACAATTTCTGCTCAATTCAGGTGTAGAAAATATTACGCGAATTTCTTAGATTGCATTTATATGTCTTATGTGTACTTTAAGTAAGCTGGAACAAAGTGACTTCGTAGAAAGCGTAAATAAATACCATGCAGAAAAAGTGTACTTCTACAGTATATCGATTGCGTTTTATCAATTAACAATAGGTACTTCCATTCATAAGTTGAACTCAAAATAAAAGACACCACAGAGTCTGCCACATCTATTTCATAATTAGATGTTTTACCGACTAGAGACGATAAGGGCCAACTAGCCTCTAAGCTGTATGACAAATAATGCGACTTCAGCTTTTTCATCCTCAATGTTCTTTATTTATGTAATAATATTCCACTTTCACCTGCATATGGTGTATATGTCACCCAACTTATTCGATACTCAAAAGCATGCTTTGAGTACTATCATTCTTTTTAAAGCGTGGCAGGCTACTGACAAATAAGTTGATGTTACAGGGATTTCCACAACCTTACTTAAAGTCAGAATTTCGTAAATTTGTTGTTTTAATGATGTTCTTGGCAAATACAGCCTCTCATTGAGTCGTATTTTGACCGACATGTTTCCGGCCAATCGCTGGGCCTTCGTTTTTATATTACATTTGACTTCAGGTTATTCTGTCCACTGATCAAAACATAGGGCTCCTGGCGGGTGTGACCAGTCGACAGAGGATGCTTACTCCTCCTAGGTACCTGATATTACCTTCGGAATTTCCAGGGGTCTGTGTTTTATGCCCTGTTTACAAATTTGTATTGTTTTAGGTTCTTGAGATCGATCACTATTCAATTTCTTCGCCTTTTTCAGAAAGTGCTTTCAAAATAAGTTTTGTCTTTTCTGGTCTGTCTGTTTTCAAGAAAAAGGTTTTTATATGACCTCACAACAATATTTATTAACTATCCTTATGTGGAAGGTGGAATATTCCCCATTATTGACGAGAACAAATACTCTGAACTTAAGGATTTTAAGTGGTCTGTTTAATTGAAATTGACCCTATGACTTTTGAGAAGAAATGCATAAAGGTAACTGACAGAAACAAAATAAATAATGTCAGACGACAGAAAAACTTTGAGCAAAAATATATTTCAGATTTTTGCTCAAAAAAGATAGCATTCTCGTGCAGCGTAAAATTAGCTCCCGGTCCTAATGTTTCCAAAAACTTAAAAAACTTCCCCTATTCATGTAGTACAACGGTTGGTCAATGTTTTATATATAGGGATGTCTGGGAAATTATTTTCCCCACAAGCAATTGGCTCACAAGGAGTCAAAAATTTAAAACAAGCATCCTTATGTAATGTTCAAATCATGGCCCTCCAGGCTTGATAAGAATCAAGGATTTATATAAGTGTGCGTAGGAGAGATTACTTGTAAAGATTTTCCTAAGAAAGAGCAAAGGTTCATTTTCCGATTTTTCATAATCTTTCTCATAGAATTATGCAAAGGTGTGTAAAAGAATAAGAGTTCGTTATAGTAAGGGCACAAATTATCAAAGCTTCCTTAAGAACAATAATGCTACAATTTATAAACTCGGTGTAAAGCCTCAGTTAATTTAAATTTTTGAAACTATGGACTTTACAGCCACAGTAAGAGGTATCCTTTATGTACATTGTCCATTATCAGGGGGCAGAAATATGACCCATGTCAGCTCGAATATTCAGTGATATTTTATTTTATCAACAAAAAAAAATTGCAAAATTATTTTAAAAAAAATAATAATAATTGCAGGTAGTAAAAGCTTGAAGAAGTTCTGTGGTTCCCAGGAACCGGAAGTTATTAGTGCAAGGAATGTTTTAGACGTGCTCTTTGTGTCAGACAGCATGGTAGAGACAAAAGGAATGAATTTTTCCTACGTCGCAGGTAAGAAACTATTCAATAACTCAAAACTGAAAATAAACACTCCATAGATTTTAAGAAAAATTTAAAACGTGTTTTTAAGAAAATATTTTTGGTTTGTTTACAGGTCTTAACTTTTCAAGGCCCTATCAAACAACTTCAGAAGCTCCTTTGGGTAAAAAAACAAACAAAGTGGCTATCATTGCGGGCATTGGTGGCGCGGTGCTGTGCTCTGTGATATTTTTTATCGTCTTGTGTGTATGTCTGTCTACAAAACGCTGTGGCTGTCCATGTAGAAACACTGCCCAGACTGTAGAACCATTTGATAACCGTCAGAGAAGTCATCAACCAATAAGCAGAACGAATTCGGTTTTTACTCACCACCACATGGGGAGGAGTGTAGGTTCCCTCCCAACGGAGGATGACATTATATCCTTACGAGTCTTGTCTCCTCCACCCTACAGCTCGGGGCCTCCGCCCTCTATAGACAGTCCCACGAATTCTTCTTCCCCACCACCACCCTATTCTTTCAGTGACCCTAACCCTGATGCGGGTCGGACAGACAGTTTACCGAGCTATCCAGGGGAGGTTAGTCGGTACTGAAGCAATATCTACGATTCTGAAGCAAGGAATCAGTCTGTCATTGTGTTCAAGCAAAGGTTCCGTCCATATTGTTTATTTTGTGCCAAAAAAATATTTAAACTTTGACAAAAGTAATAAAATTCCGAAAAGGAATTCCAGTGTATTGAAGATATTCTTCGTATATGTTGATTTTAAACATAAGCCTGTCTGACAAAATATCGCCATAATTAATTTTTTTTATGAACGTATCATTTTGTGAATCAACGAATATTTTGTTTGGAAGGCCTAATGTTTTAAAAACGAGTGAATCCTTCCATGATTTGAGTGAGCTCTAGAAACTGAAGGATTATCAAAAAGTTTTGAATCTTTTCCCTTTTTACATTACGAAAAAGTCGATGAGGATGGTCAAATAACGGTACTTAACGGAGTTTTTTATGGATAAAAACGAAAAACATTGCTTCGTACTCTAAACGTCTGTGATGTGTTCAATTAATATATATTGAGCTGTCTATTAAGAAATTTTTCTCAACTCAAAAATTTGTACTTATAATTTCCTAAATTTGAATAACAATGTCAAGTATTTAAATGTTTTCGTAATTAAAATAATTCTGTTTGTACTTTGTACGATATATATATATATTTATTAAATAAATAATATGAAGAATATTACACAGATCCTAAAAAGCGCAAGAACAATTTATTGTATGATTTTTACATTGGGAGAATTTATCAAACATTGAAATGCTATTTAAAGTTTTTACATTAAGTTATTAAGCAAATGATTTACCATCTACGATTTAATGTTATTTGTTTTACCACAAAAGTTTTTGCCTAGGGCAAGTTTAAAATGCTTTTAGATATAATTTTTGTATTAAGAATATTTTATTTATATTTAGAGATAAAAACATGAATAAAAAAATTTATAATTGTAATGAATAGCACTTTAATTTCAGGAAACTGTGTGACAGTTATGCATTATCATCATATATAATCTTTACATTTATGATCAAAATATGAAATGTAATAAGTATTATCAATAAGTTGTCATTAACTGATAAACATCCGCAGTGCGGACATGTTGTTATGAATTTAATAAAGAGAGAACTTTGTTGAATATATTTCTATTAACATTCAAGCTCAGAAGTCCATTTAAAATAAACAGTTTGCCAGTGCATTTCCTCTGAAAGTGTAGATGAGTGCGTTTCTGAGGGAGGGGGGTACTCCATGTAATTCGGAGTTGGATACCTTGTGTTATTATTATACTATGGGTCAAAAATTTATTACAGAAACAAGTGCCTGTGGTTCATATGTAGAACATGCTTCTGCGTATCAAATCAAGTGAGAGACATTAACCCCATATGCAGGTGATATTGGTACATTGGTGCATAAGTAAGAAAAGTTGACGATTGAAAAATTTGAAGTCATTAGGTTTATCATAAAGCTTTGTTGCTAGGTTACCATTAAATTAATTTTCTATTAAAATATCCAAATATGAAACAGATGTGTCAGACTCTGTGGTATCTTTATTTCAAGCTCACTGGGATATATCGAGTCGACATATGAATGGAAGTAATTATTGATAATACGCCGTTTATATATAACTAAATGTCAATACAATAGATCTGCTAATAATAGGGCGAAATTCGTACCCATGGGAATTCCGACAGATTTTTGGAAGACCTGATCTCCAAAAACTACATATATATTGTCAATCAGAAACTCAAGGATCTTTTTGATATTAACTTCAGAGACTTGAGTGTACAATCAGAATGTTTTTCAATAAAATAATGTTACAAATGACCAATATGTCAAGGTACGTAAATTTACGAGTTCCATTTTTATTGACTTTAAAGAGCTGAAAGAGGTAGCAAAGACTGGAGCCAAATACGTCAAAGGATCAGAGCTATGCATGAGGGAGATAATCCTTAATTTTAAAATAAATTCCGAAATATTTAGCACAGCAATTAAATATATATCCGTATTTTCAAGCTAGTATCGAAGTACTTAGCTACTGGGCTGTAGAGACCATCGGGGACTAACAGTACACCAGCAGAGGCCTCGACCCAGGGGTCATAATGTAAATCATATACGGTACCAATTTTGATGCATCAGATGCGTATTTCGACAAATTATATCTCTACAATGTATAAAGTGTTGAAACGTCGTACGTTTTGATGTTATTGATTTTGGTAAAATTGTGTGATTTCAGATTTTCTTAAGTCCTTGGAATTTTTAAGTATCCACATCTGATTTACACTAATTCTTGAATATATTGTTGTATATTGTTTAATATCGACAATCTTGGTACCAGAAGCGTGGCATGATCTGTGTCAATTTTAGTTACATATTTCGAATATATCTGTTAAATTTGTAGGTGGGAATGTTGACTTGTTTGTTCGATTTATTTTTATTTGCTATAATTATAAATACAATTTCAAAAAGCCTTTCCTATTTAAATTGGCAATTTATAACATCCTTACCAACGCTTTTAAACTGCAATAATCTTTTAATAAATTTTAAAAATCCTCTCGGAAGAGGTAACAAGTTTTTTGCCACAATTTATGTGAAATTAGAATTTCGAAATCATTTGCAAAGAATTTTTTTAATCCGGCTTAACTTTTTGTTCTCTAATTTTATTCATTTAAAAAAAGATGGAGCCATCAGTCACTGTAATAACAATCCCTCGATTTGTAATCTTACAAAGCAACATTGTTCGTCCCTTTCGAGAATTTTTCACTCATATTGAGACGCCACCACTTGCCGATAGAGGGTTGCAAATTTTAGACCTGCATGTATACTCGGCACTCAGGGCCATTGAGTAGTGAAGTTTTGTGCCAGTACCTACTGCAACACAGGACCTCGGTTAAAACGGTCTCATCCGAAGGACCGGTCTCCACGTCCCACAGTGGGATTCGAACCCGCGACGTAAAGATCAGCTCCTTACTCCAGAGCAAACGCTCTAACCACTGTTTCACCTGAGCGACTAAAGCAATGTTGATATTTCGTTTAACAAAATTATTATTATTTTTTTGTTTGGTAAAATGAAAAGAGGTCCAAAACCTACACTAGATTTGACATCGAGACTGATCAGAACGACTACCAGATAAATTTATAGGATTAATCCAAGTTTTTTCTTGATGGTTCTTAAAATTATACCATAGAAGTACATGTAAAACAACAAATGTTCTTCTTCGGAAAACAATAAAGTAAAATTGGTCTCAGAACATCGAGTACCTGCAATGAGATTAAAAATGACAAAAACCAATCCACATCCCATATAATCTTTGCTATTACTTCCTATCAACTTTGGAACTCGATTTTGAGTGGATGGTTCCAAAGGTTCTATCAGTTTAGATGCTGTCACTTCAAAACACCGACTTTTGCTAAATTTGACTTAAGCATTAAAACACTAAACACTAATTAACACTAGAAGAAGACAATTGTATATGAACAAGAGAAGAAGTATTTTACACAAACATACATGAGCATGCCCTGCTTTAGTAATTTTTCGTGTACATGTGTTTCTTGATAAAGGTGTCTGCGTTTAGTTTAGCTTTCATGGTTATTTTCTATAACCTACAGCAATTTGTTTGTTTTTCACGTCAAATCGCACGAGTATAGATTTATATACAAATGAAGGTGTACTCAGATAAACTTCCAATGTTAGTGCCGTGCCATTCACTGCATCATAGAAGGACCAGTGTGTTTGTCTACGTGTTTATGGTGGTTTGTTAATAAACAAGTTTATATAAAGAAGCAGACATTTTTATAATCTTTTTTAGTTTGGGGAAGGACACAATGTGCTCAGAAGCTTGGAGCACATTGAATTTGGACTACAATGTAAAACTTAAAAAAAAACAAGCAAAAATATTTCTCCAGTAAAGCTAAAATAGTGCGAAAAAGAATCGATTGGATTTTTTATTTACAGTGGCAATGTTCGGTAGTATGGCACATGATATTTTATTTGAAATCTTACACTAAAGCTATCAATTGTAATTTAGAATACAAGACTATTGAAATTCTGAACTGATAGGCTGATAAACTAGTAACTTCCTCGGTTGCTTAAAAATTGCTTACTTTCCTTCCTCTTACAGTCAGTTGATCATGAATAATTGCTGCTTGGCAATTGGCATAGAGCATGCAAAAGAAAGCATCAAACATTAAACTATTAAGCTTTAGGTATTGGGTATAAACAAAAGGGCAATAAGCAACAGGACGAACTGATATGAAAATATCTTCAATTAAAATAAAATTCTTTCACTTGCAAACGTAAGAATGAAAATGACATACAACATATCTACTTGTTAAAATTATTTTTATTTAACACAGAAGGAACTTATATAAACAAATGCCAAGAGACTGTGTGGAACTCTGCGCTTTTTGTTATGAAAAAAATCCCCCACCTCATGAAAATTGATTTTGATGATACAAAGTTAATATCAAAATCTGTATAAATGTCACAACAGTTATGTTTCATGGATAAGGGGAGTTAATTGACATAAAGAATATATGACCTATCAGGCACTTCGGTCATCTACCATTTAACAAATTGATATTTCATTACAGTTTGACTGAGACCAGCAGTCACTTGTGAAGAACGATGATACAAAGCCTGGAAAACAATGGGGTATTACTGTAATGAGATATTATTCCTGCTTTTTTTCTTTGATTCTATTCACGGTAAGTCATATTACCTCTTGTACGTTTTCAATTTTTAAATAGCGTCAGAAAAGTGGCCCACAAATATCAAAGTTCTAAGGAACATTAATCAAATATTACTTTCTGAATGTAGAGAATTTTGATACATTTCTTAAGCAATCTTGTATATGTACCTAATCAAGGATTATATTACAATTAAAGATATTAGCCAATTCACTTCATTTTCATATTTTAACACCCCCTCCCCCTACTTAATATTACCAAATAAAACATCTCCATCGCTTTCCCTTAATCTTCCGACGTGTTGACATTTTCATTAAATTTGTGAATATACAACTGAGTATTCATTACAGAGAGTGTCCTGCATACAACACTGATTGCTAAGCAGACTTAGAACAGTTTACTTCCCACTCGAGCTATGGAACAGAGAACTATACGAAGTAATTGTTCTTTTTGCGAGCATGATATTTTTTATGCATCATTGAAGGTAGAAAGATTTTTTTAAAAACTAAAATGGATTTATGATAATTTTTCCTATGGAAGATGGATAAAAAAATGAAATTAAAGCAAATTTAGTGTACATGCAGGGCAAATTTGAGAAAAATCGGTGTTGATAAAGGAACACTATTGGGGAACAATAATCTGAAGTCTATACAAAAATGTGAAAAGGGGGGGGGGATTAATCCACTGTATACAGTCCAAAGATCGACGTTTGTAAATTCTTCGCACTATTAAAAGATTTATTTTGAGGTAATTAACCAATAAATAAAACAGAACACAGGTTTTTTGACAAATTTAAATAAAGGGTTCAAGGGTTATATGGTGCCTTTGAAGGCAGTCATCTACTATATATTCCTAAGCAATGTTTGAAACGCACCAAAAGTTTAAATCAATTTACTGGATGTAATCTGAACTTGTCAAAATCATATGCCAGTTTTAAATCATTTTAATATTAATTCTCATCAACCAAATTGAATACGAATTACCATACCTATACTGGATTCCTAAATTTCATAAAAATCCCTACAATGAAATATATGGAGATAACGAACATTATTCAAGCTCAAAAGTCCATTAAACAATACAAAACAGGAGCAGAGCAAACACGGACCCCCAAAACATTAGAGGTGGGATCAGGTGCCATGGAGGAGTGAGCATCCCATGCCGACCGATCACACCCGCTGTGCGCCCCTTGCCACGATCGGGAAATAACGGGAAAATCCGTTGACAATTCAGTGTGCAAACAATGGCCTAACAATCAGCATGAAAAACGCCAGTCAGCACCCGGCTCTATGACAAATTGTATTTGCTGACAAGGTCATTGTATTGACCATAGAACTTACGAAATGATGACTTTAAACAAGACTGCTGATATTCTTGTTTCATCAACTTATTTGTCAATAATTTACCTCGTTTTAGAAATCGTACATTCGTGGAGCATGCTCTTGCGTATCGAATCAACTGAGAGATATAAACCCCGCATGCAGGTGATGAAGGTATATTGCTACATAAGTAAGGGAAGTTGACGATTGAAAAGTTAGAATCAACACGTTTATCATAAAGCTTGGTTGTTAGATTACCATTAACGTCTTTTTCAAGTAAAATATCCAAATATGAAACAGATGTGTCAGACTCTGTGGTATCTTTTATCTCATGCTCATCAGGATATATCGTATCGACATAAGAATGGAAATAACCATGTAAATTGACAATACGTCGTCGATATATCTAAATGTCGAGTTGAAACCACAGCAAGTGTTTTCTTCTTTTCACGTATAAGATTTTGGACAAATTCTGCTTCATATGAATACAAAAAGGTGTGCTAATAAGGGGGCGCAATTGGTATCCATGGGAAATCCAATAGATTGTTGGAAGACCTGGTCTCCAAGACCCACATAGATATTGTGAATATAATACAATCAAAGATACAGAGTGGGTTCTAGTAAATGTTCTACCAAGCGTCTTTCTTAACTCCTCACAAAAATATTAAGAGCCGTAAAGCAGAAACTTACAGGAGTACTCTAGAACAACATACGTTTATTTTAGAAGTTGTGTTAATTAGATGTTGATACTAAAAAAATCCAAGGAACTTTTAGAAAATTAGAAATCACAACAAATTACCAAAACCAATAGCATGAAAAATAGACTTTTCAACACTTAATACAACTATTTCCCACGATAAATTAAAGGCAAGACTGTTTGACATCATAGACAACTGCTTCTTCAGTAAAAATGGAATTCGTAATTTGCATACGTTGTCATAGGTCATCTGCAAAGTTATTTTGTGAAAAAAATCATTCGCATTCTACACACAAGTACTTCGAGGTTGATATTAAAAAGATGCTCGAATTCCTCTTTGACAATATTTATGTATAGTTTGCGAAGACCAGGTCTTCCCACAATTATGGAATTATCATGTGTGTTTATTGTGTCCCGTTATTAGCAGACCTGATCTGTATTCATATGAAGCAGACTTTGTTCAAAACCTTCTACATGAAAATAGTTGCTTGCTGTGGCTTCAATTCGACATTTAGATGTATCAACGACATCTAATCAGTTAACAATATTCATTTTCATTCTTACGTTGATTCGATATACATATACAAAAGACACCACGGAGTTTGACAAATCCTTTCAATATTTGGATGTTTTACTAGAGAACGACATTGATGGCAAACTGACAACTAAACTTTGTAAAAACGTGATTACTTCAATTTTTCTATCGACAACTTCCCTCATTTATGTAGCAATATACAATTATCACCTGCATACGGAGTTAACGTTTCCTAGTTGATTTGATACACAAGAGCAAGTTTTACGTACGAACAATTCTAAAAAGAGGCAAGATATTGACAAATAAGTTGGTGATACAAGGATATCAGCATTCTCTTTAAAAGTCGACATTTCACAAATTCTATGGTCAATAATGACTTTGTTTGAAAATTCAATCTGTCGTTAAATCGAATGTTGACTGACATATTGCATACAAATTGTTAAGTCATTATCTTTGCACTGAACTGTCTATGGGTTTTTCCGTTTACCTGATAATGACAAGGTCGACAGGGGATGTTTACTCCTCCATGGCACATGATTCCACCTCTGTTTTCAGAGGTCCGTGTTGGCTCTGCTCATAATTTGTATTATTAAATGGACTTTTGAAACTGATCACCGTTCGTTAGCTTTACATTTCTTCTATGTATTAAAAGCTACAAAACAAGTACATAAATTGACAGAGTTGATTGATTTATTTTCTGATGTTTTACGCTTGCGTAGAGACGTCACCTACTAAGGTGAAGTGCCACAAATTTTGACCAAAATATGCTTGGAACTTACGCCGCAGCAGTGGGAATTCTTTGTCGTGCAAACGTCTACCGTGACCATGCAAGACAATAAGATCTCACCCAAAAGACCGTGAATGTCGAATCCAATACCAGGAGCTTGGCGAGGGAATAGTCACTACCTGGGTTTGATGTGGCGCTGGAAAAGAGAATCGAATCTGGACCTAAATAAATAAACAATCCCTCGAAACAATACAAATGAAGAATCATCTCATACAAATAAGAAATTATACAATACAAATAATAAATTATACAATGCAAATGGAAAATATAGAATACAAATAAAATATTATACAATACAAATGATTTTTTTAAACACTAATGGAAGATATAGAATACAAACAAATGTTATACAATCCAAATGGAAAATTGTACAACCCAAATAAAAAAATTACTATACGAATGGCAAATTTTACAATACAATGAAAAATCATACAATACAAATGAAAAACATCGAATATTGCAGCGTTGACATGCCATAGATATTTGATATTTTTCACGGCTCTGAAGCTCTAGTGAATTTTTTTTTTTTTTTAAAGATTCTTTTCACGAGTAAAATGAATTCCATATCAAAAAAAAAAAAAAAAAAAAAAAAAAAAAAAACTGAATTGTCTGTTTATTATATTTTCATGGGTTGCCTGAAATTAAGTGTGCTGAAATGAGTTACTCTGCATTTTATACATGTATATATACGTGTTCGGCAGTGGGAAAATAAATAACACGTTATTTCCGAGTGTGAACATATCAGTTTAGTTCAACGGATGTATTGCAGTATTTCACTGTTGAAAATGTAATAAAATGTAAAATGTAAGAATATAAGAAAAGAGAAAGAAAATTGGGCACAAAACAAACACAACTGACAAAATAAAATGGAAATCGATAGAAGGATTTTTTTTTGTAGTAACTTTACCGGTGAATGACTGCTTAAGGCTACAGGAAAAGACAGAACTTATACTCACCAGTCTACTGGAATGTGAAATCGAGGCTGTCACTAAGAAAGGACAAACTCTCTGTAGTTGGGAATGGGACCTTCTAGCCTTCTATAACGGTACTTTGTTGGACTTAATTTGTCCCTTTTTCCCCAATGGAATTGTTTGATGCATTTTCCTTTTTGTTATTTTTAGTTTCGTAATAACTATCATCATAATCCAATTTTGTGATTAACGCAGCAGCCTCATAAAGCTTCCTATTCCCATCATGCACCATAAATTTGCATTGTGTACAATGATAGTTCAGTTAAAATGAAATAAAACAGAAAATTTACTGCAGCTTAAAATACTATGAATACTGTGGTCTGCATTTTAGATTTAAGAAGTGCTGGCGAGGAAATTAAATTACTGGATTTTTCTTTACAAATGCAGAAAAATATCCATGGCGGTGACATGTACAATAGACGTTACTACATTCTGAACATAAACTATTAAGAGAATAAGACTTTTATTATTGTTTGGGATCTGTTGACCGCTACACATCCATTGCCGATGTCCTAATAGTCATGCCTATGGCCGAGGTCCGTGTTTTATGCCCTGTTCACAAATTTGTATTGTTCGTAGGTTTTCGTTATCTCCATCTTTTTTCATCTGTGTCCTAACTCCCCGCATTTCCATTAGACCACCTTTCCTTGTATGCAACATCGCTATATGTAGCCACCTTCCCCATAGAAATAGCAGCAGGTTGAATGGAAGAAAGTATTGCAAACTAAGATCGCCGTTTATTTTTTATTGCATTGTCCTTTGTACTCTGAATATCGATCAAAACTTTTTGAAAACACTGGTCTTAATCAAATGACATTGTCAGATGTGGATTTACTTCGTATACTTATTTCAAATTATCCTCGACAGGTTGCAAAGTATTTGTATTTTTCATTTATGCGGAGACAGTCCGTTATGTTCAGAAAATAAGAATGTATTTCAGTGTCATATTTATCTACCAATAACTCTTATAACAGACACTACCAATCTTAGCATACAAAATACATATATATGTATATATATCACAATTATGTTTATTTACTTTTTTGTTTATCTCTTAACGTTGTGCTCTTTATTTTCTTTATATATTGTATTTCAATTTTGTGTTTAAAGTGGCATATAGGCCTGATGGGCCGGGTGTTGATTGTTATTTTATACAGTTTGTAAACAAAGGATTTAATTATGTACACATATCACTATAAATAAATAAATTACTTACTTACTTACTCACTATTTGTTTTTGTTTTAAAATCTTATAAGATCGAGTACTTGTAATCATATAAAATATGTGCAACAATTTGTATAGATTTATCTAGAAAATGAAAAGCGGTTGTATATTTGAACACCAAAGAAAACTTATGATTTCTTTATATTTTAAGAATTTATTATGTCATTTCTGGTCAAAACCAGTCAAAGAATATATGTCAATCCATGTATCATTTTTTTTTTAAATTGTACTATTTACCCTAAGTTCATTGCCTTCCTTTAAAGAAAGTTGAAATTTTGCACGGCTAATTCTGTTTGGAGTACTCATCATTTTGCAATGCTTTATATAGCTTTAGGAGTAGATGTGCGTTGATGGGAAGATTTTCTGTCTTGCAGTTTGTCTCTGTTAAAATCACCAAGAAACTCTTGAAACCATGAGGAAAATGGGTCTCCTTTAGTATGTAGAGTACTTGTTGCCGATAAATAGTGACTGTGACAGATTCATCTTGTGCATGATTTGTGAACGGATCCCTGTCTTTTTTTTATTACTACATGTAGCTGTTTTTAAGATGTTGAGGTTTCTTTTCTAGCAGGTCCAAAATGATAGGATACTCTTTGCCATTGAAAGTTATTATTACACTCTCGTGATTTTCCTTAACTTGCAAGAAACTTGGTATATGTGAACTTAGTCTCACAGATTCAGTTAGAAGATCATTATTTACATTAAAAATAATCTTGAAAATCCATAAAATGAGTCCAAAAATGACTTGAAAAGATAAGAATTTTCACGCAAACTACTCATTATTCCATAATGAATAATTCGATCCGTAATGAATAATTCCATATGAAATAATTATAATTCCATAATGAAAGGCTTGAAAGCTATGTACATGTATGTATAAGAGCTTTGGGGGTTATAAAAACTCGTCTTATCACCTTGACTTATCAGTAATAATTTTTAAATCTTTTTCTCTTTCATTCCTTTTCCATTCCATTGATTCTTAGTAGTAAAATCATCAGTTAATTGCTCACAGTTGAATTTTGTCTTAAGGTTTCTTATTTTTTTTTCTTTCTCTTTTTTTAACAGATACAAGTTCAAACATATCTGGGTAGCAGGTGGCGTCATTTGAGCGGTGGTGTCTGTGGTCGTTGTGATTGTATTAATTTTTACAATCAGATACATTGCATGGCCATAGGAACCGGGGGGGGGGGACGCCCCCCCCCCCCCAACAATTTTGCCGATATATAGCCGATTACTATAGAAAAAATAGATACTATATGCTTGTGCCCCCTCAATAAAAACGTCTGATGACCTTTTTTTTGGCTTGTCAAGGAATTTTTGGTAGTTGATAGTGCCCCCTCAGCTGAAAATGTATGGCTGTGCCCCCTCCCCCACTTCCCCCCAAACTGAAATTGCTTCCTATGGGCCTGCATTGTGAAAAAGAGAGATAATGCTAAAATCGTAGCTTCAATTTAAAAAAACAAACATTAAATAGATGATAATTTATTTTTAACAAATTAGATAATTTTCGAAGTCATATACCATTCGTATAGATAAGATAAGATAAGATAAGATATGTTTTATTACTAATTCAGTGCCCAAATGAGCATAAAGAGAACAAATTTACAAGAGAAAGGCCTAAAATATAGTTGAAAGAAAAAAGAAAAAAAAAATCATTTAGACATACATGCACCTATATAAACATGTACATAAAATAGACATGACTCTTCAATGTATATATATATGTATATATATATATATATATATATATATATATATATATATATATATATATATATATATATATATATATATATATATATAGTGGTAGGGGGCATCAACATTAAAATGACAATTAATGCACATGCATTTTCAAACTTGTTTGTAAGATAGAATATATAAAAAAAAAAATGCAAAGTACATTAGTAGTAAAGACTGTAGTACACAAGAATTGAAAAATTATGTATTTTCTGACATTTTTACTTTTATTATTTTTTTATGAGGTTTTTTCTCTTAATAAAAGATTTGGATAAAAAGTCACATAGTTTACATAATATATTGTCATCTTCATTTGTCATAATCCATAAAAATTTTTGATTGTTGGACAGAGTGTTGAAATTTTTATAATTGTCGCTTAAAAAGTTGAACAAAACTTTCCTTTCTTCATTATATAAAAAACAATTTGTAAGGAAATGGATTTCATCTTCAACACAATTTGAATTACAAAGAGTACATATCCGTCGACTTCTTTCTAGAGGGATCTTTTTCCCATTAATATCTTTTGTATATTCATATCTACCACGTTCAATTCTCAATTCATGTGCACTTATTCTGAATTTACACAGTATTTTCCTCTGTTCAAAAGACTTTAAAGGCAAGTATTTCTCAATGGCAAAGGTATTCTTCAACAAAAAATATGTATCAAGTTTTCCATGTATTTGACCCTCATCATGTATTTTAAGCCAGTATTGGTAGAAATGCTTCTTGATAAGTTTTTTCAGTAGTCCTTTAAATGTGGTCATATTTAACTGTTTACATACAAGTAAATTAAGGTCTAGTTTGTTACATAAAAATTTAACAGTGTCATACCAGTTATTGGTGTCAGACTGACTAAGATTTTTGCACTCATTATATGCACAATGTAATAAAGATGATTCTGACAAATTTTCTAATCTATGCCAATAAGATAGTAAACTAATGATGATTGAAAAAACATGGGTAATCTACCAAGTTCAGACAGAATAGCAATGTTTGTACTCTTTTTACCAACACCAAGAATAAATTTACAAAATTTGATATTCAATTTCTCTACATCCCAATCTTTATATATAGTGTAAATGTCTTTATTTTTTTCAATGTTGCATTTAGATAACATGCCCCAAATTTCACAGCTGTATAATGATATTGGTTTGATTAAGTGATCAAAAAGGTGTAGCTGAGTTTTTATAGATGGTTCTGATGATTTCATATCTTTGTGGAGTTTGAAGGAGGCTACCAAAGCTTTTTTAAATAATGTTTCTTTTGCTTCTTTAAAGGAGCCGGGTGAATACAGTACTATTCCCAGATATTTATACCTTTTGACACATTCAATTTCTCTATTTCCAAGAAAAAAGGGTTCCTGAATTAGACAGCCACTTTTGTTAAAAATGATTTTTTTTTTTGTTGCAATTTACTTCTAGACACCACTTATTACAGTATTTATTCAATAGATTTAGTTTGTTCTGCAAATCAATTTGGTTGTCAGATATTAAAGCAAGGTCATCTGCATACAGAAGAGCTGAAATTTTCTTTCCTGATAAGGAAACATTATTGGTACATGAGTTATCTTCTTCAAGTAGGGTAGAAAGATCATTTAGGAATATTTTGAATATATTTGGACTTAACACGTCCCCTTGACGTACGCCAATTTCTGGTGAATAAGGACTTGTAAGTTTGTCGTCTATCTTAATTCGGATGTTACAGTGTCTATACATGTTACATAATATATTATAGAAAAGACCATTGATATTTAGTTGGAGAAGTTTTAGTTTTATACCTTCATGGATAACTGTATCAAAAGCTTTATGAAAGTCCACAAAACAGACATATAAGTGTCTGTTCTTTGAATTGATGTATTTATCTATGAGGCACTTCAAAACAAATAGATGATCTGATGTTCTTGATGATTTTGAGAATCCAATTTGGCTTTCGTGAATGATATTATTTTCAATCAAAAAAGTATCAAGCCTATTATTTAAAATAGTGTTAAAAAGTTTCCCAATGCTATTTGTTATTGTTATTCCTCTATAATTTTGTGGGATCCTTGGATTTTCCGATTTAAATATTGGTGTTGTATATCCTTCTAGCCATTTCTCTGGGTAAATGCCAGTATTAAATATTGTGTTAAATAACTTCAGGAGGCAGGTGTTTAGGTATGTATGTGATGCTTTCAACATTTCGTTTGTGATATTGTCTAACCCTGGGCTTTTTTCGGACTTCAAGGATTTCATACCTTTATGAATTTCAGCAGAGGATATTTTAAAATCTAACTGGGTGAAGGAAGTATGTAGTTGAATGTTTTTTAATTTCAGGATATTATTTTCAATAGTTGCAATGCTATCTTTAAATTTTTCTGGTACCTTTGTTAAGGAGTGAAAATAATCTAGCCAAGTGTCACCATCAATGGATTTTTCAATTCTGTCTTTCTTGTCCTCTAGTTCGTGAAGGGAATTTACTAACTTCCAATACTCTCTAGGGTTATTTTCGTTAAGTTGGTCTAACCTGTCAAGTATGATTCGCTTGAATTCTCTTTTTTTGTATTTTCTTAGTTTAGCATATTCTTTATTGAATTTATAGTAGGAGCCTCTGATGAGTGGATTTTGAGGATATCTTGAAAGGAGTAATGCTTTTTCATTTAATACTTTTCTCTTCTTTTTGAGATCGTGGTCAAACCATTTTTTATTTGCTGCTTTGTTTCTTTTATGTAATTTTTTGGGTGTAAGGGATAATTTTGCGACTGAATCAATGATATTGTGAATAAAATTTGTGGCATCGTTTATGCTTTTTCATTTTGTTCAATAGGTTTCTCCAAAAATTGGTTTATATTTTTTTGAATTGTAGGATGAGAAAAGGATTTTTGGAAATTTTCTACTGAAAAATTGTCCCACTTGTATCTACTAGGCATTTGTATCATATTCTCACAAACATTCTCACGTTCAAAAGAGGATAATAATTTCATAGATAACCTACAATGACAGTCTGAAAGTGGTATAAAATCTGCCACATGAACATATAAAATATCTTCTAAAAGTTCCTCTGAAACAATAAAATAATCTACAACACTAGATCCTGCATAATTATGACATGTATAGTTTCCTCGACAATCACCAAATGTTCTGCCATTAGTTATTCTTAGTTTATTTGTAACACACATTTCTAGTAAATCTTTGCCTCTACAGTCTAGTGTTTTGTCTCTACTGTGTCTTACCCCGATATCTACATCAATATTATACATTTCATTGTCTATAAGAATGTAAGAGGTTGAATCTCCCCTAATGTAATCAAGTTCAATACCTGTTCTTGCATTGAAGTCACCTGTTAATAAAATATTCGTATATTTGTGTGGGAGGGAGATGAAAACAACACAGTTTTAGAAACGAAAAAAGGGGGAGATAAATCTGAAAGAGTGTTTTGGAGCGGGTGGGTTAGTAGGGGAATAAATAAATTAAATGAGAAAAAAGAAAATAAATGAATAAAGATGTGATGATATCGTGAACGAGATTTTCTATATTAATGCAACTGTCGAGAATATTCCAGAAATGAATCGGGATCGGGATTCGATCTTTTTGACAGCTGACAAACATAAACATCGTAAACAAACTGCATAACGGAAAAGCTAGCTTAGGGTCATACAGGGACAAACAACAAGGAAAGGGCAAGTTTTTTGTTATTTCTTTTTTTATATAAATAAGAAAATTCTGCTTAGTCAGCGATATCAAAGATGAAACGAATTTTGTATGTGATTGTTTTACGTCTACAGTAACCTTCACCAAACTGTCCAAAGACAAAATGTTGAATAACGATCGTTCATTGATGTTAAGAGAATAATTTATTTTCATTGCTCTAAAGTATCTATAGTAGATAATAATATATTATTATCTCGTTTAATTAGGGAATTTTCAGACATTGGAACGAAAATGCATTCTGTGGACAGCCCCATCTCTCCAGCAGATCCCCATGATAGGAGCAGAGTAACCAAAATCATTGAATCGATAAAGAAGGCAATCTTTATCCTTGGGACAGCATGTATTGTGTTTTATGCGGCCAGCAACTCCATTACTTGGTTAGTTTAAGACATATCTAATAATAATTTAATTTTGTTTGTATTGTAGCCTCTGGTTGGTTAATATCCAAAAAGGAACACAAAATATTTCTGTATAACCTGGTTTGGTATGGGGACACACCCCCCTGACAACCAGCTGAATCATCTGTATCCATACAATCCTCTCATTTCCAGTCCTCGGGATTCATGGAAAATTCCAGATTTAATATATGTACCTTTAACTTAACAATAATTCGATCTTACCACATGTAAACAAACAACAAGGCTGCCGCTAGCCTATGCATCAGTTTTTACCTCCCCTCGCTTCCCAGCACTTCCGTTACTACGGTTGTATTATTGAGCGGCAAATTTGAACTAATGAAAAGCGACGAAATTTTACACCCTTAGTTATTTAATGATTTTAAAATTAAATTATTTAGGAATGACTCTAATTCTTGGCCAAATTATTCGAGTATAACCTGGTTTGGGTCAGTTTACGCTTTATAATCCGCAAAGCGGATTATAAAACAGCGTAAACTGACCCAAACCAGGTTATACTCGAGTATAACCTGGTTTGGGTCAGTTTACGCTTTATAATCTGCGAAGCGGATTATAAAACAGCGTAAACTGACCCAAACCAGGTTATACTCGAATAATTTGGCCAAGAATTAGAGTCATTCCTTATAATTTAATTTTAAAATCATGAAATAACTATGGGTGTAAAACTTCGTTGCTTTTTATTAGTTCAAATTTGCCGCTCAATAATACAACCTTAGTAACGGAAGTAACGGAAGTGATGGGAAGCAAGGGGAGGTAAAAACTGATACATAGGCCTAGCAGCCTTTTTACATGTGGTAAGAGCGAATTATTGTTTGAAGTTAAAGGTACGTTTATTAAATCTGGAATTTTCCATGAATCTCGAGGACTGGAAATGAGAGGATTGTATGGATACAGATAATTCAGCTGGTTGTCAGGGGGGTGTGTCCCCATACCAAACTAAGTTATACAGAAATAATTTGTGTTCCTTTTTGGATATTAACCAATCAGAGGCAAGAATACAAACAAAATTAAATTATTAAGGAATGACTCTAATTCTTGGCCAAATTATTCGAGTATAACCTGGTTTGGGTCAGTTTATGCTGTTTTATAATCCGCTTCGCGGATTATAAAGCGTAAACTGACCCAAACCAGGTTATACTCGAATAATTTGGCCAAGAATTAGAGTCATTCCTAAAATATATAAATAATTGACAGAATTGCAAAGCAAAATACACTGTATGATGTCCATGATTAAAGGTAAGATTTCATTTTCTTTCTGAATTATAAAGACTTCAAAATGTGGCAGTATTGCCATAGGGAGTTTTTTGTTTACATTATGGTGTACAGGGGTGTGCAATTACAAAAATTAGTTAATAGCCCATCGGGCTAGTGGCAGTAACAAAGTTACTAGCCCGAGGTTGTCAGTCACTAGCCCATTAAGTATTGAAAACAATACATGTATAAGTATAACAAAAAGGTAAAAAAAAAACCATTTAAGTTGAAATAAATAAAACAAATAATGGTTTGCGCTTTGTTATTGTCAGGTACTTCGACTATAACTGTCACTGAAACGACTGGCGATAGCAACACAATATATATATGTAGGTTAAAACGAATTAAAGATTATGATTTTACAACAAAGTTAATTCGTACATCAATTCAGTCGATGTAAATATATGTATACTTTCGTTTTAGATTTACTAGCCCGACGGGCTAATGCAGTATAGATTTATGATAGCCCAACCTCTAAAATTGGTAGCCCCGGGCGTCGGGCGATGGTAATTGCACACCCCTGGTGTAATATTCACATGGTTAAAGAGGTTGCAATTGTTTTGTCTGCCTTTTTGCCATTCTACATGCTAGTCCCTAATACATCCATTATTTATGAAACAAACATTATTTTTAGCTCAACTGCATGCATACAGCTGAACATCAGTATCTCAAAAATCAATATTATGCATAGCATGGATATGATGAAGTTTTTGGAAGACCCAACAATTTTTCCTTGATGTAATTTAACCTTATATCTCAAACCCTTGGATAAATCTCAGTCCCATTGAATTTGAGATAACAAAGTTTTACTGTATATCAACCTTTCAGTTTTCTAAATTTCCAACTCACTCATCTGTCCGAGGTCAAATCTCTTTAAATGCTCATTAGCGTTAGTGTTTTTTGTGTCATTTAAAATTGCCTTCAGCCAAACTCAAACCTTCAGGTTTAAAGTCATTGAATTTGTTGGTAAGACCTTGTAAGGTACAATGTATATATTGATATCTATCAATCAATCATATTCCACATACTGGTATATATATGTTATCTGTGCTTCTAAACATAGATTGATCATTGATTTTCATGGCTATTTTGAAATTTTATTGTAAATCTTTTCTGAATCCTTGAATATTCGTGCCCCATGCATAAACAAAAGGCCCATGGACCACATCATTCACCTGAGCACTTTGGCTAGGGATGAGCAGAAATCAGTTCAGTATTGAAAAGTTTAAATATATAAGTGGTCGAACTCAACCCTGGCAAGTTGATTTCAACAAACTGAATATATGCTAACTGAGGACACTTCTATAATGAAGCAGGAGCAAGACCTTGAGCTGAAAAAATTCAGTCAATTTCTTTTTTATATTTTGAGTATTACTAATTTGGAATATCCTACATATCTTAAACCAGTTCTTTCATCAGATTTATTGACTAATTTACAAGATTGCAGCAAAATATTGCCCCGTGGTACTGTGTCTGTATGTACCACAGGGTCTTGATACAATCTTAGCAAAATCGGGTATAAAGTTTTACAAAGAAATATATAGGGAAAAATCTTCTAAAACCATGATTAGTCAAAGAAATATAGAAGCATCCACAGTTAGTGTAGATTCAAATTTGTTAAAATCATGACCCACCCCTCCCCCAACCCCCATTGGGTAGGTTGGGACCATACAAGACCCCCCACTTTTTTCTGGACGTAAATTTTTACTACTAATGTTGTATGAAAATATTCATTGAAAGGCTTATTCACCCACTTTCTGATACAGTATAACTGATATCCCTCAAACATTAATTGGCCCTCATCCAAAATTAAATGTAGAGTTTGGAGAATTTTGCAATTTATCATTTGGGGGGGGGGGGGGGTGTCCCTTATAATCCCCTCTTTTCAAAATGGATGCTACATGCCTTTTTTTCTTCATTGCACCAGAAACAGATTTAGAAATTCCAAATTAATACAACTGCATGGTTATGTTTATCTCTCATTTGACTAGGAATTCAGCAAATGTAAACAAGCAAGATAACATAGACTGTATAATGAGCTTGTATCAGTTATCATTGAATCATAAGATAAAACAGTTATTACAATTTTTGAGATCAAAATATTATTATATTGCATTATTGCAATTTTTGGAGCTCGGTGAATATTTTACTGCTCAGGTGGCTAAATCATCGATTTGACCTCAAAATGGCAATTATTGTGTAATATATATATAAAATTGTTTATTAACTTAATACATCTGTATTTCATGATATTGCCAAGAGTGATGTACAGCTAAAATGTACCCGGTATTCATTGTAAGATGTTAGTTGTAACTGTGAAAATAATATTGTACAACACTAAACAATATAGCTTGAGGGAATATCATTTATACCAACTAGTGGAAGGACCTACATGTACACTAAGAAACTCTTAGATATATAATTACAGGCAATAATAACAGTGTGATGCATTCTTGGAGTTTCTATCTGAAATTCCTGGGTATTTTGTTATATTTGAAGTATGTGTGCAGGTTACTGTATGGACTCCATATAAAACTGGTTCTCCATATAGCTCAGAAAATTCTGGTTTTCAGGCATCTTCAGAGAATATGGGGTGCATCAGGGAATTTGTGGCAGAAAATATGGGATAGGATCTGTCTTAGTTTTGGAGAAAATGATCTATTTATTGGTGTTGTTGGTAAGTTCCATTTTTAAATTTATCTTAATGGATTTCCTATATTTACTGATTATATACTGTAAATCAATATGTAAAATTTTTGTTATCGCATGCAGGGACCTACATAGTAACCATGAGTGTGTTTTGGTTGGCCAACTTCTTTCTCCTTATAATGGAAGTAACAAAGTGGCCAAAATGTTTGATTAAATATAAGATACAGGAAGATCCTCTGCCAGAGGTAGGTATTTATGTAATAAAAAATGTGTAAGATGTAAGGGAAAAATAGGTTTCTTCAATCAACAAAGTGAAATTATTATATGCCTGTAACCGAAGATTTGGGGGCACATAGTTCTTGGTCTGTCCATCTGTTCGTCTGCAAAAGCTTTAATCTTGACCATACTTTTTGAACGGTTGGTGCTAGGGCTCACATATTATATTCCACATTTGTATTACTTTTTACGAGGCTTTTCTTTGGATACCAACGTTTTGACCTTATGACTTAGACCTTGGAGTTTGACCTACTTTTGAAAACCTTTAACCTTGGCCATATTTCCTGAATGGTTAGTTTTAGGGCTTTCATATTTCTCATTTGTATTTGTGGCAAGACCTTTGAGTACCAACATTTTTGACTTTATGGCCCTGGAGTTTTATCAACTTCTAAAAAAAACTTTTAACTTTGCAATGAACTGTCAAAACAAAAATGTTTCACAAGTACATCTTGTTAATAATAACTTTTATCTAACAACGAACTGCTTTTAAATTTCTAGAAATGCAACATATTTTCCAGACTCCATTAAAATCATAACATTGTAGAAATAATACATAATGTTTTTGTAAAAATTCAATACCAGAAACAGAAGCCAATGCTGAAAAGAGCTATACAGGTAGTGTTGTTTAATCAAACTGTGATCACCATACCATTCATGTTTGGGATGTACTACCTGATGAAGTGGAGGGGCTGTGTCTTTCAAGGGGAACTACCCACCTTTCACTGGTTCCTGCTGGAATTAACAGTGTTTTCTCTCGTAGAAGAGCTGTTTTTCTATTACTCTCACAGGTTAGTGAATATGAAAATTTAATGATATGACTCTCTTGCATGCTACTTAAAAGGTATAAAAAATTTTAAACAGATCAACAGACATTGAATCAGTAATTTTTGCCCAAATAGATAGCCCTAAAATGTCATGAAATATACTTGTTCAGGTACTTGCAAATAAATATGTCACTTTCAGACTCCTGCACCACCGAAATCTGTACTCTTACATCCACAAACGTCATCATGAATGGACTGCTCCTATAGGCATAATATCCCTGTATGCTCACCCCATAGAGCACCTAGTCAGTAATCTGTTACCCCCCGTCCTTGGCCCCTTTCTGATGGGGTCTCATGTCTGCTCTGCCTGGCTTTGGTTCTCTATAGCTCTTCTGTCTACCACTGTGGCTCATTGTGGTTACCACTTCCCCCTGTTACCATCACCAGAGGCCCATGACTACCACCACAAAACGTAAGTTACCATATCAAAAGATTTTTATTAACTTTTATGGTCATGTATGACAGATAAATTATTAAATGGGTAGGTGACAAGAACATGTTGGGTATAGCAGCACAACTGTAGCTCTCTGGTTGAGAAAATTTGAACAGACAAACCAGAGAGCTACAGATCGAAGATCATTGTAAAACATTCACCTCTTTTTAGGTCACCTGAGTTACTCAGGTGACCTATTGCTATCCATTTTTGTCCATCTTAATGCATTGTGCAAATTGGGGAAAAGTCCAGGCAATAAAAATACATCAACTTTAAGATTTGTTACTGAGTACTAAATTAATATTTTACTGATCCCTGATCAATCTTTCTCTCTTGCTTTTGGGTAACATAGCTTCATTTATAAACTTATTTTGTTTTAATCTATGGATTGTTACATTATACTCAGGTAACCTTCAAGGCCCTTAGGCCTCTTGTTTTGTAACTATTTTTGTATTCTATGCATTCATTAACCAAAAGACATATTCAACCAAAAGAGCTGCAGTTGTACATCTAATGCATCTTCGGTAATAAATTTATATTGATTGTTAGGTTTATTAACAATTTTGGAGTTCTTGGGATCTTGGATCGTCTCCATGGGACAGACACATCTTTCCGTGCCAGTAAGGCATATCAGAGGCATATTCTTCTCTTGGGATTAACCCCACTATCTCAGCAGATCCCAGACTCCCCTTCAAAGAAAGCACAGTGATTCACACACTGTTTCCATGGCTGTCTCAACAAAAGATCTGAAATTTACCCACCAAGCTATTAAATGACACTTAATATAATGTTTCAAAGCAGTGGATCATTTTGTTTATGATTATGATATAAAAGTATTACTGTCAATTTTTCTGTGATACTAGCCTATAATAATTCCAACTTACAATTTTCATGTCTTTTGAATTTACTATGAATTCTGAGTAGATGCCAAGTGACTATTTAGAAAAATATTGCATTTTAGTGTTAATTTGGCCTGAAAATTGAGAATAAGTACTAAGCATTGTATTACGCTTTTTCAAACAGCTGTGTTTTTTGTTTTGTTTAAATGTCTTGGGAACAAATATGTGTATGGGGATTGCTTACAATGGAGATTCTATAACATACAATTCATACATTTGATTTTTTTTCTGCTGTCCATAAAAATATACTTGACATCATATGAATGATAAATGTTTAATGTCTATTATTCTGGTGTTGATGAGGTGAAAATCAAGCTATGAGCACATGATATCAATGCCTAGAAGTAAACTACATTTCTTGTACTTACTACTGAGTATCTAAAATTTCTGTATTATAATTCCCACCACCCTCTGACCTGCCTTCTCTAAATAATTTCATTATAAGCTTTCCTTATTTATCCTGATGAAAGTGTGAGCTCTGAATTTACTAGCAATTTTATTATTGATATAAAAATGGCAACAGAATGTTTTTATTCTGAACAATCGAACACTAGTATATGTACTTTTATACATTTTTTTTTTTTGTTTTAAAGACACTTCTAGTCTTTCTCTGGTCATTTATCATGCAGGACACCAGAAATGTTATTTCAAGATATTTGTGCTGAAGATAATAATAAATTAACAACTTAAACATATATTGTTTATTTGTCTTCTGCCTGTCATAATACATGCAACTGTTGAAGTTTGGTTTCCTGAAAACCTACACCAAATGATATGTTAATATGAAAATTTTTAACTCTCATTTCTGAAACATTTGAATATGTATTCCTAAAGTATCTTTTTTACACACTCACATAGTTTAAGATAAAAAGTATAAAAGACTTACAATGGGGAGTCATAATAAGACCTAAAATAGTAATAAATCACCGTATAACAAAAAATATCATATGAAATGTGAAAGTCACATAATATCATGTGAAATGTGAAAGTCACATAATATCATGTGAAATGTGAAAGTCACATAATATCATGTGAAATGTGAAAGTCACATAATATCATGTGAAATGTGAAAGTCACATAATATCATGTGAAATGTGAAAGTCACATAATATCATGTGAAATGTGAAAGTCACATACATGTCTTTCCAATGAGCTCTCGAAACATTCTCAGGTCACAATATTAAACGTGTAATGAAATGTGAATATAACCAACAGTTATCATGCTCAAAAATCTAATTAACCAGACCCCTGAAAACATCAAAGATGGGATCAGGTGGGAGTAAGCACCGACTTTCAACCGGTCAAACCCACTATAAGCCCTTTGTCTTGATTGGGTGAACGAAGTAATCCGTAGACAATTCAGTATGAAAATAATGGCTAACAATTTGTTGAAGAAGCAGTCAACATTCAATCTAACAATAAGTTATTTTAGTCACCATAGAATTGGCTTAAATTGAAAGATCCTTGATACATTTTTATCATTAACTTATTTGTCAGTTGCCCGCTTCGGTATAGATATTGTTTTTGCGTAAAACATGCTCTGAGCATGGAATCTAATGGGTGGAAAACTATCATTGTCTTCTCTAGTAAACCAAATATAGATAATAATATAGATAACCAGAAATAGATTAGTAAGACCTTATGGTGCTTTTTTCGAGTTCAGTGGGATATATCAATTCGACATATGAATGAGTGAATATTGCTAAATGATAAAATGATTTAGGATAAGCAAACTGTGAAAGCGTACGTGTACAAAGGGCGAAATTATGAACTGAGCAAACGGCAAGTGCGAGGAGCGAACACAGAGCGCAAAGTTTTGGTGACAGGCTGTTTATATTGATTTTACTTTCATTTACTTGGCAAATTACACGGTCACGCATTTATAATCATTTGTTTTGTGTTGAATGGTTTGTCGTGTTTTCATGTATTGTTCATTCTGCAAAGATAATTGTTCGTTTTGCATGTAGGTTATCTGGATCGTTGATTTTGGTTTTATGTATATTTGCGAACAAGTCTGTTGATTATGCCTTTAATGTCATTTGTTATTATAAGTTTTTGTAGTCATTGAAATCATAAAAAGTGTTTTCTTTAATATGGTATTCCTCCATATATTTTGAACTATTATTCAATACAATATCTTTATGGTTTTTATTCAGTCATTCTACAAAAAACATGACCAATTAAGAATTTTTTATGTCGCCAACAAATTTACCGTTGTAGTATCTTGACTATAAAGGATGACTGCACTTAAGGATATGCGAAATTTGCGACAAAATAAACTTTCAAAAGAAGCATTTTTCTTTTCATTGCAAGAATGGTCAACATCCAATCTACAACTTTATGTAATTACGTTTAATAAAAGTGTGTACCTACGAAGTTCGAATCTGTTTTCAAAGGCAGGGGTCATCACAATTTCTTGAATCTCCGTGCGATAATGAGGACGCCCACTTTTTTTTTTACTGATTTTATACATAGTCAGCGCATGTTTGTCTATTTTTCTACGTTTAACAGTAGTTGTATATTTGCATAAATAATAATGTGTCAAAAGGAGATTTTAAAATAGACAAACATGCGCTCATGGTTTAAAAGAGAAAAAAACTGCTTCTTCTTACATTCGCTCTCAGTGTTGTAACCAAGGATTGTGACATGTTGAATATTATAATTCACCACGTGATGTCCTACCTCAGGTAACTTTGTGAATGCTAAATTCCGTCACGTGACTTGTAAGATAGCATTATTGTGCTAACTATAGGACATTGTGTTCGAATAGTTAAGTCATCTGGCATTGATATACAATCTGCTTTAATTACATTGAAGTGCTCATATTGCTAGTTTCGTTTTGAAACCTTTGTCAGAAGTGTATTTGTGCCATACAGAATGGAGAGGGAGATTGGAAAGAGTGATCACGTTCCTTTTTTCAAACATGTCATTGTTATTTATCAAGTCTAAATTTAGACCCATTCTTACAATGTTAGCTCCACCTCTCATGCATATCTAATGTTCAATCAAGGGCAGGTAAGTGTAAATTCACTATATTTGGAAAGCAGTAGGGACAAAAAACATTGAAACATTTTATTGTATCACAGTCTAAAATCATTTTAAGATTAAATTTGGTTCCAATTTGACAGGATTCTTTCATAAACATACAAAAGTGGAATAAGGTTTAGATATGAAAGCAACAGAAGCAACCGAAAAAGACCCAAAAACAGGCGTTAAGCGCAGTCATCCTTTAAAGGTCGACTTCAACTCTAGGACTTCACATTCACACAAGGTTTTGTAAATATTTACCGATATATATGCAGTTAAAGTTTTGATATGAACATAATGTAATGTTGAAAAACGTATTCCACTGCAAATCTTAATGTCGCTTCATTTATTTACAAATTTCAAGATGAAATGTTCAACCGTAAACTCGTTCCGAAAAGATTGCAATGAATGTTAAACTACAAGTATGTCCATAGGACATGAATGCCCCGCCGAGGGTATATTAGTAATGCAACATGAAAAATTGTATTAGTGTATGAAATTTGATGAGAATATCTTGAATAATTTCTTTAAAATTGAAATTGAAATCTTAAAAGTTTGATATAGATGATAAATTCTCACCAAATTATGTATAAGTGCATAAGCTTACATAAATATATCTTAAATGGTTTCTTTAAATTAAGCAAAATGCAAATTTAAGAAAAGTGAGGTCAAGGTCCCAGAAAAGTTCAAGGTCAAAAAGTTCTCATAAATACGTATCAGCATATTAAGTTTGATAAAAATATTTTGAATGGTTTATTTAAAACTGAGCTAAACACTAATTTAAATAAATGAAGTTAAGGTCAAAGGAAAGGTCAAGGTCAAAGAATGTTGATGCAGTTGAAAAGGTTACATCAGTATGTATTAGCATATGAAGTTTGATAAAAATATTATGAATGATTTCTTTAAAACTGAGCTAAACACTAATTTTAGAAAAGTGAGGTCAAGGTCAAAGGAAAAGTCGAGGTCAAAAAATATTGATGCAGTTGAATAGCTCTCATCAGTATGTATCAGCATAGGAAGTTTGACATTAATTTAAGAAAAGTGGACATAGGTCAAAGGAAAGGTCAAGGTGAAAAAATATTGATGCAGTTGAATAGCTTACATCAGTATGTATCAGCATATGAAGTTTGACACTAATTTAGGAAAAGTGAGGTCAAGGTCAAAGGAAATGTCAAGGTCAAAAATTGTTGATGCAGTTGAATAGCTCTCATCAGTATGTATCAGCATATGAAGTTTGACACTAATTTAGGAAAAGTGAGGTCAAGGTCAAAGGAAATGTCAAGGTCAAAAATTGTTGATGCAGTTGAATAGCTCTCATCAGTATGTATCAGCATATGAAGTTTGTTAAAAATATCTTGAATAGTTTCATTAAAACTGAGCTAAACAATAATTTAAGAAACGTGAGGTCAAGGTCAAAAACAAGGTCAAGGTAAAAAAAAGTGTTGATGCAGTTGAATAGCTTACATCAGTATGTATCAACATATGAAGTTTGATTACACTATCTTGAATGGTGTCTTTAAAACTGAGCTAAACACCAATTTAAGAAAAGTGAGGTCAAGATCAAACCAAAGGTCAAGGTCAAAAAATGTTGACGCAGTTGCATAGCTCTCATAAATATCTATCAGCATATAAAGTTTGATAAAAATATCTTGGATAGTTTCTTTGAAACTGAGCTTTGAACAGAGCTAAACGCAAAGTGTAACGGAAGGACAGAAGGACGGAAGACGAACATGACGAACACTATTCATGGCGAGGCATAAAAATGTCTTTTATCCTATATAAAAAGAAATAAATCCACTTCTCGCAAAGAAATGCATGGATCTCCTTTCATGCGAAATCATGAGCATGTCGCTTAAAATCGATTAACTTCCTTAACGATTTTATTTTTAAATTTCACGCATAGAATGCAGATTTCAAAAAGAACTGAAACTTATCTGAAAGTGACCACGGAACCTAATATCATCGATTCTAGATGCGAGTCAGCTATTTAGACGATTACATTTTCGATATAAAAAAATGAATTAGACAAAAACAGTTGTCTCTTTTAAAAATTTAACTTCCGTAACGGTAATTCAGGACAGTTTTTGCATTAAAAGTATAATTTTTTTTTATTAGTTTGGGAGCGAAATGCTTCACACTTTTGTTTAATATCCTAAAACAAACTTTGATTTTAACTATTGAAGAGAATTTTAACTTTTATTGCTGGGAATTAACTTCCGTAACGATATTTTTCCCGAAAATTTAATTTAAATTCGGATTTATGCGAGATTTCATGAATCATACTTTTGCGTTCTTTACTGAACATCAGAAACGAAAAATTGGTTCAAATTCAGCTTTATTTAAAAAATAATAAGGCTTGATCGAGCATTAACTTCCATCACATTACCTTAAAAACAATGGTATCTTGAAATTGTTGTAAAAAGTTAACGATACCAGATTTGTGGACAATTCTTTGTTTTCAAGTTCACTGATATGTCCTTTAGAGAATTATGATGTTCATTTTGCTATTTGAAACAATTAGTTTTTTCATGTTTTTTACTCTCAATTGGTCTATTTATCGTAGAATGACTGTGTTATTCAATGCAAACTTTTTCCTTCTAAATAACAAAATCATAACAAAATTCTCCATGATTTAATAATTTCCTTAAAAAATATCTCCCGTATGACTTTAATTTTGCCACTTGATTCCACATCATCAACCCGTGCGTCCACGGAGATAATGTTTTCTGTTATAGTCATATAAAGCCGCCTGAGTTATTGCACATAATATTGAATGATTGTTGTAGTTTAACGTCCCTTGTAAAAGTACTTCAATTCAGATGCCAGTGATGTTGTACACGGTGCCAAGGACCATTGAGCAGTGGGTTCTTAAAGGTGCCAAGTTTGCTGTGACACGGGCCCTAAAACCGACAACTTTTAATTTAAAGTGTCGAATGCACGTGAAGGACCTATCTAATTAACTGTCTCTATCGGGGCTCAAACCCACGACCATCAAACTACATTATTTGAAAAAAAAATCAATGATACGGATTAGTTTCTTTTGTAAAATAAATTGTTAACACAAGACAGCTTTGAAATTTCTGACAATTGTGTTGGCCCAGAAATGTTCATAGTGTCAATGGTACAATTACACTTTTAAAAGTTTTAATCAAATAATTACATTTTTTGTGAAGATTGAATGCGTATATTGATTTCTTTTCGTATAAAGTATGTTTCTGATGAGTATAATTAATTTCTAAATTCACAGTTCTTGCTTGAGCAATTAATACTCTTAGCTTTGTCATTGGCCTGTAATAATGAAGAATTGCAACTATTTATTCAATTACTGCTGTTTTATTGTTAAAATTGCTAAAAATGTTTTATTATAATTCAACGATACAGACTCATTCAACAAATCTCCCCATCTTTCTTTTTTGTTAATGTCTTTTGAAGTTCTTGTCGAGAGACGCGAAATATTACTATATTAACAAACAAAATTAAGCAAAAAAGTCAATTTTGGATGTTCCCTATCTTTTTTTTATGTTCCAATGTATAAAAATTAGATTCAGTGTCATGTTTTATTTTCACTTGGAAGGCTGTTTGTATACGATATAGTTTTATTTAAAATGTTGGATTTCAGCCATGTATATATATATATATATATATATATATATATATATATATATATATATATATATATATATATATATATATGAATCATTCTGTTAAATCACTTCCATCTCTCTCTCTCTCTCTCTCTCTCTCTCTCTCTCTCTCTCTCTCTCTCTCATATTTAAAGAATAACTGTCTATTTTTTTTTATTCCCCTCCCCCTCGAAGAAGGGAAGGCATAATTGATTGCTTTGCTGCTGTCTGTCGGTCTGTCTGTCCACCAACAGTTTCGGTTCATTTTCTTCGCAAAGGTTGCACATACTGAAATGAAATTTTGGTATACAGAGTTAACATAAGAATATCTAGGTCAAGTTCTGTTTTGGGTACGATCGAGCAATTTTAGACAAAGTTATGCCCATTGGACTTAGAAAAATTCCAATTATTTGCAGTTTCCGTTCATTTTCTTCGCAGAGGTTGCACATACTGAAATGAAATCTGGTATACAGATTTGTCATAAAAATATCTAGGCCAAGTTATGTTTTGGGTACGATCAAGCAATTTTTGACAGAGTTATGCCCCTTGAACTTGGAAAAATTCCAATTATTTGGGAGGGGGACATAAGTGTTTCACAAACATCTCTTGTTTGTTTTATGATGTGATCAAGCAGTTGGCTTGCGTGATAAACGCCGAATGCGTTTGTGAATAAAATTATCACACAAGGCAGTTGTTTGATCATCATCATAATACCAAAAACAAAACAAAAAACAAAACAAAACAAAAAAAAGACAGTTATTTCTTATATTTACATGATTCCGTAAATTCACGGATTCGATCCAAGCCACGCCCACTTTTCTCCTCTCTTCCACTCCCGACCGGTGCTTAATGAGATCGCTCCACTACCGAGATTTAAAAATACCATTTTTATATACGCATTTTTTTAAACGTAACAAAAATAGGAAAAAATGTAAGATATCTGCAGGCCCGTATGAAGGAATTTCAGTTGGGGGGGGGGGGGGGGTTACAGCCATACATTTTCAGTTGGGGGGCACTATCAACTACCAAAAATTTCTTGACAAGCAAAAAAAGGTCATCAGACGTTTTTATTGAGGGGGAACAAGCTAGTAGTACATGTAGCTATATATTCTATAGTTATCTATATATCGGCAAAATTATTGGGGTGGGGGCGGCCCTCCCGTGCACCCCAGTTCCTACGGCCATGATCTGAATGTAGATATGGAATTAAATCTCATAGTTGCTAACCACGAGTTTTGTGCCCATTCTTTATCCCCAAACCCGCGGCTGTATACTACAAAATTCTCTCATTTTTATAAATATTAATGATACACAATCAAAGACAATAATCTGACGCGTCAAGTTAAAAACGTTTTGTCCTATATAATTGATCGGTCTATCTTGTATTTGGATATTAACATAACCACTTGTAAGTGCAACAGAGTGATTTCATTGGTCAAGATAAATCTGGCGTCATTTGATAAATATTCAGTGATTCATTCGCGAGAACGGGATTATTTTATAGTAGACAGCCACGGGTTTGTGGAAATGAAATGGACACAGGACCCATGGCTTGCGACGATGAATTAATCGATGAAGTTACCGTTTCTTGAAAATTCTAAGAAAAGGGCCAGGGTTACACAGTCCATATATCAAATCTTAATGCCTGTGTAAATTAATTTATTCAAAGTATAAGGGCAAATAACACGGTTCATTCAAAAAGAAATTCAAACTTGATCTGTAAGTCATCAATATAAAGAGACATACAAAAAATCAACGCATTTTCTACAAGCACGTCAAAAAATAAATTATTCCAGAAAACAGTGATTCAGAAATTTGATACCAAATAATATCTAATTATCAACAAGCCCGCAAAGGATAAAAGTTCGGAAAAAGGGTAAAACTATATGTCCCGGCCGGCCATTTCATGACGGGGCATAAATATCTAAAAATCTACTGGAAGCTTCCATGTTTACAAATGTAAGAATACGCATTTTGGTTAACAGTTTGTATGTTAATTATTACAAGGCACTGGAATACAAAATCAAAATATCCGCTATGTAAAGAGGTACACAAATGTATAGCAAAGTTTTCTTGTTAACATTCAACGCGATTGACTCTGGGATAACAAAACTACCCCAGAAAGCATTGACTGGTAGCTATTTTTGACGCAGATCGAGCCATTCTAGCTGAAGTGAAAATGAAATAGACCAAAATACATCAGAAGATTTTATAGCAAAATTCACGATATTCATTGGAGGTGACAATGGCTACAAATTCATTTGAAACTTTCTGCGTTAACAAGGATTATTTAAAAGAAGCTTGGTCAGACCTTTTACGTTTGATTAACAGACAAAACGAAAGAAGACACGTCAAATATTTTTTGAGAAATACTTCGAAGAAGGAAAAAAAGATTTACGAGGAAACAATGATAATGGACGCTGCTTCTGTGCATTTTCCAAGAAAATGTTTATTGTCAAAAAATAAACAACTGAAAGGTATTTGGTTATCCCTTTGTATAGATGGTGAAGAAAAACCCAAAAAATTGCCATTTGGTACACAGTGTATCATATTTCCAGTTAATGAATTGCTAGATTATTTAAGATTATCAAAAATGGCTAATCATCAAAATAATGATAATGAGAAGGAAGAAGAGGAACGTCATTCGCATGAAGAGGAAAATGTCATTGTGCAAGATAAAGTCAAAGCAGGGGAAACGATTCTTTATACCCGTGAAAGAGACTTTTCAGAGAAACCCCATGAGCATGCAAAATTATGTAGAAGAAAGAAATCAAGTAAAATTCCAAAAATAATCCCTAGAAGAGATAAAATGGAGAAATTTGAAAGGAAAAATTGGCAGCGAGAGGATTTTTTGAAAGGTCAGAGTTCAAGAAACAAAAAATCAGCGAGAGATGAACAGAAGATCAATGAAATGGATTCTGTTGAAGGGTTGAGAGAAACCAAAGACCCTTTACTCTTTTTTGAAATTGCTTATTATTTCAACATGGATATTCAGTATGCCCGAATGGTACTTATCTCGGCATGGGATACCCATGTTCAGTGGTGCAAAGACAATTTACATCAAGTTCCACTTAGTAAGAACCCCGTTCTTGAGTGGAAAGATGGGGTTCTGAAGACAGTGAGTAATGTTCATCCAAAATTATTAGTAGACGTACTAGTTGTTGGAGATGTAGAATTAAACAGAATAAACAGTCATTCATGGTTTACGGTGAGAAAG
This sequence comes from Saccostrea echinata, assembly GCF_033153115.1. NCBI lineage: Eukaryota > Metazoa > Mollusca > Bivalvia > Ostreida > Ostreidae > Saccostrea > Saccostrea echinata. The sequence goes on from NW_026889753.1 coordinate 6,086,928, forward strand.
CTTCCTCGTGCATCAAGCGATCCTTTTATAGGAGTTCACAAACCTGTAAATTATTTATTTCAATAATAATCCTCAACTTGCAAATATATTACTTTTAATTAGTCAACTGGTCATCAAACCAAAACATTCTTTGAATTGCAATAGCAGTTCCTTCTTGATTCTACAATTCTGAAAATTTGTTTTTTATATTTACAAACTTAAAGTAGAACCAAAGCTTTAGATGTTTACATATATAGTTATATCATAGGTTTTACCTGAATCCAGGTTTTGAGTTCATGCAATTAATCTCTTATTTAAATTTCTGCATTATTGATTTCTTCTTGCACTCCATTTTATTGTCTAGTAAATGTATGTATGTAAAAGAAATGGATCTGGATTATTCATAGCACAATACAACGGCTTAGAAAAGAGAACGATGATCGACAACTCCTTGATCTGTGATGTCAGAAATGAATACGCTGATCAGAATATTCAGACCTAAAATTGTCTTTAACCAATTGACAATCTTTAATAGCCAGTAAGTTTAAAGATGGTATACCAGCCCTTTGGACATTTCAAACTTTTTTGGGACAACCAAGATTTCTAGATAAAACGATTTTTTTTTTAAATTTACAATATTTGTATCAATGGCGCACAGAAGAATCATCAAGCTTGTTAAGACACTTTATGGCAGGTAAAAACCTTTTTAAGGCAAATAAACAAAACTAAGAGTGTCCTAGAAGAGGGCTATAATTAACCAGTACTGAAAAATTATAGAAACAAAACTAACGTAGGTAATCCAGAAAAATCAGACAAAGTGAATGAATAAAATTTCATTGCGACGATCGAAACGGACCTCTGCATATAAAAAAGAGCATTACATCAAACATAGACTTTTTTGTTGTATGACCCAGTATATTATTAACATATAACATACAGCAGCTGTGAACGACAACTTGTAAATGAAATGATTTCAATGTGTCTTTAAAAAGTAGTTATATAGACTTAAAAACCAATAATCTATTGTTCAACGACCTTTATTTTGAAATCAAAACATTACCGAGAAAGGAAAGTGAAACAAAATTTGAAAACGATGGCCATTCACAAATTTAAACCTTTCTACTTGACTAAAGATCGCTTGCTAAATTCATGGCAAGAACTCTTAAACTTGATTGCCGAACAAAAGGTAGCTAGGTAGAGGATGAAATTACATTTTGTTAGGATTAATGTACGAGTAGCGCTCCATTCCTGAAAAGTTCCCCGAAGGAGGCGAGGCCCATTGCTTTTAAGGAATGGAGCGCTAAGAGTACATTAACCCGCTTAAAATCCACTGTTTTAAATGCTTGTAAATATTGTTTGTTAATATATAATAAGGATATATATAAAAGATACACAGTAAATATTTATTTAACATATTAGTAGTATTTAATATATATATAGAGAGAGAGAGAGTAAGGCGAGTAAAGTGTAATAAAGTAATTTAAATCCGTCGGCTGTCAACAGCTTCGATAGCGTCTGACTATCATGGTGAGGGTACCGGGATTGATTCTCGGTGGTGCCGATAGGTTGTTTTCTTAATATGAAAATAAACTTTAGTGAAATTTCCTAAGTTCTTTCTTCGGTAGAGACAGGGAAAGGAGAATTTGAACAAAGCAAATACCGTTTTTAATGTAACTTGCAACTCGCTATTCCTGAAAAATAATGGAGTGCTCAAACAAAAAAGTGATGTTACAAGTGGATTTTAATTTCTACTTCATCACTGTCAAGGTCATTACGGAACCACATGAGATAGCGCTAGCTTATCAGACTTCAGTGTGCGGCTAACTTGGCTTCAGTGTAGATGTTCTTATCTTGTGTCTGGATTAATTTACGAGTGCGTTTTGTGTGAACATTTGTTAAGGGGAAGTTTTTATATTTCATAAACATGGCCACGGGTCATGAGAACTCAGACGATATGTCAAAAGATGATTTAATTTTGGAGTCTGATAGACCTTCTACTAGCAAGGTGGACTCAGAAATGAGCATTTTAAATGCTCTGTCATCGCTGCAAGGCAGCATGGATTCAATGGCCATGGGCATTTCAAAAATGGGTGAAGCATGGTCAACCCTGGCTCAATCTAAACCGGTTAAGGACCGGAATGTCAATCTCAAGAACAAACGCAAGGCGGATGATTCTGAGAGTGAAATAGACTCAGATGTGAGTGACAGTGTTTTATATGACGACGAAGATGATGTTAAAAGCCTTATTAATGGGCTGAGTAACAAACAAACTACCAAAGAAGTAGACAAAAAAGAAAAGGATGATGATGAAGATCAGTGGTTGGAAGAGATTGGGCAATCATTAGAAGAAGATGATGATATAGGCCCAGATACTAATCCTAAATTGGCTAACATAGCTAATAAGGCGTTCTCCAAGTTAACTTCTGGAGAAATAATAAAAAAGAAAAAGAGTACTTACAAGAGACCAAAAAACTGTGAGAAGGTTGTGGTGCCAAGAATAAACAAAGAAATTTGGAGGCGCATGAAAGTGGGTTTCATGAAAAAGAGAGATATGAAAATGACACAAATTCAAACATGCATAACTAAGAGTGCATTTGCGGTTATGCAGGTTGCGCAATATATATTAAAACAAGATAAAGCAGTAGACGGTAAAGAGGATGCAGTACGTGCATGTACTGACGTTCTTTGTCTACTGGGAGATGCTAGCACATCAATATCTTACAGAAGAAGAGAACTATTAAAACCAGTTCTTAAGAGTGACCATGCTGGCTTATGTGACACAAACGTCCCAGTAACATCTTTGCTATTTGGGGACGATTTATCTAAAACTTTGAAAGAAAGCAGAGAAGCAAATAGACTGGGAAGAGATCCTTATCAGTCAAAAAACTGGAAAAGGACGGGCTACAAGTACCAATATGCCCAAAACAACGAGAAGCAGGAAAAACAAAGCCTCAAGAAGAAACAAAGAAAGTTTTAGAAGAAACTGTACAGACTGTAAATAAGGTAAACAGTTTTACTAGCATTCATGTAAATAATGTTATAACAAGGCAAAAAGAATGTGAAGATAGGTTTCAACAATTTGTTTCTAACGCGTGTACACAAGCAAATGCAGACATAAAAAATTTTAAGGGAGGAAGAGTAAAACAATTTTTAGATCAATGGAAGTCTTTAACATCAGATAATGAAATTCTAGGTATAATACAAGGGTTGCACCTCGAATTCATTACAAGTCCACATCAGGATAGAATTATAAGACAGAGGAAATTTAGCGAATCTGAATCATTGGCAATTGATATTGAGATAAAAAACCTACTTAGTAAAAGTGTTATTGTTGAAAGTCAACATGAAGAAGATCAATTTTTATCGCCTATTTTCTTGAGACCTAAAAAGAATGGGACTTACAGGCTGATATGTAATCTGCAAGAATTGAACGAAAATATTGCATATCACCATTTTAAAATGGAATCATTACAATCAGCAATTCAAATGATGACAAAAGATTGCTATATGGCTTCCATAGATTTAAAAGATGCATATTATTGCATCCCAATTAATGAAAAATATCAGAAATATCTCAAGTTTCAGTGGCGTTCTAAGATCTATATGTATACAGCGTGCCCCATGGGTCTTTGTATGAGCCCCAGAATATTTACTAAAACGCTGAAACCAATATTTTCCACATTGCGATATCAAGGTCATCAATCAGTTGTGTATATTGATGATACTTATTTACAAGGGGAGACAAAGGAATCGTGTTGCAGAAATGTTGAAGCAACTGCTACACTGCTAACAAAAGTTGGTTTTGTCATAAATCCTGATAAATCTGTGTGGCATCCCTCACAATGTATTGAATTTCTTGGGTTTATATTAAATTCAGTAACGATGACTGTGTCGTTGACAAAATCTAAAGTAGAGAGAATATCTGAATTGTGCAAAACAATCTTGAAAAAGAAATTAATTACAATTAGAGAATGTTGTCAGTTTATTGGAACTTTGATTTCTACTTTACCAGCAGTTTCTCATGGGAAACTTTTCTATAGGCAATTAGAAAATGAGAAGATAATAGCATTGAAGCAAGCTGGTGGTCAGTTTGAAAGTAAGATGCAGTTCTCACATATAGCAAAATCTGACATTAATTGGTGGCTTGAGAATATACATAAAGTAGTCAATCCCATTTGTAAGGGGGAACCAGATGTGGTCATTGAAACTGATGCTAGTTTGAAAGGTTGGGGAGGCGTTTGTCGGCAACTTAACCTGTTAGCAGGGGGTCCATGGAAAGAGGACGAAGCTAATTTCCATATTAATGTACTAGAATTGCAGGCAGCTCTGTACACATTAAAGTCCTTTTTCTCGGATAAGAAAAATATACACATACAATTGTTAATGGATTCAGTAACAGCTGTATCTTATGTCCGAGAACAAGGGGGCAGTAAATCATTAAAGTGTAATGAGATAGCTAGAGAAATCTGGATTTGGGCTTTACATAGAAATATTTGGTTAAGTTCTGCACATATACCAGGAAAAAATAATTGTCAAGCTGATTTTGAAAGTAGAAATTTTAATGAAGATTATGAATGGAAACTAGATGAAAATATATATTTAAGTGCAATCTATAAACTTCAGTTTAAACCAGAAATAGATTTATTTGCTAGCAGAATAAATCATCAAATTTCTAAATATGTATCTTGGCGCCCAGAACCAGAGGCATATGCTGTAGATGCATTTTCCTTAAATTGGAAAAATTTGAATGTGTATTGTTTTCCTCCTTTCAGTATCATTCCAGCAGTTCTCCAAAAAATGCATACAGACAAAGCAACTGGAATAGTGGTAGTACCAAACTGGCCAACGCAGCCGTTCTATGCAACAATCATGAAAATGCTAATAGACTATCCAATCTTCATAAAGAAAAGCCCTTCACTTCTAATGCTACCAGGGAAGACTTCGGTTCACAAAATATGGGACAGACTAGACCTCCTAATGTGCCTATTATCCGGCGATCCATTGAAAACCACCAACTTCCGGAAAATGTTACAAGCATCATCATGTCGTCATGGAGGAGGGGAACAACTAAACAATATAGATGCTACCTCAACAAATGGGAAATTTTCTGTAGTAGACGGAACATCAATTCACTTCACACATCTGTAAACAATGTGTTAATTTTTCTAACAGAATTGTATGAGACTGGCATAGGATACTCTGCCATTAATACAGCGAAGAGTGCATTGTCGAACGTTGTTTCACTGTCAGGAAATGACAGTGTACAATTAGGAAATCACGCACTTGTTAAGCGTTTCATGAAAGGAATATTTAATAGTCGACCTTCTCTTCCGAAATATACTCAGGTGTGGGATGTTTCCCTGGTGCTTCAGTACTTGAAGTCTATTTCTATTGAAGACATAACATTGAAACAGCTGACATTGAAAACAGTGATGTTACTTGCTGTATTGTCTGGACAACGTGTGCAAACTTTGGCGATGTTATCTATTACTAACATGTGTTTGACGACGGATAGTGTACAGTTTTATATAGATCAACTGTTGAAACAAAGTAGACCAGGAAAACATTTAGGGATACTACGATTTCAAAAATATCATGAAGAAAATGTGTGTATCATAAAACACTTGAATATGTATGTGGACAAAACGAAACATCTACGTGACACAGATAATTTACTTGTTAGTTACCAAAAACCACATGGGGCAGTAACGCCTGAAACGATTTCTCGTTGGATAAAAAGTGTGTTGGCAGCAAGTGGTATTGATACAACTGTATACTCCGCGCACAGCACGAGAGCAGCGTCTACCTCATCAGCGGTAGCTCAGGGGTGTCCAATTGATGTGATTTTAAAACAAGTGGGATGGTCAAGAGCAGAAACATTTGGAAAATTTTATAATAAAACTACTGATAACAATTATACTTGTACGATTGATCAGAAAGTGTTGGAAACAATTTAAAGAACGCTGAAATGTTTAAGCTGTTTAATTGTACAGTGATTTGTAGCATGCATTTATTGTTTTTTAGCAATAACTGGTAATCATAATAAATACTACAGTTAGTATTTGTAATTTTCTGTTTTAGGCATCCAATGGCCAAATGGCTTTAAAATCTCATGTGGTTCCGTAATGACCTTGACAGTGATGAAGTAGAATTGGAAATTAAACGAGACTTACCTGTAAGTTGAAGTTTGATTGGAATTCTACTTCATTACTGTCGGGAATGGAGGAATCACATGCCACACCCTTGCTAGCTTCCCCACCCTAGACATTTATTGCTACTTCATTTTTTAATTGGATTATTTGACCATTGGATTTTCTTTCTCGGTTTTAAATACTGAAGTCTGATAAGCTAGCGCTATCTCATGTGATTCCTCCATTCCCGACAGTAATGAAGTAGAATTCCAATCAAACTTCAACTTACAGGTAAGTCTCGTTTAATTTCCAATTCTACGAAGTACATGCACAAAGGAGCGCTTAATCTACGACAAAAATGGAGTTATGGACGGGGCCGATGTGCATTTCCCAAGGAAATGTATTTTAGCCTGAAACCAAGAATTGGAAGGAGTTTGGATGGGAGTATGTCTTTTAAGTCTCGGGAGACCGGACATTTTACCATACGGTAACCAATGTATTGCCTTACCAGCAAAAGATATTATTTTTTACCTAGGTGAAAAGTCAGAGAAAGCTGACGATGTTGAAACAGAGGAGGAGACCGACGACGAAAAATATATGCATAAACTGACCCCATCCTTAATGGAGCCGAGGTCGTTATTTGAAGAAAAAGAGAAATCTCCTCGTAGGAAAAAAGTGAAACCAAAAAAGATAAAAAATTTTCATGGTATGGAATGAAGAAAACCAACTGGAAGCGGGAGGAATTTCTTAAGGATTCATCGACAGAAATAAAAGCGAAGGGAAGAACAGAAGTCAACAAGAAAACAAGGATTAAAGATGACAGTATTAAATTCCTAAGTATGCCAGGAAACGATGATGCGCCTTTACTTTTCTTTGAAATTGCATATACCTTCAATAGACGTAACCAATACGTTCGGATGCTTCTCATTTCTAATGAGGACAGGCAGGTTGACTGGTGCAGAGAAAATTTGCTTGAAGTTCCTTTGGATAATAATCCCATTTTACAACTATGGAATGGAAAAGTGACGACATCAAAACATTCCCATCCCAAACTGATTCTGGAAGTTTTCATTGTTGGCGATATAAATCTGAAGAAAATACAAAGCGATCCGATCTGGTTAAGAACAAAGAAAGGAAAACGGTCATCACGTGACCCCTTCATTGGTGTTCACCGAAAATAAACATTGAAAACCAGGACAAGAATTAAATGATTCGAATCTGTGATAAATAATTCAGTGAGATAAGACTTTTAATTTCTATTTGAAGATACTAGTTTGCTATTTATATTTAAAACATATCACGAAAATGTACATGATAAAAATATAATATGTTATATCTCTCTTTTAGCTTAAGATATAGAATTGTGAAGGGAAAAAATTAGATCTGAAGGTATTTGGCGACTATAATTATGATGCACTTTCACTTTCTATTTTGTTTCGTTAAATGGGAAAATTATGGGAGGTATTCCTAATATTTAAACATTAAATGATTTGTTTATATTCATAGAATGTTTAAACCTGGGAGGTTTTGTTTGTGTTTCTGGAAAAAAATTCGATGCTGTATGGCTAGACTTGATTTAAAGGGATGACTCAATATATGTGAGATCAAAAAGAGCGATTACTGCTCACTAATACGCTCATATGCTGCACAAAAATTAAATCTTGTCTCGAAACTGTAAACTGAGAACAATTTTTCTGAAGTAGTTTTGAATATATAGCATTTTTCTTATCATGTGCTTGTATCAGAATGTCATACACACTTGAAACTTTTCAAACAAAATTAATAATTGTTAATTATAAATCAAATTAAAAAATTCAAATCTAAATTATGATGTAAATCTGTTATCAATTTATGGTCTTCGAATCTAGTATCTGTTTCATTTCTTTTGGATTGTAAATTATTTGTATTGTCAGTGTGTTTGCGTGTAAATCAAAGTAGAAGCACTCAATTTATATTCACCTTATTTTTTAATATATTGTATGTGTACTGTAAGAAAACTATTTTTTAAAATTAATTACAATCAAATCATTACAAATAGTATTTCAAAAAAGTATATTTTATATTAAATTGAAGAAATATTATATTACTTTTTGTGGCATGGAAAAAGAGTACTAGTTTTTTTTATGTAAATGTTTAACAGTTATTGCTTGTGGTTCCTAATTAGAAAAATTAAGAAATTGTGGAGAACTGAGAACTTAACACCTCTTAATTCTTTATCTTTATAATTTAAGAATAACATTTTTTCGTATCAAAAATGTGTTTTCGATAATAAGAGTTGGTTCTCAACCGAAAAAAATATAAATTGTAATGATATAGAAAATATGACAATACTCTTTTAATGTTTTTTTTATTTAATTATATATATTTTTTGTTATATATATATATATATATATATATATATATATATATATATATATATATATATATATATATATATATATATAAGGGGTGATCAAAAAGATCGCGAACTAATTGAATAACTTCAATAAAAGAAATATAATTAGGTTTCAGTATTTATTATTTTTTAAAGTAGTCCCCTCCGATTTTAATGCACATCTGCCACCGTTCTGCTCATGCACAAAACACGTTGTCCAGGCGGCCACGTGACATGCTCTGTAGCGTTCTTTCCATAGAGGACTCTGAGGTTATTTTTTTTTAACAAATCCTTATCCTTATCCACTATGAGCATGGTGTCCATCACAACCCGACTCCTCTGTCTTTGGTGCGTCGTTTATCTAATTTGGATCAAGTATGGGCGCCTTCTCTTTATCATATCCGATATGTTTAAAGTCTAAATTAAAGGACATTTAAGGGATTTTTCTAACTGTAGCCTGGCGATCTTTCATAACAAATTGCTCAACTAAGGACACCACTTTCCCATCTTACTTTCACTGGGCACCAGAACAAACATCATTTTTAACCATTTCCCTTTCTTCAATGAAACAGTCAACCAGATTAATGATTAAACTTCTGTCAAGTCCTTTATCTTCATAAACCTTGTACATATTATTATATGCTACTGCAAAGGAATTTCCGAAACTTACGTTAAACTTTACAGCCTTTCCTCGCTCGAGTACGACTGAGTCAACCATTTTTTGTCAAAAGTCATCTAAATATTGACGTCATTTTCACAGTGTGACGTCATAAACATAGAGCAAAACATTACGTAACATCTGCTATTAATAGAACATGTTTATATGTCTATATGTGTACCAAATTTCATTTTGATCTGAACTCGTTTTCTCAGGATTATAGATGTTTATTAGAGGTCTTTTTTCTTTGGGACGATCATAACATGTAGTATATCATTTGATGATGCACAAACAAAATATATTTTACAAAGACATATTGAAATTCCAATTAGAAATGACATTTCTATAAATTAAGAATTTTTTTTTTATAATTTCTAAAATATTTCATATGTAAATGTAAAATTCTTCAGTCATATGCGTTCCGATTCCAAAATTGTATTCGAGTTGCGAGTTGAAATGTTTGTTGATTTCGAGTTCCACACCTAAAGAGAAAAAAACCTTTTCTTTGTTCATTAAAAATGTTCAATTGAACATACGGTCTGCCAGTTTTCCGAAATTAAGAGTGTTTTTAATAAAATCTTGAGTACTTCGCATTTTAAAGTCAAAGGTTTAGCATCCACATAAATAGGGGAGATGAAAATATCACCATATGACCATCTAATTCTGTTATAATTTTCTGATGAGATCTGTACTCACAATAGGTGTGGTACATGTATGTTGCACTTCTTTTACTGGCAGTATGTCTTAAATTATCAAACAGCTCTTTTTTTTTTCAACTTTCAGAGTCTCCATCATCATTAAAATCAAGAAACAAATATTTACGACAAATTAATCTTTTCTACTTGGCACGCAGAGTGCCCTTTTTGTACCATCCTCTTTAGATGACACTCAGGAAAATTAATGCAATAATTCAGAAACAAAACACACTCTGACTCTTACAAATTTATACATCGAGGATGTAAGTTTAAAAGAAAGATTCTCTTTAACTCTGTGTTTTCCAAAGTATGGCATCTAAAATGTTAAGAAAATGTAAAAGAAATTTAAAAAGTCATGAGATCCTTCTATGGGTGATTCATTGAATCATATAAACTGTATAGATACCATTGATCAGTTACCTATATTTTGATATATATATATAGGTTAAGAAGTAAGCGCAATTTAATATTCTCTTTTACAAACTATATTACAGATATGTTGTCTGATTTTACGCAATACTTGGTCCTCACAATATCTCATCGTTAAAAAAAAATGGTTTTTGCATATTATTTTTAACCTAATTGACAATTTTATTTATGAAATATTTACACTGCACCTTAGGCCAAACAGGGAATCATTTAATATTTATGAAATTGATGGGAATTGACATGAATGCCAATAGTAAAAATTTGTTTGATACCTGCTCAGTAAATTTTTTACATACAACATATGTAATACGAAATATTTCGTCGTTAAAATTAAAATAAAAACAAAAGCCTAACAATTTATATGAAAAAAGTCAGCCAAAATACGATCCAGTGATAGGTTACATGTACCAGGTACATTTGCTAACAAGGTCATTATAACGACCACAAAGTTTACGAAATGCCGACTGGTTGTTGAGATCCACATATCATTAACTTACTAGTATCTGCCAATGGTAGTGTTATATATTTCGCCTTCCTGGCTTACTTTTTTGAAAGAGAAATAAAATATTTTAAAATACGTTTTTTCCCCTGAATTTCAAAAGTTGCTCGATACGTTTAAAATTGAGTTATCTATTTTCATTTCTTTTCGAACTATCCCCCTTTGCTAAACACATGAGAACAATGTACTTTATAATGTACCTTACGGAAAAGAAATCAATTCGCAATATAGATGTTAAATGGTTGTTTTTGAGATAACCATGTGTGAGGTAAAGATAAGTACCAAAGCGGGGGTCTGGTCACGGTAGCCTAGTGGTAGCCTGTTCACTTTGTGATCGGGAAGCCCGGGTTCGATTCTCATAGATAGTGACTGTTCCTTCGCCAATGGTCCGGTGTAACGACGAAAAGTGACCCCCGTAGAATATTGACCGGGGGTCATTTTTCTACGTAGAAATTTGACCCCCTGGTCAATATTCTACGTAGAAAAATGACCCCCTTTTTTGTAGAAATTATGGCCTGGGGGTCATTTTTCTCCGTGTGGGTTGTAGAAAAATGACCACGTAGAATAATGACCCTGTGTCTCTTTTTTTTAATACAAAAAACTGGTTTTTGTAGGAATATTCTTGTTAGGCATATACGTAGAGGTAAATCACGTAGCCTAAAAGCTTTAAAGTTTAAATAACAAAAGGTTATACTATACCTTACATGTACATTAATAATACAAGATGTTTTATCCCATTAAAGGAAAACAAATAACTATAGGCTATTATGCTGTTCGATGACTATAAGAGCAAAAATACAAAAAAATGTTCTTATATTTGTTTTATTAAATTTTATATAAATAAAAAAAAAAGTTTCCACAGTCGTTATTTAAAAAAAAACAAGATTATTTTCTTAACTGGTGTCAGAGAGAGAAACTTATATATGAATAAAAAATGCATGGTTTCTGTGTATAATTGTAACGATCCTCTTTAAATTTTACTCTGGGTAAATAATGTAAAAAAAAGAATGAAAATAAAGTCTCAAGCATTTTTTCTTCAGAAGTTACAAAAAGATTAATGTTTTCGAACCCTACCCAAATAAATCTGCATGAAAAAAATGGACAATTGTTAAGAAAATTAGATCTCATATATATCTTCGATTTTCTAGTAAAAAACTTCTCATAAAAATATGCGGAAGATTAAATTTGTGTAAAATGACAGACATGACTATATCAGTATTCCTTTGATATTCGATCTCAGGGACACAAAAAAATGGTTAGCTCAAAATCTTTATCAATGTCTTTTGTTGTTTGCTAGTGTCAACAAAACCTAAACAAAAAGAAGCTTTTTACAAAAAAAAATGATTAATTAATAAAAGAGGTGTTTGGTATACTAAGAATTGACACAAGTTTATACACAGTAGTACGTATTTCCCCTTTCTAGTTACATGTAAAAAATTTTACCAATAGAAAAAACCGAATGTTGCATTATGAAAAAGCTTTTCTGCCTAATTTACATATTATTTTTTCCCTACGTATTTTTGGCAATATTAGCACAATTGAAGTTGCGTTTGCAAAACTACATAGAACTGTGCCAAAAAATATTGTAACACATATTGTGTTCGAATCAAGTACGTGATTCGTGTCAGCGTATATATAGTGGTAAGTTTTGAGGGAGTGGGTAACGAGGATGTAACCCCGTCTTTAAATTTGCTAGCCTATAGAAAAAAAACTGGCCATGTCTTTCCTATAACAAATTAAGCGATCTTGCTGTGTGATACGAGGTTTGAAAAATATAAGAGTTTTTAGGATAAAAGTAAACAAAAATCTTTTTTTCTTACATCAAAATCCTACTTATAAGGAGTTACTTAATGCATATGTGCATGATAATCTAGATTATACATGTATCTATATAATAATCAAGGAAGGGGAGTATATTTCCAGTATTTCTATCACAATCGAAGTGCACTACTATCAAAAATTTACTGTAGTAAACTATAGGTAACTATAGTTTACTATTATTAACTATAGTTAATACTTTGATTAACTATGAAACTTTGTTTGGAACTTTTTTGAGATTTCAAAGCTAAAACTTTCTTAAATTGATATCAGTAATGTAAAACTTTGGGATGATATGTTAAATTGTTAGTGAACAAGAAATACGAGGGGTAATCAAAAAGTTCGCGAACTAATTGAATTACTTTCATAAAAGAGATAAAATCAGAATTCGATGTTTATAATTTTTTAAAGTGGTCCCCTCCGATTTGAATGCACATCTGCCATTGTTCTACCCATGCGCGAATCACGTAATCCAGGCGGGCACGTGACATGCTCCGTAGCGTTCTGTTCACAGAAATTAAAAGATATTTTGGAGTCTTATATTTCTCACCATGCAAGTTATTTTTTATAACAAGAATAGCCCATTTGTCACAAATAGGATTGGTGGATTAGGATATCTTTTCCCAGAATGAGCATAGTGACCATCACAACCCGACTCTTTTATATTGGGGTGCGTCGTTTATCCATTGTGGATAAAGTATGAATGACTTTTTCTTATCATATATGATATGTTTAAAATCTAAGGTAAACGATATTTTAGGGATTTAATAATTATATTATTAAGATATTCAGTTATTTTTCTAACTGTAATTTGGCGATCTTTCGTTACAGATTGCTTAACTGAGGACACATCTCATCCCCAGCTTACTTTCACTGGGCACCAGAACAAACATCATTTTAACCACCTCCCTTCCTTCACTAAAACAACCAATCCAATTAATGATTGAACTTCTGCCATGTCTTTTTGTCTTCATAAATCGTGTACAAATTATTATATGCTACTGCAAAGGAATTTCTAAAGATAAACGTTAAACTTTAAAGCAGTTCGTTGCTCAAGTACGACTGAGTCAACCATCTTTTGTCACGTTATCTACATACCGAGTCATTTTCATATTGTGACGTCCAAACGTGGAGCAAACCTCTGCTATTTATAGAACATGTTTATGACTAAATGTGTGCCAAATTTCATTTTGATCTTAACTGTGGTTTTGTAAATAGCGAGATAGTTCACGAACTTTTTGATCACCCCTCGTAGTTCTCTAAAATATAAAAAAAAATGTGCACATATAAATTTAAGAACATAAAATATTACAATCATATATCCAAAAAAATATTTTGATTTACTATAGTAAAATTTTTGATACTGCGACTTTGCTCCTCCCCCAATATACATTTGAAAGAAAAAAATCAGGAGACTCTAGGCCTTCACCGACCCTCCCCAACATCGGATTAACGAATATCACATCTCATTTCTAAAGATTTAATTATAAAATATAGTGAAAAAGTAGGGGGTCAGATTTCTATGGGGGTCATTTTTCAACGTGTATTGAGTCGTAGAATTACCGGCCTGGAAGGGTTTTCTACGGTCGAAAAATGACCCTACTTGCCGTAGAAAATTGACCGGGGGGTCATTTTTCTACGGAGAAATTTGACCCCCGGTCAATATTCTATGGGGGTCACTTTTCGTCTTTACACCAGCATAAGTGAAAGTCACACGTCTTTCGGACGAGACCTTAAAAACCTAGATCTCATGTCACAGTAGGCATTGGCACGACAAAGAACCCTCATTGCTCAGTGACCCTAAGTGCCGACTATTGGTCTAGATTTGAAGTCCTTCACACGTATGGTGATGTCTCTATATGTCTTAAAAATTCTCGAATGCGACGTAAAAAAAAATCACACAATCAATCAATCACCAAAAGCAGGAAAATACCATAAATTCCCTGGAAGTGCAACCGCGAGAAAAGAACCCAAACAAAAAAAATTAAATTTTTAAATATTGTTTGTTCAGTGTGTACATGTATTACTCCGCGTATAGATTTAGATTGTCTGTGTATGTTGAGCCTTGGGTGTTTTCTTGATGAATCTCATCATTGAAAGATAAGTATTGAATGATTAGAAACGAATCTTTATTATTTTTTTTATTTGATCGATGTATCAAAGGTAAAATTGGACGGAAGACTTCATCATTGCTCGTAGGTTTATATAAAAAATTTTCAGAAAAAGTGTATACTGTGGACTGATTAAAATTCGTAGGGCCAATTTTTAGTGGATTGCTTAAATTGTACAGTTTTTCGTTCATCTCTTATACCTTCAAGAGGAAATGTGACATTGGCACGATAAAGAACCCTCACTGCTCAATGTGACATTGATACCCTAGTTTATTAATTCGTGGAGGGTGTTAATTCGTGGATCAGAGGTACCTAAGAATTCCACGAAAACTGAACCATCACGAAATCAAATGATTCCACATTATTGTTTCATGAATTAACCAATTAATGTTTTGGTAATAATAATAGATATATCCAGTATTGGTACGAACGTTTTCCTGCAAAGCGATACCGATTTTTGGGCTAACATGGAATGCCTAAGGTGCTTCATAGCTATCAGAATAGCAAGATCTACCTGTGTAGAGTATACATTGTAATAAGCTTTCTGAATGAGGAAAATGCTTTTAAGAATTGGAACATAGGTCTAATTGACAAAATTGTCCCAAAGGATAGTTCAGTCTCTGTAAGTTTGAGTGGTAAAAAATTTTCAGATAGGTCCTTGGTAAAGATCTGGTCGAACAAATTAACAAAGAATTAATGGACATTAAAGAAAAGAAGAAACCAGATTCCTGAGGTAGAATAATAACGGAACAATTATTTACATGAAGAGATATATCATCATCCAAAATTCACCCTTACGCATACAGTTTACAGAGAATATTCGATCTAGTATGTAGAGAAAATGCATTTGAAAATATTGAATATTAATCCATCTTGATCAGTTTGCATCCTTTTTATATTTGATATCCGAAAGAGTCCATAAGATAAATGACTTCTCTGACCTCTTATATGATACATAAATGACAGTTCTGTGTTATTTTCAATAAAAACATAATACGCTCCTGTTTATTGTCAAATTCAAACGAGCTCCGCTTGTATGAGATGAAACTGTAAACAATTTTAACATCCTACCACTATCAGTCCTACACATGTGTTTGGTTGCGAGATCTGGAAAGCAAACGAAAGCAATGAAAAGAAAATAGATGCATTTCAGAAACAATAATAGAAACCATGAAAATAAAACACAACAGAAAATTTCAAATGAAGAATTCTACAAGAAAACAAGCATGAGCACCACCAAATCAGTACAAACACTACAAAAAAGCATGTAATAATGGATAGGATAAATTTCAAAAGTGTAAGACACCAGGATATGTTTAACATCTTTAACAAGAAAGGACAAATGGGTGAAGGAAGACCAAAACGTCTTTGGAGAGAATGGCAAACTTAAGGGTGATCGATCATACATTATGGGTAAAAGGAATGATGTGGAGCAAGAACGATGACCAACGACAAAGGGAAACTAACGAATGCACAGATTCGTGTGTGCCAAGGAACATAATGACAGGACTACATTCCACAAAACAGGGAAGAATATGCTGGTATATCACAACAATAACATACAATGATTTCGTTTTAATTTCAACAGAACAACAATATGAGATGATAAGAACAGGTTTTAAAATCTGCGCATAAGAAATCTTTTATACATGACTTTCCGAAGCAATCTGTCTATCCGGCCAATTTCAGTCTCTTCCACTGGCCGCTCGCCTTTCATGTAGGACTTCAGCAACAATTTATGCTTCTGCTGTGCTGCCATCAGTTCACTAGAATGTAGAGCAGAAGCGCACAATTTTACTTTGTCTTTATACTGTAATAAAAGGCATTTTTTAAAAGTCATCTTAGGTAAGGAAATGCATTGTGCAATGTGTTCTTACGTGAAAAGATTTGCCTATTTTATTTATAACAATCTATCTATATATATTAAATTCCAGTTATCTCTTTACCCAAAGTCGATTTCGCCGTCTCCATCTTTGTCCATTACATCAATTAGTCTATTTAAAGATTTCTTGTTCATGGGAATATTTACTTGCTGAAAAAAAAAAATAACAAATTCTGAAGGAAAGACATTCCTTGTAAGACACCAGGAAGATTGTTTGTTATCGAGCTTTCGATTCTTCTCTCAAACAAAGATTGAATGATAAACTTTTCCTTAAAATAATATTCTGAGATGGTACTACAACATACAGCGAGTCCTTTGGAAAATTCCTCCCTGTCGAGAGATCCACTGTTGTCTGTATCAAGCTGTTTAAACATGTCTAGCAACCGAAAGTTTTGTAACCGCGCATACTCAAATAAAACCAGCAGAGGATCTTCATTGAGGAGGTCTTCTTCTTCCGGTTCTTGGTCAGCGCTGGCCAATGATTGACGATCAGTAGCCCACACCATGCCATATATGACTGTGAATGGTTTTCTGACCTCCTGAAGCTTTTTGTAGAGGTTTTCAAATGTATCCATCACCGGTGTATCCTGTAGGATACAATAGATAAATGTTAATCGACAGCTAAACGATAATTGATACTATAAATAAGGTGAATCTAAAACAATTGTCTAAAAAAATTGTTAAAAACTACTATTACACTGAATGATGACACCACACCCTCTAGTGTAGCAACAGTCAACATTACTTGACGACTGGTGATATTCAAAAAATGTTGACTGTGCACATTTTATGTGCGTACAGTTCATCATTATTTAAAATAAATACATATTCATAGTTAGGGGTAAGATTGAAAATTTTCAAATCTCGCAAATCACTGTCAATCCTGGCTGCCGCTCAATTTTCTTGGAGGAAGATTTTCATTATTACCATCAACTACATGCAATATTTATATATCTACACATTCATGAACCTTTCAAATGAATTTACCTCATTTAAACAAAAGTCTAGATCCCATTTTGGGAGTACTTTTTTTCAAAACTAAAATTAACAGATTTTGTAATTGATTGAAAATATATCCGTTCAGTTAGTATTATTGAATGCCTTTAAAGTTCACACCAAATATTTAATTCTATCAAATTCTATCTGAAATTATATTCATTGGAAATTCTATTATAATGATCATACACCGAAAATATATGAAAATTATATCAGTGTTTACTTACCCCAAGGTCTAACACCTCCAATGCTATGCTTGGGGTGTTCTCTATACTTTCAAGAATTTTGTAAGCACCCGGTGGATATATCTGATTTTGAGCTATCTAAACACAAGATAAACACAAAATAACTGTCAATCTTTAAAAATGAATCTTGCAGAAGTAGATAATTAAGATTAAAAAAAATTACAAAATCGAGTAATGGCTGATAAATTTAGTTTGAAATGATAAATATTGTATTTACTCTGAGCACTTTTAAGGTTGAATTCTTTTTAAGTCCATTCACTAAGATTTGAATACATCCATCTGACAGTCTGTTACAACTTAAATTTAGCTCCAGGAGTGTGGTGTTAATTTCCAATGCTTTAGATAAAGTGAGAGCACCACGGATATGAAAACCATTCCATGAAATGTCAAGTTTTTCTAAATGTCGGTTTATCTGAAAGAAAAATCCGATATCAAAATTTTTAGCAAAAATTATGTTTATGATTTAAAAAAATGAATGTCAATGATTCAGTTTACCTGTAAAGCAGACCCTATTGCCATTGCACCACGCATGCGTAAATGATTCCAACTAAGATCAAGTACTCGAAGAAAGTCGTTGTTACCTGAAATATATCAAGGGGAAGTACTTCTAAAACTGTGATTATTTCACAGTACATGTACTAGTAACAATTTAATCCAATTTCTCAATGTGCAGTTTGAAAAAAAATGTAGGAATTCATGACTTGCTTACCTAAGCCATCAGCGAAAATTTCTCCTCCAACTTCTTGAAACTTATTGTGACTCAAGTATAGCTCCCTCAAAGCATGATTTTCCTGAATATGAATTATTATGGTCATATAAAATCGCTTTTTAAGTAGTAATAAATTGACATTTCAGCTTTCATACGAACTTTTAACGAATTTTAATTACATCTTACATCAAGCATATCTTTAAAATATTTTGCGTCATCCTCATAAAAACCATTCCCTGAAAAAAAATATTTTTTAACAAAACTATATTTTCAAAATCATACAGGTGCATTGCATGTTTCTTTTTCACAATCCATAAAGGTACAAACAGCTGTGGACTTAACCTAAATATTGTTGTTTATTGTGATTATACTGCAGTTTATATCAATTCAGCATTTTTCAAGTAAAATTACTCTTGTTTTACAAGCATATTGCCTATTAAAATATATTACATATAACAAATGGTATATACTTAACTAAAAAGTACCTTTCAAATCGAGACGACGAACATAATTATTTTTACGTAGAGCTTCACAAATAACTCGAGCACCCTCACTTCCAATATTGTTTTCAACTATTCGCTGTAAAAAAAAAAAAAAGATTGACTTTTTTCTTTTGAAAATTAATGTTAAACTTCATATTAAAAATATGTCATATAAAGCGTGATTAAGGATTTCTAGAACAAGTTCTCCTTTAACTTAAGTGACACCCTTACTATTTCTGTGAGGAATTCATTTCGGGATATTGCATCTGAAAAACATCTAGCACCATAACCACCAAGCTCATTGCTTTCCAGAACAAGAGTTTCAATTGTCGTATTGCGCTACAATGTAAAATTTGTATATGAATTTTGTGAAACGTAAAAAAAAACTTTAATTATGTTTAAAGTATATTTTGTACGTCTTATACACTGTATCTATATTTTTTGATAGCGGTAGTATATTAATCATATCAATGATGATAATAACACTTAACATTTTATCATTATACAAAAAGAGAAAATATAAAGATAATAATATAAATCCGTTGGTACTATGATAAAATACAAGTTGCGTAGAAGTAGTTACCAATAATCCTATTGCACAAGCCTTTGATTCTTTCTTCTTTAGAATGACCCCTACAATGGCCAGTTTCTCGGTATCTAACGCTTTATACACTGCTTTGATGGGCGTCAGTCTCATTTCTTTACACGCCTCCATGTACATTTTCTGGCTGACATCTTCATCCTCAGATTCGGTAGCCGATAGATCGCTGTCAGCTACAACGAATTAAGCTATTTTCTCACATCATGTTAGTTTTTCAAAGCTGCATATCAAACGGCAAAGATTTAAATCATGCTATTCTCAGCTGTCTTAGTATGTGATTACAAGCAGTAAAAACAATATATTTTGGTGATTTTCCTTCTTATATATAAAGAACTTAACTTTCGACATCTTTTTAATGATTATATTTTATTGACAATTCTTATTAACATATTTTATTTACAACATGTCAATGGAATTGGACAGAAGCTTTAATAACTTATGTGGTCCCCCAACTTTTAATTGCTGATTTTCGCAGGAATACTTTTTGACTTAACATGAAAGTCCAAATGAATTAAAATCTACTTCTTCATACCGTCAAAATCAAAGTCCTCGACATCTTCAATTTTTATCTTTTGTTTCCGCTTTTGTAGTAATTCCGCTTCCTTTTTCCGTTCTTCTTCAATCCGAATTTGTTCCATTTCCTGTTGGACCTGAAGGTCTATTTCCGCTTTTCTAATTCTGGTAACTTTGTTTGGAGGTTGTTTGGAGGGTGTAGACGAGACGGAGGGTACAGAAGAATTACTGGAGAGTCGGTACCTTGCCGCCATTCCCAGGGAGGTGGATTTCAATGTCCGGCGGGCCTCCCTCTTTGCCGGTGGTGTGACCATCTATTGAAAATAGATTAATAGAAGCTAGTGCCAAAACACTTGTTCATGTGGTACATGTTGATTAATGAAAGTCTTTGAGACTTTCAGTCTTTGAGAATTATTGATTATTTAAAAAAAAAAATTAAATACAATTTAAATTTATTTTGTATAATGATCAATGGGCAAAGCAAATACTTTTATTTTTGTGGTGGCTAACTATTCAGTATGTTAAAATTCAAACAATTGGATTGGTCATTTAAACTGTTGAGAATTGGCTTAATGTTGAGCAGTTCATATCGTAAATCGACATTTGAAACTTAAAACGGAGAGTTTACGACCAAAATACATTATGCAATCCCAAAAATAGTCCACTTAAGGGATTAAAAAAGCACTTTAAGTACCCAGTGTTTCATTTTGTAAAAAGTACATTTGAATAAAGCATCTATATACTTTGTAATGACTTTCATATTTACTAGACAATACAAAATGAAACAAGTACAAATGATGATAAGACATCAATTTAATTTTCATTTATGATGTTAAATATCAGAAAATTATGAGCCATTCATTGAGACTGGCTTTTCAGACACACTTCTAATTACATGCAAGTTGAAGTACACTGTAATTTTTAACTGTTTCAGCGTAATGGTACAAAATGAATAAAATTCTTCTGTTCAGTTTATAATAAGGAAGCAAATTTTCCAGCCTTAGAAAAAACACATAACCTAAGAAATTTGGTGCTATAAATATGTCATTCTGTTTTGATGGGTAAGTGAAAACTTTTCTATCAAATGTACAATCACCCAACATGCAGATTCAAAACAGAAAATAAAATACAACTGTACTTCTATTTACTCTAGAACTGGTTGCCATGTAGACAGAATAATCTGCAATTGAAAATCTTTGATTTTCAACTGTTAAAAAAAAAACTTAGTTTAGCTTACTTTTGTTATTTTGTTCCCTATTACCCATGTGATCTGGATCCATGCGCCTACATTTTTATAAACATTAGCAAGTGGAGTGCATGACTGAGTTTTAACACATTGACACTACTCACCCTGAAGATTTTTTCGCCCATGCTTGGGCTCTCGCTTCTCTGTACATCCATTGTGTATTGTGCGTCTAGCTTAAAACATCGCTATTTGGAGTTTACACAGGGACGAACACTTAAAAATGCACATCTTTCCATACATTAATTAATCAATGGCCTTTTTCGTGTCCCGAAAACCTAGGGCTGTTGAACATTTTACGGATCCAATCTTAATCGGATTATTGCAATTGAAATTGGTGTTCGGGTTAAAGGATTAAAAGTAATTAATAAAAATGGGTGTAAATATTCGATACATTAATCCAAAGAGCGATGTAAAATGTATAGATTTTGTCCAATTAAGCGGGTTAGACAGTTGTCAGACGTGTAACTGATCATTTAAACATATGCTCTATTAACATCTTGTTCGATCTTGTTTTTTTCTAAATTAAGAAAAAAAAAAGATTTTAAAAATTTTATATAAATGAGTGCACATGAAAAAAACCCACATCGTTCTCTGATTTGAGAGCAGTTGAATGTAGGTGTAAATCTATGGAGTTGATTTTTTTAAACAGCATGAACTTTTGCAATCAATATCTACACACAAATCATGTATTCAGTATATAAAATTTCCTTTTTTTTAAAAGTTGAAACGTAAGCGTTGAAAAGTATAACGCGAGAAAGTTTATGTACCATATGTCTAGCCAATAGGAGGCAGTTTATGTAAGATGAAGACATGTATGATATATATAGCCAACAGTGGGCAGTTTGTGTAAGATATGTCTAGCTAACAGGAGACAGTTTTTTTGTAAGCTATATATAGCCAACAAAGATAGTTTTATAATATATATCTAGCCAACTGGAGACAGCTTTATAAGATACTAATATGTCTAGCCAAGAGGAGACAGTTTTATAAGATATTTATAGCAAACAGGAGGCAGTGTAAGATATGTTTAGCAAATATGAGGCAGTTACGTTAGACAATACGGAAAATTAAAACGACACGCTTTTTGGCGGAGCTCTATTTTTAAGTAAGTAAATGGCATAATTTTATTTTTGAGAAAAAAAATATATTATATGTTTAAAGTTCATAAAAATTTTGTGTATTCAATGAGAAAAATAAAAAAAAGAATCGAGTCATCTTTTATCTATAAATGCTATAAAGCCTCGCAAGATTGTCCAGATTAGTAAAGTTTCCGGCAATACTTGGATCTTTTTTCAACATCAAGTCTAAAATGAATACATGACAAACTCATTTCCTACTTCAGATTAAACATTAATAAACGACTCATGCAATTGTATTTAAGTTTTATATATGTGTGAAATGAAAACAAATATAAAGGACAACTGCACGTACTTAAGAATATGCGAAATTTGCGACAAAATAAACTTTCAAAAGAAGCATTTTTCTTTTTATTGCAAGAATGGTCAACATCCAATCTACAACTTGTAATTAATAAAAGCATGTATTTACAAAGTTCGAATCTGTTTTCAAAGGCAGGGGTCATCACAATTTCTTGAATCTCCGTGTGATAATGAGGACGCCCACTTTTTTACTGACATTATACATAGTCAGCGCATGTTTGTCTATTGTTCTTCGTTTAACAGTAGTTGTATATTTGCATTAATTATAATGTGTCAAAAGGACATTAATAAACAAACATGCACTCATGGTTAAAAAGAGGAAAAACTGCTTCTTCTTACATTCGCTCTCTGTGTTGTAATCAAGCATTGTGACATGTTGAATATTATAATTCACCACGTGATTTCTTACCTCAGGTAACTTTGTGAATACGAAATTCCGTCACATGACTAAGGTAGCATGTTTTGGGGTAACTAGGACATTGTGTTCGAACACGTAAAGGCATCTGGCATTGATATAAATCTGCTTTAATTACATCGACGTGCTCATATTGTTAACTTGGTTTTTTAAAACCTTTGTCAGAAGTGAATATGTGCCATACAGAATGGAGAGGGAGATTGGAAAGAGTGATCACATTCTTTTTTTCAAACATGTCATTGTTATTTATCAAGTCTAATTTTAGACCCATTCTTACAATGTTAGCTCCACCTCTCATGCATATCTAATGTTCAATCAAGGGCAGGTAAGTTTAAATTCACTATATTTGGAAAGCAGTAAGGACAAAAAAAACATTGAATCATTTTATTGAATCACAGTCTAAAATCATTTTGAGTTTTAAATTTGGTTCCAAATTGACAGGATTCTTTCAAAAAACATACAAAAGTGAAATAAGGTTAAGATAAAAAAAAAAGCAACAGAAGCAACCGAAAAAGACCCAAAAAACAGGTGTTAAGTGCAGTCATCCTTTTACTGACATGATGTTCAAAAAATTTTGTTTTTTTAAAAAGATACATGAATAACTGCTGTAAGTGTATTAAGTAAACAGGTCTGATTGTGGCGGAAGAAATGATTGTTGTGAATTTTAAGGCTCTGTTCTACGACTTTGAACCTTTCGTCTTATGACAGTAGAGGGGGTTACCAGTACATGTATATGAAATCTGAAGACAACGAACAGTAATGGAACACAAAGTCCGTTAGAACGATCCGAATCTGGAGAAGAACAAACACAGATCTCTAAAAACATTGGAGTGATATCAGATGCCATGGAGAAACATGAAACAAAGACACACTGTACCTAAAAATACACTTTTATGACACAACATTCGTATCTTTCCGAGAAACTTCTGAAGTCGATTTAGTAAAGTTTCATTTCACAAAAGTGATTTAAATGCCACTATTTGTTATGTTCTGTGTAGCGTAGTGGTAAGCTTTTTAGTCTCGGAGAAAAAAAATCTTAGCACACTTCTAGTTACTGTCTTAAGAATGTACTTAAGTCTTTCTTAAGCATGGTCATGGAGTAAAGTACCCTTTATGTTATGACCCTCTGGTCCCAAGAGACTACAAAGATGGTGTCAATGAGAAATTCCAGCATCTTAATAGCATTGATTAATTTCAGGGTTTGTATGTATAATCAGAATTGTTTTAAAAACTAATTTTGTAGTTGATCAGTCAGAAGACATGAAAATGCAAATAATTTAAGCAATTTTTTTTTATATAAACAAAGCTTCGTTTTAGAATCTCATAACGAAGATGGATTTCATATAAGAAATGTTTTCCAAAACAATTCTCATGGTAATAATTTTAAAGTTAATATTATTTTTTATAATATTATAACCAAGTAAGGTGTATATATTTTAAAGAATACTCCAACAGTTAAATACTCTATGCGACGTTCAGTCTTAATAAAAAAAAATCATGTATAATATTTCTTTATTAAAATTTCAAATAACTAAAAACATGTACACCAGTAGCACATGTAGCACTGTCATATCATTTTAACCACTACTAAAGTATTTAAATAACAACAAAATAAAATTTTGCGTAAGCAAAGCGAGAAATCTACGAATTCATTCATCTTTCACTTCATGTGTCTTTATTCTCGCCATTTTTCTCTTTCGGTAAATTCAAAGCAGTGTACTTTTTAAGAAAAACTCCCTTGTCTTCAAACCATGTGAGAAGTTCTTGGTGTACTTGACCAATGTCACTTTGTAAAAATACCCGCTCTCCCTTATCCATCAGCTTCCTTACTCGTAAATTATGTTCCTTCTGCGCAATCATTAATTCACTAAAAAAAAAAAACAACAACAACAACACATTCAACAGATATCTATGAAAATTGTCTTGCTACCTTAAAGTGAAAAAGAGGACTTTAATCATGTATAATTTTACAAATGGTTTTATTTTTAATAAGTTTTTTCGCAAAAAAAGTTTTTATTTGGAAAACTAGTAATTTAGAAACGCTTAAGATTTTTGTCTCCAACGTAAGGCTGCTTTTAATCAGATCAAATGACTAATATTTCTTGCATGTTTTCTGCAAAATTTGAATTTAGAAAGTGGGGAAAAAAATCGAGTTACTCACGAGAAGTTTATTTCGCCGTCTAAATTAATATCAATTCTTTTTATTATGACGTCCAAATCACGCAATCTGACTGGGATCTTGCTGAACTGTAATATATCAAGAAGTATTCGATATATAATTTATTTAAATTTCTTACTAAATCATGCTAAATGGTCTTATATGAAGAACAGATTGCAATTTAAGTATGGTCCATATATTAAGCTAATCGAAATTAAACCATGGCTGAATAGTGTGTTTAATGATACTGGCAGATGTTTATATCTAAACATGAGCATATACAGATAAAATGCGGGGAAAGTACCAAATATATGGGAATTAAATACCTGTACACCTTCTTTAAACTCATCCCACGTGACAGAATGGCTACCATCTGTGTCAAAAGTGATAAATAAGTCTAGGACATCTATTTCTTTCATCCTGATAAATTCAAACATAATATTGACGGGGTCTCCCCGAATATACATGGTGGGATCTTCGTCTTCAGAGACTGGCTTTAGACAGACTTTGCCATAGGTGGCGTGTAGATCGCGACTCTTCTGGAAGGAAACCAAAGTAGTCACAAAGTCCATGTCAACTGGTTGTAACTATAAAAAAAAAGAAAGTAAAGAAAACTTTAGTAGAAATATAAACATTATTAAATAAACATCTTTATTTTCCAAACAACAGATTTTATGCAAATTATGTACATCAATTTCTTGGGATCTTTTCAACAAAGCCATACTTACACCAAAGTCGATATACTTGATGTGTGGGATATATTTCATGCTATGTAGTACAAGTAATGGTCCCTGAGCTGTTAGAGGATTGTTTCCGATCTAGTAGATACAAAATACTAAATCTGATTATGATTCAGTGGAAGGAACTTTACAATAAAACAAATAATAGCGAAAAGTAACACAAATTAGTTTTAATCAATACTATAGGGTGGGATAATCTACATAGTAATACTAAATAGTAATACTTTTGACTACAAAGAGAAATATCTGATTTTATCAACCCTCCAATATGTTTTTTTTAATGCATGTACCACTGAAACCACAAACCCTAAGAATCTCAAGGGACGAATTTCGTTTCAATCCTTCCATAAGCTTACTGACAGCCATTACACCAATTCTGTTACTGCTTATGTCTAAGTCTGCCAAAGTGTTGTTTTTCTCCAGACCATGTGCCAGACCATGACAACCAACAATATCAAAGCCATTCCAGGATACATTCAGGATTTTGATCGTTGAATTTCTCTGTCAAGATTATATTGGATGAAAGAATTTTTTTCATTTTTGAATTTCAACTTTTGAAGAAAAAATTGTTTTGATCATTCAAACGTCAGATTCTATCGATATCACACATAGTTTTTATAGTTATATATAAAAAAAAATTTCACTTAATTCAAAATGTTTACCTGTAAACCAAGACCTATTGCGTGTGCTCCCTTTCCTCGAATATGGTTCCAACTAAGATTTAGTATCTTAATCGTGTCATTACAACCTGACATGAAATAAAAAATTGCTTTTAGTTTTACTAAATATTTCTTTCTTCAAATTTAGAAAAAGAATCCTACTAAAGATAAAATTTAATTAAAATTCTTATCTAAATATTTTACATGTGTATATATATTTTAAAAATCTTTATGTTTTAACATTCAATTGGAATCATAATATTGTTTTAAAAATACGAATTGATAGAATATCCTAATAAATTCATAAAAATTCTGGTTATAGCTAGTAGTCATTGTGGAATTAATAATACAATGTTGATCATTGTAATCGAACTTTAAGTATCGCTAATCATTCTAAAATACCTAAGGCATTGCCAATCATTGCAAACTTACCTAAAGCATTGTCAATCATTGTAAGCTTACCTGAGGCACCGCCTATCACTGCAAATAACCTAAGGCACTGTCTCTTACTGTAAGCTTCCCTAAGGCACTGTCTTTCAGGGCAATATCAACTTGCATGTAAATCACTGCCTTTAAGGGTAAACTTACTTAGGATTCTGCCTATACTAGTTAGTTAGAACAATACTTAAGTCACTATCTTTTCAGTGTTAATTTATACCTAAGGCACTGCCTATCAGTTTGAACGTACGTATGTCAATATCTTTCTGCGCTAACTTACCTAAGGCACTGCCTATGACCACGCCGCTTTCCACGGAGAAATTGTTGTGGCTAAGATTGAGCTCATGAACAATGTTGTCACCCTTGCAAAAAATTATTTTTAAAATTTAAAGCACAAAAAATGTATGAAATGCATAATTTATAAAACAATGCATACTTATAAATGTGTCATACAATCTAAAAATAACCTACGTGTAAAATCTCAGAAATATAGACAGCATCGGTATCCTCAAACTGATTATCTACCAAAAAGAAAATATAAATGATGTAGCAAAACAATAACTGTGTCCTCAACTGATAAACTAAAACAAACAAATTATACCTTTAAACCTCCTTCCACTCCCCGACACTTTGATTAAAAGTCTGATCAAAACTTTCAAGATTATCTTCCCAATTGTGACACGATTGCGGTGTTTTTCTTTGAAGTTTGCTGTTCTGTATTAGCAATACAGAACGGAAATACGGTGGGCGGAGCTACTTTCCGTTCTGTATTAGCTCTGTATACTGTCTTGTATTAGCCAACTGTTCTGTATCTAAAATACAGCACGGTCTAAAAATAAATCTGATTCAATTTATCAAAAGCACGTACAAATAGTAAATGCTGATTTTTTTCCTATTATAATTCCTTAGGAATGTAAAATGTCAAAATTTCTCAATCACTTTTAAAAAAATTATTTCACACAGAATCTACACGTTATTTCGATCCAAACGAAAAGGAAAAGTCGCAATTATGGAAAACATCCTATGTTGGAGAAATTCCTGAAAATCTGTTTGCTTTCCCTGCTTTTTGTGTCCCCTTCAAAATAGTAAAGCCAATGGGTTCGCGGATGCAGCATACATTACGTGAAATTCGCACTCCCCCTCCCCCCATTTTCCACTCTTCTCGTGTAAACTCAATGAAGTCTATTTTTTCAGGATTTTTTTTTAATTTCATCTTAAATCCTTATCGCTGACGACTGCCGCACATCTCTTTCACTTCGTTTTTAATGTCGCATTTCAATTAGATACAAATTTGGGGTGGATGAGTGCGTAGCACGAGTCTCCACCCCAAATTTGTATCTACGATACAGAATCTATCGAGTTCTCTAAATGATTTGTGACACGATCAATCAAAAAGAAAAAAGCACCGCCCACTTCATACCCGTGCAGCATCCAAACTTTCGCCAGAGTTCGTTTGTGCTTTCTGTAGATGAGGCCTCGACGGGGAGTATACATCCGCAGTATATATATATTTTCACGGACAACGTAAGATTTAGTCAGATTAGTTTTGACAACGGGGTAGATGTAACAGACTCGAAGTCAGTCTTAATTGATAAGGTGTACGATTTAACCTTGTTGTAAATGG
Source organism: Saccostrea echinata (assembly GCF_033153115.1). Lineage (NCBI taxonomy): Eukaryota > Metazoa > Mollusca > Bivalvia > Ostreida > Ostreidae > Saccostrea > Saccostrea echinata. The sequence goes on from NW_026889753.1 coordinate 6,115,769, forward strand.
AGATTGATCCGAATTTATTTCAGGGGTCTTAAAATCTCAGTTAACTATAGATACACATACAGGCGATACAGACAGTTTTTCGATGGACTTCGATCATATGTTACGGATTTTTATTTTCTACGATACAGTACCTGTCTCGTTCTCTAAATAATACTTAGAAAACATATTTATTCCAATGAAAAAAACCACATATACCATTATCACATGCATACGTCTCCCAAGTGATTCATGCGCAAGAACATGTTCTTTGTATGAACAATTTCGAAAACGAGGCAGGCTATGATTGACAAAAATATGAAGATTGAAGAATATCAACAATCTCGTTTAAAGTAAGAATTTCGCATTCTATGGTCTATACAATGACTCCGTTTGTAAATACAATCTGTCGTTAGGTCGAATGTTGACTGACGCTTTTCACAAAGTGTTAAGTCATTATTTTTACACTGAATTGTCTACGTATTTTTCCGTTTGCCCGATCATGACTTAGAGCACATGGAGGGTGTGACCGGTTGACAAGGGATGATTACTGTAGATTCCTTATTTTTCGCGAGTACTTACTGTCGCGAAATGGTTCTTAAACGTCAAATCGCGAGAACAAAAATTCACGAATGGACGGTTGATCAAGAGATTTTAGATTGATTTCAGCACCATAAAAATAAAAGCTAGTAATTTTATTTCGCGTGTGGTGCTTCTCGCGAAAGTACTTATTATTGGAAATTATTTCCCTCGCGTATTAGGAATCTGCAGTACTAATCCTACTCCCACCTCTGTTTACAGAGGTCTGTGTTGATCAGCTCAAAGATTGTATTGTTTATGTGGATTTTTTGAGAATGATAACTGTAAGTTAACTTAACATTTCATTTATTCATTAATGAAATTATAAATAAAATTCAATGAATTTTAAGGTTTCAGATGATTAGATGATTCTTAATGAGTCTATTCTATATCCATTCATCTATCCATCCTGTGATAAGTTATATTTGTTAACAAGGTTACTTGAACGATCATAGAATTTACGAAACGCTGACATTAAAAAAGGCTGATGAAATCCCTGTAACATGAACTTATTTGTCAGTAGCCCGCCTCGGTTTAAAAATTAATCGTACTTAGAGCATGCTCTTGAGTATTGAATAAGTTTATAGACGTAAACACTATATGCAAGTGATTAATAAGGAAGGAAGACGATGGAAAAGCTGAAGTCATCTCGTTTATGATACAATATAGATGTTAGTTGGCCCTAATCGTCTATAGTCAGGAAAACATCTAAATAAAAAACGGATGTGGCAGACTCTGTAATGTCCTTTATTTCAGGTTCACTGGGATATATCGAGTCGACATGAATGAAGATTAACTATTTTGAATTGATAAAACGTCGTCCATATATCTGAATGTCAAGTTGAAGGCAAAAACAAGTGTTTTCTTCTTCTCATGTAGAAGTATAATTGAATAAATTCTGCTTCATACGAATATATTTACATTTGCTGTGATTTTCTACTAAGCCAACTGTGAAATTGATTTGAAAGTCATTTTTGTGTATACTCACGCGTAGAAATATACACGGTGAAACTCGCGCTAAAGTGACGTCACAATGAGACTACAGAGACGTAAATAAAAAATTAACGATATAGGGCAGCAAGAAATTCAAATATTGAGTATATTATTGTTGCTTTTAAATTTGTAAAATGTAAATATAATGAATGTTTTTCAGTTTAGTGTGAATTATTGGTGTGTAAATCACACAGACTTGCACGTAGGCATATTTTTCGTGAAGCGCTAGCGCGTTTCATGAAATATGCCTACGTGACAAGTCTGTGTGATTTACACACCAATAACTCACACAAAACTTAAAATCATTCCTTAAATAAAAACAAGTCGGCTAATAAAGGAGCACAGTTATTGCCTATCGAAATTCCAACATTTTCTCGGAAGATCTGATCTCCGAAGATTACATACATGTTGTCAATGAGGAGCTCAAGCATCCTTTTTTTTAATCAACTTCAAAGTACTTTTTTGTAGAATCAGAGTGATTTTTAACAAAGTAATTTTGTTGATGACCAATCACAAGATAGGAAAAATTATGCGTTCATTTTTTTTTTATTGAAGAAGCAGTTGTTTAAGATAGCAAAAACTTTAGAAAGTGTAGAAAAGCTGTACGTTTTGATGTCATTGACTTTAGAAAAAAATTGATGATTTTAAATTTTCTGAAAGTTCTTTGGAGTTTTTGAAAATCCATATCTGATTTTCACCGCTTCTTAAATATGCTGTATCATAGTACGTCTGAAGTTTCTTCTTAAAGCGGTTAATATTTTTGTAAAGAGCAAAGAAAGGGGCTTGGTACAGAATTTGTCAGAACTTGCAATGTATCTTTGTAAGGATTTCATATGAATAAATGTATATCAATATCTCGTTACTTTTCACTACCTGAAGTTGGATAAGGGCATAAAAGATCTACTGATCCTAGAGAAAGTAAATTCGTATCGTCAATATCTCTATCTGAATAGATGCTGACTTCATATATAGACAAGTTATAAGAGTTTGCTAAAGTTTAATTTATATACTCACTTGAGAGATTAATTGATTTAATGTGATGGTTTGAATGGAAGAGGCGGACAATCCACCGTAATCCCTCCGTTCCAAGTTTGTTGCCGCTTAAATTCTGCAATACAAACACAGAAAAAGCGGTGGAATACACGACATTTCACTTTTCTTAAGTATGTGATTTCAGTGGCGACTCTAATGAACTTACGACTTCTGTAATATTAGTTTTCCTATGTAGTAGATCGAACATATACTGGGCACCGTACAACCCTATCTGACAGCCTTCTAGATCCAACGACTGGATACGTGAATTCCTCTGTAAAATAATAAATTAATCAAATATGATGAGTTGAGAAAATGTAAAAACAAAACAAAATTACTCATATTAAACCTTGACTGATCCAGAATAAAACCATTGTTCTTAAAAAATTTTGTTAGGTATGGAGAAGGAAGTCTAAGTTTTTTTCTTCATTTTAATTTTACACCTAAATAATTTGATGCAAAGTACACAGGCGTGGTTCAAACATAAAGTAATAAAATACTCGTACAAGTAAAGCGATTGCACAGGACTTGATGGCGTTTTTTGGAAGAAGCTGAAACCTCAGAGACATATTTCTTTCTCCAAGCTGGCGTAAAAAGACCGATAGAGGTACAACTCCACAATGCTTGCATGCCCGGAGATAGTCCTTCCGACTGACATCACTGCTACTTTGGTATCTACGCAGAGCTACATTCAATTCAGTTTTGTAATTTTCAGCTGAAAAGGAAAAATATTTTTAGAGTTTTGTTTTGTTTTATTTTGTTTGTTTTTTTTTTTAACTTAATTAAATATGATTTATCCATACATAATATATGAGCTGTCGGTTACTTACAATAATGAAATTTAAAAAAAAAACTACCAAAATATACAAAAAATATTCATTTAATGCAATTTTATCAAAAATCATTGTTTACAACTCAGTAATTGAATAGTACGAAATAAAAACTCAATCAAATATGCCACATTATCTTTTTTCTTAACTTCCGAGTAAATACTAGTTTGTTTGTTTGTTTTGTTTTTGTTTTTTTAAACTTAACATTTCTTTCTTTTCATTTACATTCATATGTAAAAATTATTTGTTATACCCTTATATAAATTTCACAACATATAAAACATATCTATCTGAGCGTTAAATTCTTTAACTCCAACGTGATGAAAGTGCCCAAAGTAAATGGTATTTCATATGAAGATGAACCCTGATTTCATCAGTACATTTCAAGTTTATTAATACTTATTACTATAAAAATTATATTTGCAAGTACAGGATATAACAAGGCAGCTATAGATTCTTTTTTTTTAATTCTTTATTTAATACACAATCTGTGTATACAATACAAAGTTTAACATTTTTACAGGCTGTGGTTTTTAAGAGAGAGAGAGAGTTGGCATGTTATCACATACATGTATTTCATTTAATACATGAATAAGACTGATTCTTATAACAGATTAAAAAAACAATTGATTCCATTGATTCCAGTTGGTGTCAAATACCTCTTTGTCTCCATTTTTGTATAATAAATATTTTTGAGTTTCAAAGAGAAGTTTAATATGTGAAGTTGCAGGTCTAACATTAAATTTTTTCCCTAAACATCTCATTGTGTAAATATAGTATTTTATCCACAAGGCCAATAAGTTATGAATATCTTTGCTTTTTCCTAGAAACCCCAAAATAAATCTTTGCTTTGTGAATGAAAGTTGCAGCCCTGTCTTTTGCTCACAATATACTTCAAAATTGTTCAGAAAAGTCTGTACATTATCACATTCCCATAGAACATGTATTATTGTTTCTTCTTCCACATTGCAAAAAGAACATAATTTATCATCTCTTTTCCTAATTTTATATAGATAGGAGTTTGTACCAAGTATTTTATTTAAAATTCTATATTGAAACCATTGAAGTTTACTATTTTTTGTAATTTCAAAAGGAAGTTTAAAAATCATCTTCCATTCATTTTTCCCCAAATCAAAAATATCATTCCATATTGTTCATCTTTAACATTAATTATTTCATAAAACTGTTTTGCTTTCTTACACTTTGAAAGAATATGACTGCTAGACAAAATTAATGGGTTTGGTAATTTTGCAGTAATGTCATTTATGTTCATTGCTTTCATCCATGCTTTTACAGCATGTATTATACCTGCAAACTCTAAGAAATTGAGCTTAACATTTGGATATATATCACAAAAACCCTCATAACTGTAAAAGAAACCATTTTCATCTATAAGATCATTTATAAATCTAATATTCAGGTCATACATATTCTTATATATTATATATTCAGCTATAGATTTTTGTTATATTCAGGTCCAATAAACCATACATTGCCCTCATACTCGGTATATATATATATATATATATATATATATATATATATATATATATATATATATATATATATATATATATATATATATATATATATATATATATATATATATTATAATTTTTTATTAGGTTTACTAGGTTTTTTTTTTTTTGTTTAGATTAGATCTGATCTATTAGTAAAATTAGTATTAAATATTTGTGGTTCTTGTTCTTTTCTCAATTAATCGGATTAATTTAGAGCTTAAATCGATTTCTTATTATGACTATAATACCAATGCCTTTTAAATTTTAAATATCTTTAAACATTTTTCTTTTATATACATGTATATATATATATATAAACATTTAATTTGATAAATTATCGTCAATTATCTTTAAGTCAATAAACCGGATTGTTAGGGAACAAAATCTTACAATTAAGAGAACATTTTCAATACTGTAATGGTAAGGGGGGAGGGGGGTAAGAATGTAAAATACTCAGTATATTTACAATGTTCGACAGAGTCAGTTGATGTACATGTACATGTTCATGAAATAGTTTCCGTCACCAATGTTTGAAACAAAACATGACTACTAGAAATATGTAAACATGTTATATATAACGTATAAATAGATCATTAATCCAAGGAATTAATACATATTCCAAGAAAAGAATGTATATCATTTAATTTTAAGTGTTTAAATTTATCTCATACTTTTGTAAAACTCTAATATATTCAAGTTCAACAAATCTTTTTATTTTGGCCTTACCTTCCACATCGATATCATTGTCCTTTTCGAAGAATTCTGTAATGAACGCCCGTCTTGCTGACTGCGACATCAGTAATGGTTTTCTCCCTCGTATCGCAACATTTCAGAGACCTTTTTTTTTAAATAGAGCCTTTGATATTTGCTCACGGTATAAAATTATACAATGATTGCTCAGTTTTACAGACTGAAATTATAACATTATTAAATCTTGTATTTCCTCTATATTCCCACAGTTGTTTAAAAAAAAAGACTTCACACAAGCTCCTCGGAGTTCAATTTGTAGCCGAGTGGGTCGTAGATAAACCTTTTCTAGTAGAGATTTTAGCTTTGTTTTTGTTTCAATATGACCAGCTGGGTTTATCAATGATGGCATCTCCGAAAGTACAGGTCACAAACCAGATTAAACCTTGTAATTCATAATCCGGATTATTTTTTTTTTCTTGTGTCTTGGCGTACCTTCTATTTGTTAGAAGTTAAAAGTTTGGAAAATTATATATTAATCTTATTTGTTAGACATTGCATGTAGTTCCACGTGCATTTAATTATAAGTTCCTAAACCAGTTAAACAGAGGTTTGTTTTTTTTTTTTTTTTACATGAGTACAATTCTCTTCTTAAGCTTCTAGTTATGAATATATGCAGCTTTCGGTGACAGAATGAATAAAAATTAATACAAAAATAAATATAATTCAATTTTCTCAGTTTTAACATTGGATTCATGTAGATACCAGTATTATTTCACTAACAACCATTGGACAAATTTTAGAGATACATTTATTGTTTCATAACAACCTAATATCTGAAATATATAATCACATGTAGAACTTTTACATATTGTCTTTCTTTAAGTATCATTTGAAAACATATCATTTCTCTTGACTTTATCTATACAATTTAATCTGATCTTAATTCAAAGCATTTTATAGTAGAAAACGAATTAACAAGAGAAATTTTCAAAATTGTAATTACCTTAGCAATAACTAATCATCGAAGATTGCATTGAGATCCATGAAGACAAGCGATTTTTTAAAAATAAAAGTTCAAATATTAAGAATATCAAAAAAGCCGAGGTGGAAATATGTATTAAAGCATTAGAAAAATATAACAATCGAAAAATGATTTTTTTTTTTTACCCTATAGATCTTTTTTTTAAAAAAAAAGATTTTTATTGAAAATAGAGGGTGATAACTCTTCAAGAACAGGTCAAGGTCACAAAAATTTAGGATACTTTCCATTCTTGCATACGGATAACAAAAAACTTGGAATTATGTCTAAATATACATGTACTGAGTGTTCAATCCATTCATAACTGTTAAGCATTCAATTTCATTGAATCTGAGGCTACTATGGGTTGAATACCTTAATCTGAATTTGCCACTTAGTGATTTAACAGGTCTTAAATATAAGTACTTCATTACTGACTATTTACAAAATCGGAGGTTAGAATTTTTAACTTATAATTGCGATCAATATTTAACGACTTTGTATCACGAAAGTTATATAAAAAGAAGTGCTAACGAACTAAATATAAATAATTTGAAACCAGAGATGAAAGAGATTTAAAATCTTGTTAATGAGATAATGACGTTTGAAATGTTTAAAACTTTAATTAAATTATGATTCAACCAGGCAGTTTATTATGTAATCTTACTCTTCAATGTCAGGGCACGATTGATTTCACAATTACTTATATTTAATAGTCTCCTACAGGTAAAACCAGAGAACCAAAACTTGTTTAACCTTCGTTTGTAAGAACCCTCACTGCTCAATGGTCCCGAGTGTGAATTACAGATCTAAGTTTCGGCATACGGTGGCGTCTCAATATGAGTGAAAGCTAATACCAATATGTTTCCTCAGGTGACCTAATGAAAAGGCTTAGGTCATTATTTATGTTACATCTTACAGTGTAGCTACTGTGTACAGTACTAGAATGTTGGATTTGCAAAATTCTCAAATTCAAAGTATCAAGATTGATCGATTGATTGATTGTATATTGTTAAACGTCCCATTCGAGAATATTTCACTCATATAGAGACGTCTCCGCATGCCGATGAAGGCCTTCAAATTTAGACCTATACTCCTCACTCAGGGCCATTGAGCAGTGAGGGTTCTTTCTTGTGCCAACGCCTACTGTGACGCGGGACCTCGGTTTTTAGTCACTTTTGTGCGCTTGGCGAAGGGATCAATCAGAGGACTAAGTTTTTATAACTTGTGTCCAATCCCTTTGACACATTGTCAATAAAATATGTTCAAAACAAACAAAAAAAACAACAATCAGTTTAAGTCTTAGGTTTTAAGTGTTAGGTTTTAAGTCTTAGGTTTGACGCGGCGCAGCGAACGAGAATCGAACCCGGGACTCCCGATCACGAAGCTAGCTCGCTGCCACTATGCTATCGTGACCGGTTCAAAGTATCAAGAATCAAACTGTTTGAATTATGCATTTGAGTAGCTAGGGGGTATCACTCGATTCAAATGTCTTTTGAATATAAAACAACCTTGCTTGTCAATACCTAAAAGCATAGCAGTAACCACTAATGATAAAAAAAAAATCATCTCATGATATATCACCCATGGATGACTTTTGATCCATTTATTATATAATTGAATCTATAATTAACTATCATGTTCATCACTATATAACGCCTACTAATGACACAAATTGTGTTCATTTATTGTGACAATTATGTCATTCATCAATAATACGAATGTGTTTTAAATAAATAAACATTGTTACAGTAAACTGATGACAAATAATACTAATAAATCATTAATGAATATCTATTAAATCATCTATTAATACTACAGTATATCATTATAGATGACATTTGATCATTAGTGGTTACTGCCATGAAAACATTACCAATATACTTATAACTTATAAAAGAAGACGTATAAGATAAGTTGTACTGAGGTGAAATAAGAGGACTACAAAATCTAACACCAGAATTTTTACGCAACTTTTCCTAGACGTACCATACATGTACACACCTAAAAGTTAAAAAATATAGATGTTTTAAAGTATCCATGTAGATTCAAATGAATATAAAGACTTGCAGTATCGGCAAAATAAATAAATGAATAAAAAAGAAAGAACAATAATGATACAGAAAGATGTATGATGGACAGAAAGATAGCATAAAATAATTAGTTCTGGAGAGTGAAAGGAAGGTCAATCTGTTTTTTCTGTGATTTTGTAACCAGGTGGGTTGCCTTTCCCTGCCATACAGTAGGCGTCCTCGTCCATTACAGTAGGATCCCTCAGGATGGAGTATAATTCTGTCTGGTAACCGTAACTTGCGTATCCGTAAGGGAACAATCGCAGGTCTGTACGGATGGTGGAAGAGTTGGACTTCAGGTACATAGAGCTTGTATTCGGTGATTTATCATCATCTTCGAGGATGTAACATCGGCATAAACGTATGTTGTCGTTAATATTTCTACAGAAAGTCTCGTCGGACATGTAGCTTGAAGGAATGGTTCTGTAAGAATATCCGTTAGATGAATCTAGTTTGACATCTCGTACGTACGTTACTGTAATGGATGGACGACTCCATTGAGCTTTGATGAAAAAAAGAGAAAGTGGATTAGTTTCAAGTTCACTGATTTTGATTCCTCGTAATATGACAAACGATAACACATATATTGAATAAAACGAATATGAAGCCATCACAAAAATAAATTCGAAGATACATGTATTTGCATCAGTTATCTCAAGTGTGGACCACGTTTTTTTTTATACTTACGTTTAACACGCAGTTTGAACCGATCATTTTTCTTAAGGCAATAAAATAGATCTATGGTATATCGTCAATATTATAAAATCGGTGACAATGAATTCTCACTTACACAAAAGGATTTGAATTTAATAATGGTAATGTGGTAAACGTAATCTATCCAGGACAATTAAAGTTATAATACATGTATCTGAATTTGAATTTTTAAACGTTATTTAGTCTGTTCCCAGTAAAGGATATTTTTATGCTCTCGTAATAATTGATTGATTGTATATATGTTGTTTAACGTCCCATTCGAAAATTTTTCACTCATATAGAAACGTCACCTTATGCCGGTGAAGAGCTTCAAATTTAGACCTATACTCGGCAATCAGGGCCATTGAACAGTGAGGCTTCTTTATCGTGCCAATGCCTACGGTGACACGGGATCTCGGTTTTTCAGGTCTCATCCGAAAGACCCGGAACTTTCACATCTAATGCCTGGAGCTTGGGGAAGGAACAGTCACTACCTATGTTTACGTCTTAGGTTTGACGCGGCGAACGAGAAACGAACCCGAGCCTCCCGATCACGAAGCGAATGCCCTACCACTAGGCTACCGTGACCGGTGCGCTTGGCGAAGGAACAGTCACTACTTATGTTTACGTCTTAGGTTTGAATATAAACCACTAGGCTACCTTGACCGGTACTCTCGTAATGAAAGATTCAGAGGCATATTCTTTTTGGTCTGTCCGTCTGCTTGTCTGCAAAAACTTTAACCTTGGCCATAATTTTTGACACTTGTTGCTAAGGCTTTCTTTTTTATAAAGAAACGAATTTGGGGATATAATTTATACGAAAGTGGAAACTTTGAATTGAGATTTTTTTTTACTAGAACAATCGAAACAAGTAATTTTAAGGTTAATGAAACAAATATCTTTCTTCTCAACATTATGTGAATTGAAATTGTTTATAATTCTTGCTCTATATAGTATGATTTGAAGTTGTTGGTAATAAAACTTTATAAAACATACCTTTTGTAGTTACAGAAAAATGGAGTCTTCCAAAGGTTGATAAGACAGTAGGGCCAAAATATTTCCACTTACTGGGTTTGCTGTCTTTGAGCGGAAGTGTTTGTTTGTATGATCGAATTTTACGCCCCGAGGAAATTATAATTTCCCTGAAAAAAAAAAAGTTTTCAAATTTAATAATTACTGTAATGCTGCATAAAAATAACGACCGAGAGTTTCATTGTAGGGTGTTTTGGACAGTGATTACATTTTTCCGCCGAGTTTTTGTGTCCGGTAGATGACGTATAATTTCTTTTTTGAAACATCTGCATGTATTATAATGAAAATCATCCTCATAAAATGTTTCAGTTTAGTACTGCTTTGTGCTAAGGAACTTTTGTCTTCAGCGAAAACCCCACTCATTGTACTTTGTTGTTATGAAAACTTTTTAGAGGTTTTCATCTTTGGGAAAAAGACCTTTTCGTTTGTCTACGGTTTCTTCTTTTTACTATAAGGTTTTCTTAATCGAAATAAAGACTTCTCTTATTCTGATTTTAATGTCAGAGTCTTCTGATACTGCAGTTTAAAGTCTTTCACAAAGCACAAGGTATGGTAACAGCCGAATTCGGCGTCTTAATTGATATAAAAATAAAAAAAATTCAAATTGTGAAAGTGTGTAGTTAAGAATTTTAAATGATGCTTATTTTAAAACCAGCACTTATTTTGATTGAAAGCATACAAGGAGGCCCCAAGAGGGTGCCAAAGTAGGACTTTCACCGAATGTTCACAATTCTGGTGGAATTCTGTCAGATTTGAGATACTTTTCAACTCGGGAAACTAAGCTTGCCTTTCTGAGATTCATATACACATGTTGCATCTGATACTAATGAAATATATAAATTTGGTTGATAGAAAAGCTTGTGCTCTGTGTTTTCAGAAACAAAATGTGCTTTAAAATTAATGAAAATTTGTATAAAAATGAAAATATTCGGAAATAGAGATATTTTGTTACCTTCTTCCTGTGACCTTTGTGTATCCAATAAATTAGAATTAATACCTATTTTGTAACAAGGATGACAACAGGTTTTGATGATGAACTACCATAATAGCATTGTTGTTAGAAACATCGATATCAAAAATCAATGGCCAAAAAGTGGTCTTACCCTATCTCGTCTCTAAATGAAATTGCTGAATCTTAAATTATCGATGTTTTCATCATGTCACAATTTTGCAAAAATATTTAGGGCATATTATCCAATGCACCTAAAGTCCTTAACTTACAATCAAGATATGATGTCAAACTGCTTTTAAAGTAACTATCATTTTCTCTTTGAAGATAATTTGTCCTCTAAAAAATTATTTTCAAAAAGATATTTAGATGTTTGACTATGAGTAAAAACGAGTAGATTTAGCAATTCGTAACAATAAGCGCTAGATAAGGATTTTTAGGTCACCTGAGTCACTCAGGTGACCTATTGCTATCCGTTTTCGTCCGTCGTCATGCGTTAACATTTGAACATTTTTAGCTTCTTCTCTGAAACCGCTCAACCAATTTCAACCAAATTTGGCATGTAGCATTTATGGGTAATGGGGAACAAAAATTATGAATTTCATGGTCCCTGCCCCCCTGGGGCTTGAGGGGTGGGGCTAAAACCACCAAAATTATTGCAATCTTTAAAAATCTTCTTCTTTACTCCTGGACATCAAGCAGTCAAACTGTTGGCATGATTGTAATAAGCATTGAGTTCTCTAACAAAATTGTGAAATTCATGGCCCCAGGGTCAGGGGTTCTGGTGCTAGGGCGGGGCTATTTAGATCATATAGTAAAAGTGCATTATTTCTTTGAGAATCTTCTTCTCTGCTCCTGGGTATTAAATAAACTAACCAAGTACATAGTTATAATAAGCAAGAGTGCCTCTTCAAAAATTGTGAATTTCATGGCCCCTGGGTCAGGGGTTCTGGTGTTAGGGCGGGGCTCTATTGATTATATAGTGAAAATGCATCAATTCTTTGAAAATCTTCTTTTTTGCTCCTGGGTATTAGATAAAGTAATTAAGTACATAGTTATGATGAGCAAGAGTGCGACTTCCAAAATTGTGAATTTCATGGCCCCTGGGTCAGGGGTTCTAGTGTTAGGGCGGGGCTCTATTGATTATATAGTGAAAATGCATTAATTCATTGAAAATCTTCATCTCCGCTCCTCGATATCAAATAAAGTAACTAAGTACATAGTTATGATGAGCAAGAGTGTCTCTTCCAAAATTGTGAATTTCATGGCCCCTGGGTCAGGGGTTCTAGTGTTAGGGCGGGGCTCTATTGATTATATACTGAAAATGCATTAAATCTATGAAAATCTTCATCTCTGCTCCTGGGTATTAAATAAAGTAACTAAGTACATAGTTATGATGAGCAGGAGTGCCTATTCCAAAACTATGAATTTCTTGGCCCCTGGGTCAGGGGCTCTGGTGTTAGGGCGGGGCTCTATTGATTATATAGTGAAAATGCATTAATTCATTGAAAATCTTCATCTCCGCTCCTCGATATCAAATAAAGTAACTAAGTACATAGTTATGATGAGCAAGAGTGTCTCTTCCAAAATTGTGAATTTCATGGCCCCTGGGTCAGGGGTTCTAGTGTTAGGGCGGGGCTCTATTGATTATATACTGAAAATGCATTAAATCTATGAAAATCTTCATCTCTGCTCCTGGGTATTAAATAAAGTAACTAAGTACATAGTTATGATGAGCAGGAGTGCCTATTCCAAAACTATGAATTTCTTGGCCCCTGGGTCAGGGGCTCTGGTGTTAGGGCGGGGCTCTATTGATTATATAGTGAAAATGCATTAATTCATTGAAAATCTTCTTCTCTGCTCCTGGGTATTAAAGAAAGAAACTAAGTAAATAGTTATGATGAGCAAGAGTGCCTCTTCCAAAATTGTGAATTTCATGGCCCCTGGGTCAGGGGTTCTGGTGTTTGGGCAGGGCTCTATTGACTATATAGTGAAAATGCATTACTTCTTTGAAAATCTTCTTCTCTGCTCCTGGATATTAAATAAACTAAGTTCATAGTTATGATGAGCATAGTTGCTTCTTCCAAAATTGTGAGTTCATGGCCCTTGGTCAGATGTTCTGGTGTAAGGGTGGGGCTTATTTTATTTAATAATATAGTGAAAATGCATTTCCGTGAAAAGCTATGCTTCTGGGCATATGCGAGGCAAACCGAGTAAAATTTTTAATGGGCAAATGTATTTTTACCAGAATTTTGAACAACCTGGACCATTTAATAAAGTGTTCTGGTCCTGGCCAGGGCTCTATTAATTTAAAATTGTATTCTGCTGAGCAAAGTTATTCCCCTTTGCCATTCACCTTTGATAATTAATCAATGTAAACAATGTATTTGAAAGGTTAATAGAATAAGAGAATTATGCACGAATATTTATTGTGTAATACAAAAAGTACTTTCATATTTTTAATGATCAGGTAGACTTGGAAATAATAGATGAATAAAAACAAGACAAAAATAACTTATCTTTTTAAATGCTCTTCAAAGGCCAAGAGAGGCCAATGTGAGAAGTAATAATATGGGTTTATAAAATATACATTTTGTTAATAGTCTGCATGGTAATAGTGATAAATAGAGGACAGATAGATGCTAGACCAATCATTTTGTTGATGCTAATCATACTATTTTTCTTGCTTTTGGGCAGCAAAGCTTCATTTATCAGTTTATGGATCCTCTAAATTGTTGTATTGTACTCAGGTGACCGTTAAGGCCCTTGGGCCTCTTGTTTTTTTTAGAGAAGAGTTAAGTCTTTGATCATGTTTGTCATCAAAGTTAATAGCTATAGTCTTGTAAGCTCATGTGAAATGAGCTCTTACCTTACATTTTAAGTTTTGTATTTCTTAGACTGGTATATAAAGTTGGGTTAGAGATAAAAACCATTGAATTCAACATGAACAACTGCTCTACTGTGCATGTTTCTAATAAATAAATACATACCACTGTAGGTTTTTCTGTAGATCCAGGGTTTGTGAATTACTTTTGACATTTATATCTGTGGGCATCTTAAATCCCATCGCACCATTTCTTGAATATGAGGTTAGGTATAGAAAATCTGTATTTGAAGAAACTTTGTAATTAATCCGACTGTCTTTCCTTTTCTTCCCAAAATCAATTGTTGTTTTGCATGACGAGCTGTAGAAATTAACATGGATAGCTTTGTCTGCTGCATCAACGTTTTTGATACGAGAATACAAGGTTGACGAGAAAGGGGAAAAACCCGTCTCTTCCACAAACCAATCAGGATCATTATCTAAATAATGAAAAGTTCAATTTTATTTTTAATGCATTACAAATTATTTCAATGTCAGACTGCGACACTACTAGATAGATTACTGAGAATTCAGAAGAATCCCAAAATTTTGAAGCAATTATTAAATCCATATTGTAACGCAGACGTATACCAAACATTGAAATATCTAACTCTCCACTACAGGACTTTAGGTTTGTCACTCGTCAGCTTTTGAAAAAAAAGTTGGTCAGAACCTCTAATGTCAAAATTATCAATTACAATTCAATTTTTATAATAAATATTTGAATTTTAAAAATAGCAAATTATGCAATATTCAATTTTAAAAGTGCTTAAAAAACCCCGTTAAGAAACAAAATTTACCGGGGACTATTTCTTGTAGTGGAAGGATATTTAGAGAATATTTATCAAATCTACACATTTCTTTAATCAAAATATTTTGAAATATAAGCCCTCTATGTTTTAGCTCAGAGATTTTTTTTTTCGTTATTATATGCTAGTTATATTTATAAATAGGTCTCAACTTATATTTTTAGAACAAATTTTATACATTCACTCAACGTACTTGGTCAAAAATGAAGATACATGTATACTGAAGAAGTCAAGGTAAATTTACTTTGTTTTCGCCTGTAAATCACATATTCTGACCAATAACTATAAATTTCCATCACTGGTCTCAGCTTTTTCTTACGTTATTTTAAATTACACATTACTTTTACATGATCGGCGATAAAGTCATAAAAAGCTCGATACAAGAAAATTTTCTATTGCCTGTTCAGATTATCCCAAATATGATACTTATAAGTGCAAAAAGGTCACACGAAAATTTACGTGCATTAAATTTCAGGATTTTTTTTTTCTAAATATTATTCAAACCAGACCTGGAGTAATGGTAATACATTGTAATCATTACATTTTTTCAATAATAATGGGATGTAATGTTTAATGGATCCATCTTTCAATTACAAGTAACTGTAATTTAATGCATTACTTTAAAAAAAATGTCAATTGCATTTTGTATTAGTCACTAAGACAGTCTAAAATGTAAAATATTATTCTATATTATACAGTATCTTATCATTTTAAAAAAAAAAAAAAGAGTTTATTCAATAGTTATCTATCTATCTATCTATCTATCTATCTATCTATCTATCTATCTATCTATCTATATATATATATATATATATATATATATATATATATATATATATATATATATATATATATATATATATATATATATATATATATATATATATGACAATGTATAAAGCACTACAAATTACGTCCTAACTAACACAGAAATAATGGCCTTCATTGCACCTTATATATCTACCTTAAAATACACTTTTCTTGACATATTTTTTTCTAGTAAGCTGCATTCATTTACACAAGAAGTTTGAAAAAGACAATATTATTCAGTTTTTCTTGACCAGAACAATATTCATATTTCATTTCAACTTCAATAGACAAAATAAAAATTAAGAAAACCATGAAATGTTTCTGAAATATCATAGTCATTGACAATTTTTTCAGATCGAATTTGTTTGTTAGGCTCATTATTATACCACTACGCTTGAAAAGTGGGAGGGTACATAGTGATCGGGATGTCCGTCCGTCCGTCCGTCTGTCCGTCCGTCTGTCCGTCCGTCCATCTGTTACGCTTTGGGGTACCCATCTCTTATCCACAACTCCTCTTATACCACTGAATGAAATTTTATGAACCTTTCACAGAATATTTGTTACATAGTGCCATTGTGCACCTCCTATTTTACGTTTGATCGGACACATATTTCGGATTTCCCATAGCAAAAGATGGACACTGCCATTCTTTCTATAATATTGAAGGGTACCCATCTCTTATCCGCAACTCCTCCTATACCACTGAATAAAACTTAATGATACTTTCACAGATTCTTTATTACATAATGCCATTGTGCACCTCCTATTTTACTTTTTGATCTGACACTTATTTCGGGTTTCCGAGAGCAAAACATGGACTTTGCCATTATAATCATATGGGAGGCGGGGGGTATCATTAAGTGAGCTCAGTGCTCACAGTACCTCTAGTTATAACTGTATTTTAGAAGAACTTGATTGTAATTCTTTGTCTGGAAATCCAACATATACTTACAGTTCACTTTCTAAAGATAAAACTCTTCAAAATCACCTTTCAGTGTTTAAAACTTTTCTCATCACAGTCAACAAAATGATGATCTGCCCTAACTATACTGGATTCCTAAACTTCATTAAAATCCTTACAAACAAAGATACATTACTGGGCGCAGCAAATGTTCTATTGAACACCTATCTTTACTCCTTCAAAAAATATCAACTGCTGCAAAAGGAGAAATTTCAGACGCACTATAGTAGCTATATTGACTTCGTTTACAAATTTAACTGAAAAAAAATTTAACAACCCTGACAAATAGGTTGATGTTACAGGGATTTCAACAACCTCGTTTAAAGTCAGCATTTCGTAAATTCTATGGTCGTTATAATGTCTTTGTTAACAAATTTAGTCTATCATTGGGTTGATTTTTGCTGATATGTTTCATACCATGAATCGTTGGGCCTTTATTTTTGTACTAAATGTGACTACTGAATTTTTAACCTACCTGATGAATACATAGGGCTCACGGCGGAGGTGACCGATCGGCAGAGAATGCTTACTCCTCCTCGGCACCGGGGTCCACCTCTGGAATTTCTGGAAGTGTTTTCTGCCCTGTTCACAGATCTGTATCGTTTCTATATTTTTTTTAGATCGGTCACTGTTCATTAGCTTCACCTTTTTCATTAGATGTGACACAAGTTTATTATACCCCGCATGAAAAGCGGGTGGTGTATAGTGATAGGGGTATCCGTCCGTTACGCTTTGAGGTACACATCTCTTATCCGCAACTCCTCTTTTACCACTGAATAAAATTTAATGATACTTTCGCGGAATCTTTGTTACAGAGAGCCATTATGCAACTCCTATTTTACTTTTTGATCGGACACATATTTCGGTTTTCCAAGAGCAAAACATAGAAAACTGCCATTTTTCTATAGTATTGAGGGGTATCCATTCTCTTATCCGCAACTCCTCCTATACCACTGAATAAAATTTAGTGATACTTTCATAGAATCTTTATTACATAAAGTCATTGTGCACCTCCTATTTTACTTTTTGATCGGACACATATTTTGGGTCTCCCATAGCAAAACATGGGCTTTGCCATAATAAACATATGAGAGACGGGGGTACTATTTTGTGAGCTCAGTGCTCACAGTACCTCTAGTTCTGCATCGTCATCAAAATCAGAACTAAGCCTTCACAATAATTTGATAGGTAACTGCAATTTATCGAATATCATTAAAGAAATACAGGAGAGGCAGGTAATGGCATGTTGTTTAACTGTAACATAAACAATAACCCCCTTAATTTCAATTCTGTGCTCCTTTATTGGCCAACTTATCAAGGTCAGGGGTTTTTCTAAATTTAGAAATTGGGTTTTTCTTAATATAGAAACTGTGTTCAACTTCACACATTTTTTTTTTTTTGAGTAACCGATTACAGATTTTCCAAACAATTACCATTGTACTGACCCCGTAAACAGTTAACAAATTATATATTATCTGTCAGAAAGTACTGTACATTGTATTTCTGCTAGAAAAGATGTTTTAAACTTACAGAGAATTGGAACTCCATCGACAAACCACATGGATGGAACAAATCCTTTTTCTTTGTTGGTGTAAGTCACAGAACATTTTGCTCCATAGTCATCCAGGGAAATGGTTTGAGGGAAAATACCGTAATATCCCTCTTTTGATGCACCCGACAAAGATTCCTAAAATAATTCGAAAAACAACTCAAATATTTTCCAAAATTATTGATTTATTTATACTGAAAATTTCTACAGGGAATTGAGGTACAGAAAATTATGCGACTGATTATTTCAATAGAAGAAAATTGCCAAAAAGGACTTTTTAATTTTCTTATTTTAAAAAAAAAGCATTAAAAAGTTTGAATTGATTGATTTTTGATAACATTGAAAAACAAGTTTAACTCAATTATATTTATTTTTTTTTAATATATTAGGAGTTAATGTTATTTATTAAATCGGTTTATCTGAGAGTCAAAGACAGCATGTTTGTATGGTATTAATTATCCCCCTTGATCATGTTACGTGATTTAGACATCACGCAGCAGCCGACGGATGGTAGTCTGAAACACAAAGCCAATCGTGAGGAAATTGCTGATATTCTTAGGTTTGTGTAATCTTCTCTGTTAACTTTGTTGCTAAATTATTGTACATAAAACATTGTACCAAGTAGGATATGTATGTCAAAGTTTTCAGGCAGCATAGTTTAAGATTATACCAGATTGTGGGGACGCTTTCACCCGAGTGTAATAGATAGTTTTCAGTAGGCCCAAATTAGCAAGAGTTATTTCCCGTTGGCCGCCATATTTCCTGGTTGACCACCAAGATGGGGGCCAAGGGAAATAACTCGGAGAAAAAAATACGTTATATGAAAACTATCTATAGCCATGTTCGCCAAGCTTTGTTATAATCTCATGTCACTTGTAAATCAAAGCT
This sequence comes from Saccostrea echinata, assembly GCF_033153115.1. Lineage (NCBI taxonomy): Eukaryota > Metazoa > Mollusca > Bivalvia > Ostreida > Ostreidae > Saccostrea > Saccostrea echinata. Next base: position 6,135,033 of record NW_026889753.1, read on the forward strand.
ATATTTCATATAAATTTATCAAATAATCATGTTCCGCCTCTAGTTTATACGCTAGGTACCGTGGACACATAGACTGGTTCTACTAAAATTGTGTTTGCAGCCCCCCCCCCTTCTTCCCCATTTTAATAATAATATATTTTTAAAAAATAGAGACAATATTAAAATAAATTTCAAAGGAAATAAGAATAGTTGCATAGCTTTGAAGGAGTGGGGGGGGGGGGAGAGAGATATCTAGACATTTCTTAATTTTTCTAACCATTCTGCTCCGGGGTCTTCATACGCTCGGGCGTGATGACGTCACGCGTCAACATTGTATATTTGAACTGTTTTAAGGTATGTCACTCGTGAAATTAGTTATATCAAGGATTTTTTAAGAAGTATATTTTAGATAAGTACTCATATAGTATGACTCAAAATCGCAAAGAAAATGGGGGGTCAGTGTACATCTTACTGAGCTACGGTACGATTAAGTTGACCTTTTTGCACTTAAATTGTAACTTTTTTGTTATTCACTTTAATCTTTATCATATTTTATCAGATGTAATTATAGCAAGAAATATAACCTTATTTTACCTAAAATAGTTTGAATAATATTTATCATTGAACAAATCATGCAAATTTTAAAATGCGCATATATTGTGTGACCTTTTTGCACTAAAAAGTCTCATATTTGGGGTATAAAAAAATCTAAATAGGCAATAAAATATTTTCTTGTATCAAACTTTTTATGACTTATGTGCTGATCGGTAGGAAGCATCGTGTTGTTTAAAATAGTGAAAGAAAAAATTGGGGTCAGTGATGTAAATTTTGAGATATTGGTCAAAATGTGCGATTTTCAGGCAAAAAACGGTGTAAATTTTATCTTGACTTCTTTAATACATCTTCATTTCTTGGCAAAGTCTGTTGAGTGAACGTGTAAAATTTGTTCTAAAATAATACATTGAGACCTATACTTAATATTCCTAGCATGTCATAATGGAAAATATTCTCTAAATAAAAATATGTGGGACTAAAGTTCCAAGATATTTAATCAAACAAATGTGTAAATTTGAAGAATTTTCTTCTAAATATCCTTCCACCACAAGAAATAGTCCCTCATAAATCTTGCTTCTTTATGAATTTGTGAGCAGTTTTTTAATTGAATCTTGAATAATTTGCATTGTTTAATTTAAATATGTTATAAAAATTTAATTGTAATAGATAGTTTTTGTGATAAAGGTTCTGACTGAACTTTTCTAAAAAGCTGACGAGTGACATACCTTTACAGCATTGCAGTTAATAGTAGTTTCAGCAGACCACCTTGTGAAGACAGAGGGCATATGCAGATACTTTGGTGGGGTGACAGTCAGAAAAGAAAGGTAGACTTAGGTAGCGGGGTACATATTGACAAGTATAATTACACATGTACATACTTGTATTTACAGATAAGTATAATCAGCTGATAATTGTGCTTAAGGAGAGTGAAGTCTGTAACAGACAAACTCTGCAAAAAAAAAAAAAAAAAAAAGATTCTTCAGAATACAGATATTGTTGAAAAGTGCAAATGCACAAGTTTACATAATTTTCAGAATACAGATATTGTTGGTAAGTGCAAATGCGCAAGTTACAATTAAAGTGATTATAGATGTAATTTACGAGTTCATCAGATTTGCATGATTTAATTTAAGCATGCCACGGGGAAGGGGAGTGAAAAGGCGACCTGCAGCTGCCAACCCAGTGCACTCTAGGCAGAAGGCAAGCAGAGCCATGGATTCAAGGGAGGAGTCGCAGAGCCAGGAGGGAAACCGGCTGGTAGGAAATACTAACACAGTCAACCTGCAGTTATCAGACGACCAGTTGAATGCCCTGGCAGAAAAGATAGCTACCGCACAGGCCATACCGACAATCACTGGTAGTAGCGACCCTCAAACACTTGGTAATTTCAATGAGTCTGCACAAGATGCATCATTATTTCAAACTTCCAGTGTTAATCATGAACTTAATTATCATGTCTGAAACACTATCAAATCAAAGATTATCAACTCAGAATATATTGATCTAGCTTTGTTGTTACCCAGTAATTTGAATGTAGATGATGATAGTAGGGAACTTTCACTATCTGGTGGTTTGTTGATTGTAAAACCTAAAATGGCCAGACGAAAAATCACAACTATCAGTGAGTGGACAAATGCATTTATTATTTATGCTAGCATTTTTTTCAACAGCACAGCCCGAAAGCATATCCGGAATTTTCAAATACATGTACAATGTACTTTTGGGAGCCAGTAGGTTGCCAGTGACTAGTTTAGGGTGGAAAGCTTACGATATCCAGTTTAGGTTAAAGAAAGTAAATAATCCTTTCATTTCATGGTGCAGTATAGATCAGAAACTCTGGTTGCTCTATATGTTTCCGTCTACTACTGGGCCCAGTAATAATTACAGTAAGGTTTCAACAGGCTCGCTGAAATGTTATGATTACAATTTTAATGGGGTCTGTGTTAGGAAGTCGTGTCATTATAATCATAGATGTTTAAAGTGTTCAGGTTTTCATCCTTCAGTGAAGTGTAGAGTTAACGTGGGTAGTTCGGCTTTTTCCACTTTTAGGAACCCTGCAGTCTAAGCTGGTAGTGGTCAAGCATACTCAAGACCACGAGCATCAGGGCCTAGATTCAGTACCCCAAGAGGAGGAGGTGGAACAATTAGAGCTACTGTCCCTCGCTCACACTCCAATTAAAATAGAATGCCTTAGACCTTATTTGAATGATTACCCTTTAAGAGACGATGCAGAAGAATTATTATTGGGTTTTCTTGAGGGTTCTTTTTTGATCCGTTACAGTGTAAGTAGTTGCCCTGATTTGTCTTGAAATAAGTAAATTGAAATGACTCAATGGAATGTCTTGGATATAGTATCAACAACGTGATTATGATTGATTGATTGATTAATGTTTTACGCCGAATCGGCACTATTTCAGCCATATATCGGCGAACAACGTGATTATGAGACACAGTTTTTTTTATTGAAATATATTCACTCAGTACACCTTTCAAAATGCTGTGCGAGGTACATTAATTGGCCACTGTTGCTTTTTATCGTACTAAGCTGGCGACAGTGGCACATACAACTATAAATGTAAAAAAAAAAGTCGACCAACAGGTCGCTATGTTATTAAAAACTGCATGAAATAAAAGTAAAATGTGAAATGTTTTGCTATAACAAGCTGGGCATACCCGCCGTATAAATAAAGACATCTACGTTGTATCTTTATTTAGAGATAACTCTTCATGCGTCGTAGCTATTTAAGGAGGGATTCTTATCTGGCTTCTGACTAGATAAAATATTCAAAGTATATTTGCTATATGTTTTATATATTTAGATGTAAGAGATTTAAAAGGTCATATTTTTCTTTCCTCATCACAATTGTACAACTTTAAATAGAAATGGTAAACTGAGTTTGAAATCTAGCAGGGACTATATTTTTGGCGGAATGGCGGCGTATGAAAATATCTTCTTTTCTGCCTCTCAAAATAATGATAGAACAATGAATTTAGTTATGATTTTTACACAATCAGGGACTTGGAGAAAATTTTTAAATATAAGTTAAATTAATAATGAGGGACTAAAGTTTTAAAATATATCAAATAAATATGATTTTCCAAACAAACTACAAGTATGTTAGTTTTTAAAAGCTTCCAATCTAAGTTCAGATTTGAGCCAAAAATCCGTAAAAAGGGTTTTTCTCTCTTAGTAAACTGTCAAAACTTTTTGTTTTTATATCATTTTGTATCTTTTTGTAGAGTTTCATATACTTCATTTGATAAGGCCATTGACATGATTAATTCCCTTGGGAAAGGTGCCCTCCTGGGCAAGCTTGATGTTAAAGGTGCATTTCGTTTAATGCCGCTACACCCATCACAGTTTGAATTGTTAGGTTTCAAGCTTTGTGATAAGTATTATTTTGACAAATGCCCCCCGATGGGTTGTGCTAGTGCATGTTATCTATTTGAAAAATTTCATCATTTTTGGAGTGGGTCTTAGTGTCAAAGTCTGGGTTGCAAAATGTTGTGCACTATTTAGATGATTTTTTATTAGCTGGGGAAAAGGGTACCCTAGATTGCAAGTTGCTTATGGAGTTATTTCAGGATATTTGTAAGGAAGTTGGGGTGCCTTTAGCAGATGAGAAAACAGTAAGGCCTACAACTGTTATCGAGTTCTTAGGTTTGGTGATTGATACTAATAATCAACAAATCGGATCCCAAAGGATAAGTTGGAAAGGCTTTCAGTTGCATTGTTGGAAATTTTAGGCAAAAAACGGTAACTCTAAAATGTTTGCAGTCTGTTACAGGGTTACTTAATTTTTGTTCAAGAGCAATCCCTTCAGCTAGGGCATTTAACAGGCGGTTTTTCGATGCAATGGCAGGACTCACATCTGGTAGACATCACATTAAGGTTAGCAGAGAGTTGAAGGAAGATATCAGAATTTGGTTAAACTTCTTAGAGAATTTTAATGGTTATTGTTACTTTCAGGAGATAGATTGGTACACTATGGTAGATTTGCATTTGAACACTGACAGTGCTTGGGGTGCAGAATTAGGTTGTGGTGCAGTGTTAGGAGCTCATTGGGCTTATTTAAAGTGGCCGGCAAGTTGGGCAGACACCTCAGTCATGGGTGATCTTACTTTTTTAGAGTTGGTACCTATTTGCATGGCAGTTTATATCTGGGGGATATTTTAACAAACAAGAGAATTATTTTCTTTACTGATAACAAGGGCCTGGTATTTGTATTGAACAAAAAGTCTTCAAAATCAAAAAGAGTCATGGTGTTACTGAGGTCACTGGTTTTGAGCAATATCTTAAATAACATATTCTTTAAGGCGCAGCATATTTATGGTAAAGAAAATTCTGTAGCAGATGCTTTTTCTCGACAGCAGTTCACTCGGTTCCGGCGGGAGCATCCACAAGCAGACGAGGCCCCGAGTCCTATTCCAGATGTTTTTCGACAAATGCTATTGAATGTGAATCTACAAGATTGTTACCTTCATCCTTAGCCTTGAATACGCGCAAGGTTTATGAGTCAGGCTTGAGGGAACTTAAACTTTTTTGCAATATTTATAAAATAGGGTCATCTTGGCCTCCAGGGATAGCTGTTTAGTTAAGTTCATTTCATACCTGTCATTAAAAGGGTGTGCTTAAAAGACTGTTAAGACATATCTAGCAGGTATATCTTTTCACTGCAAGATTTTGGGCATGGAAGATACCACAAAATCCTTTATAGTTAACAAGCTTTTAGAAGGGTTGGGTAGAACTAGCGCAACTCTGGATTTTAGAAAGCCAGTAACAATAGGTGTCTTAGATAAGCTTACTGGTGTGCTCATCCAGATTTGAAAAAAAAATTATTCACTGCAATTTTTGTAACAGCTTTCTTTGTTTTTTTTTTTAGAGTCAATGAGTTAGTTGTTAACAGTCATTCAGATATCGGTCATGCATTAAGCTCTGCAGATGTTTGTATAACGGGTAAGGGAATAGAGGTTTTGTTGAAGCATTCAAAAACTGATCAGAAGGGTAAGGGAACTTAAATGATGTTGCCTAGGGTTAAAGAAGGGCTTTGCCCAGTTAAAGCGGTCTCTCACTACATGAGAATAAGACCACAATGTAAAGGATCATTTTTGTGCATGCTGATGGTGTGCCGGTGACTAGGTATCAGTTTAATGCGGGTTTAAAAATGGGACTTAAGGCTGCAAAAGTAGATGTGAGTAGTTTCAAAGCGCATTCCTTTAGGATTGGAGCAGCAACAACAGCATGTCTAGTTGGTCTTTCAGAGGATGAAATCAAGGGGTTAGGTCGTTGGAAATCAGCATTAGTTATATCTTATATTAGAGTACTTACTTCAAAACTGGCCAGTAGTTCATAGGGCTGATGCAACCAGAAGTGTAGGGCTGAGTGTAAAGTCTTCTCTTTGGATTGTTTGTAGTTAATGTATATATGTTTAGATAATAATACTCTTACACTAGATAAGTGTAAATATGTTAAGACAATACTCTAACAATATACATTTGTAGATGATGTACATGTAGGTACTGGTTCGATTTGGATAGTAGGATCATCTATCATTAAAAGAGCATTTATTGAGGCAAGATCTAGTGAAGAGTGTGCAAATTTAGGGTTAGGGAAGATAAATGTAAGTGTTTGGAGGCAAGGACAAGGAGGTATGCGTTAGCATCAATTGCTGGGGAAATTGAAACTCTTATAAAGATTGGAGGATCCTCCTAATTATTTAATTATTCATTGCGGTGGTAATGATATAGGATGTAGATCTTCAATAGAGTTGCGGCATCATATGGTAGGGACAATAAGAAAAATTCAGGACGTGTTTCCTACAACTGTTATTATTTGGTCACAAATTTTGCCCAGATTAGTATGGCAGGATGAAAAAAAGCATGAGGCTTTAGAGCTTATTAGGCGTCGGGTGAACAATAAGATTGGTACTTTGGTGAAATCTATTAACGGGCATTACATCAGATATCCTGAGATATCGGATGGTGACTCGTCACTCTTCTTACCTGATGGTATCCACCTTAAAAAATGGGCAATCAAATTTTTCTACATCGTATTCAGCAAGCTATTTACTACTTTGTTACAATTAAAGGCTTTGTTCATCCACCGGTTGGAGAATGGGGTCCATGGCTGCTTCCGTCAGAGTATGTAATTTGAGCAAATTTTGTTTATTAATGTGCAATTGTATTGGTTAATAAATTAAGTTGTCATTTGGATCTGAAATATCAATTCTAATGTGTAGTTTGGCACAAGTTGAGCATATCTTGTTTGGTTGCAGACAGTTTCCTCTGCTATAGCTTATTATATAAATATGTTTATTTACAGATTATAGGTTCTGTTAAGTTACTGAAGTATTTTGCAGACATCTGATTCTGCCATATGTTGTGGCACAATTTATGCAAATTTAATTTGTTGCAGGTATTTGTTCTGCATTTAATATGTGCTGTCTCAGCAATTTGTGACACAGTTTGTGTAGCTAGGTTAGTTATCGGGTTTAAGCTCGAAGCTAAGTTTTAGCCAGGTGCCCCATTACTGAAATTTGAATAGTTGCAACTTTAACCTGGTATCGCAAACATGGGGTTGATGCAATTGCAAATTTTCGTTTTCCTTTTAAACTACCACTAATGGAAGAGTAGCATTTGGGCGTCACTGGTGGCGGTGGCTATATTTGCATATAGCCAGGTGGCGCAGTTTTTCAGTCGCACCAGTATCGCCAGACGAACTGTGGTATCATTTTATGAGTGAACATAATCAGTTTGCAGAAACTTTCAGCTTATGAATCATTAACATTTTGTCATCATCTGTATGGTTACCAGTTGAACATCTGTTCCTAGGGTTCAGCTCTTAACAGTTCATTAACTAATACGGCCATGGCCGATTCTGCCAACGAGCAAGTAAAATCATATTACATGTATTTGTGTATTTGTTAAAGTTGTTTTGCCTGTATTAAATTTTATAAAGTGAAATTTGGTGTTTTGCTTCTCTGATAAACTAATGATAATGTACTCCAAAAGCAACCAAATTATTTCTTCACTTTTACCAGTGGAGCTTTATTTCATTAAAACTAGATTGCCATATATATGGGTGAATTAAAAAATAATGACCAACATATTGAAATTTTATGACAAAATTCAACTAACCATAACATATTTTTCATTTATATCACCAAAATATACATGCATTCTATTTAAAATTCCAAAAGTGGCTATAGAATAGACAATTGCATAAAAAAGTTTCAGAATTTTTATAAGTAAAATTTATTTGAAAAAAGAAAATATCATTATTTCCTAAAAGACTTTCTAAAATACATAATGAAAAGAAATTATAGTATTTTTTATGCTTTAAAATGGTGTCAAAGATATGGATGATTAGATCTAAACCTTGACTGAGTTTTTTTTTTCTCTTGTATATGTGAAAGAAATTGGCTTTTTATTTTACATTATTTTTCAATTCTGGTTTGAAATGTTTTAATATGAGAGAAATATAAAGCAATAAATTTCCCAAAAATGACTTTTTTGTCCATTTAAGACAATTCTTTAAATCTTAGCCAAAAAAGAATTTTGATACGCAAGTTTTCTTGCAAATATACTAGATTTTGAAGTGACCCTGTTTACATTATTGTTTTGCACTCCTGACATCTGATATGTATTTTATTTAACATTGGTTTAAAATTATAACACACAGTAACTCATTCAAAGTTTGTAAATCAGTTCGTCGTTTTGATATTTTGTATCATTTACGGCAAGTTTTTCATATTTTCAAGACTTCAAAACATGATTATTTGCAATGTGTAATGTATACATTGTATTTAAAAATATATGTAAAGTGATGAAAACTATTCTCTGAATTGACTGTAAAATGTTAAAACAAAATATCTGTAATTTGTTTATAGACATAATGATTTGAATATCAAATAGTATCAAACATTTTCTGCAATTTATTTTTTTTTTAGAAAAGATAGATGAAGTTCATTAATAAATATAAAACAGCTTTGTTGCACTCCTGACTACAGTAAAATTTAAGATTAAAATTATAAATTGATTGATTGATTGTATATTGTTCGAGAATTTTTCACTCTTATAGAGACGTCACCATATACTTGTGAAGGGATATAAATTTTTTGACCTTTACTTGGCACTTGAGGCCATTGAGCAGTGAGGGTTCTTTATCGTACCAGCGTCTACCGTGACATCCAGAGGACCAGCAAGTATCACCTCAATGTGCCGAGCGCCTGGCGAAGGAACAGTTGCTACCTATTTTTTATCGACTTAGGTCAGTCGCGGCAGTGATTCGAACAGACGACCTTCCGATCACGGAGCGAGCGCTCTACCGATTGAGCTACCGCGGCGGCTTAAAGCATAGAAGACAAAAATTCATACAGTGTTGGCATCATCAAATGTTAACGAAATTGTGCAATTTTCGTAGTCAAATACTTCATAATAAAAACACATGGAAGTATTTAAACTTGGCTTTATATTTTGAATTATTCCCTATTTATGTCAAAAAAACTATTTTTGTTTTTTATTTAAAAAATAAAATATATTTCATAGTATATTTTCCGGTACAGGACAAATACTGTAAGCAATTGAGGTCAAACAGAAACATTCTACTCACTAATTTTTTCGTTATATTTGTTCATATTTGATCAACAATGATTATCACATTTTTACTGCACTCCTGACCAAGAGTCTTTTAAATAGAATTGTGAAGCATAAATTACATCAGAACTTGTTCTGTTGTTTCAGTGAAGTTGACAAATATAATTGTGAAGCATAAATTACATCAGAACTTGTTCTGTTGTTTCAGTGAAGTTGAGGTGGAATTACTTGACTTTTATATTAGTTCTTCGGTGTGTTTATTTTTTACCTAGAAACAAATATTTCGATAAAAACACATCGTAAATCTTTTTTAAAAAATTGTTTCACTCCTAATCATAGAAATATAGATTTGAAACACAGACAGACCATGCAATTGAAAGATTTATTTGGTAAAAATGTTTTTCTGTCTTTATTTTCCAAAATAGAAATCAGAAAATCATATACTGATGATGAAAGTTTTTCCATACTCGGGAGCAAAACATCAAATGTTGCACTCCCGTCATAATTGGGTATGCACAGATACTTGACTCTCATTAATGCTGCTTGTGATTTATATAACATTTAAAAGTTTTAAATGGTATATCAGATATTGTCTTACACTTTGGAAATTCTTTTCTGACTTAATTGTCTTACAGATTTTTAAAATCGATGTTTTTCTTGGCAACACTACATTTTTTCTGTTGCACTCTTGACATGGCATAACCTTTTTTTCAACATAAGCCATGACCACAACTTGGTCAAACAAAAGTTGCTAAAGTCTACATTTAAAACTCGGTACTTTGAATATTATCAGGAAAGTCTTTATTTTAAACATAGACCAGTAATATTTTTTCACAGATCTTCAAAACATAATGAATTTTCATAAGTCACATAAAGGTGATGCACTCCTAACATTTTTAGCGTCATTCTCGGGCAAAACTTTTCTGTGACTTGGGATATCAGTGCGATATTTAGCAGGTATATTTAGACACTATCTAAAGACATATGCTAAGGCATAGATTTTATATATATATATATATATATATATATATATATATATATATATATATATATATATATATATATATATATATATATATATATATATATGATGATGACTTTTTTTTTTGCTTGTCAAGGAATTTTTGGTAGTTGATAGTGCCCCCCGACTGAAAATATATGGTTGTGCCCCCCCCCCCCAACTGAAATTGCTTCCTACGGGCCTGCATTACTATTCCATTTTAGCTTGACGTACTTTACATTGCCTATTCCTAATAAATCAATATAAACAGATATTTAAATATAAAACTTAAATCGAAATCAAAAATAGTGTGAAGCATTTAAAAAAAATCGCTTTTTCCTTGTTAAAAAACATATTCATACCTTAAATAATAAGAATACTGTGATGCACAGAGAAAGCTTTTCCATATTTCTTTGAATGAACAAACAAAATGAATATTCTAACTTTTGCCTTTACAATTTCTTTTATAAACCAGAGCAGCATTAAAAAAAAAAATCGACCGGCTCAATTTATTTCCTCCCGCGCTGATATACAATTATATTTCATTGTTAAAATGCCATTTAGCAAATTTTTCGAAATCAAATGCTTGTTATACAAAATTCAGAAAATGTCATCTAAAGGTTGCAGGGAAAATAATAGAAAGGGCAACGATGATGCTAAAGGACTGGAGAGAGAGAGAGAGAGAAGTTATTTCATGCACATTTGTACATTTATAACAGTAAGCATAATGAACATTTTTTATTTGGGATTCTTTGAAATGTATCCATTAACAAATACATATATCGAGTGTATTTCGTAGAAATTGTTTACAAGCTTGTACCCCCTTCCACCCCCACCACCTCCACTTAAAATCTCTCGTCTTTTTTAATTCTCCATATAAAAAATCCACTCATTTATTTTTTAGAGGGACCTAGACACAGTTGCATTGTTTACGTTTGAATTTTTTATGTATTTTTAAATATAAATTCAGCTTAATGAATTGAACTTACATTAATATTCTTAAAATTCAATGACAACGACATTTTTCTTTACATCACGTCAAACATCGTAAACAGGACATGAGCTTTGTTAGTATCGGCCTAAGCAGCGCCGATCTATTTTGTGGTTGTGTTAGAATGTACACATGGGGAGATGAGACATTATTTTTTGCATTGCTTATTTGGAAAAATTCCTTATTGATGCCTTGCATAAAAAATTATGAATAAAAGTTTTAAAAATTTCCTTAACAATTAGTCCAAAGAATTATTATAACGTTTCATTTTTTTTTTTTCATTTCTTATCAGATATTTATAAATTTATGATTTCTTAAAAAGTTGTTTCATGAACTGCTCCTCAACATGGGCGTGTGTAAGATATGAAAATAAACATATTGAGTTTCCGGATATGAATTACAATGCCTAAAATAATGAATAAATTGTAAAAAGTTTTAAAAGACTGAATTTTGTTTTGAATACACTGCATTTGCAAATGACACAATGAAATTTTTTCTGCACTTCACATTTATATTGATACAAATCTATCACAACACTGATCAGCGTTATCATGTGACAAAAATCAAGGGTATCAGCACGTGAAGTTTGTACGTCCTTTTTTATCAGAATTTAGATATTTGTTGCATTTGTCTTTGAATCAAATAATTTGATAATATTTATACATTCCTATACTTTATCATCTGTTTTCGCAATTCTGCTTTTCATATCCATGAATTTATTTATTTTGATTAATATTTAACAATTGCACACTGAAAGAAAAAACATTAAAAAATACACGGAAAAGTAAAGCAAGTGTAAAATATATCATGTATACTTTTTCTACTTTGAATTTTTTCTTTGAACTCTTTTCTTGTGGAAATACCTCAAAATGCTTAATATATTTGTGGCCGATTTGATTTTTTGCATCAATTTAACTTGTTATTGTTTACGATTTATCGGGCGTGTTCAATTTGTTAACTCTGCACACATCAATGAACACGGACTGACAATACTGGTGAGTTGGTTTTGCCTTTTCACATTTCCTCGGAATTCCATGAATTTTCTGGATTATATTTTTAAAATATTTTTCATTAATACATAACAGAAGTTTTACTTTTTTGGAATATATTAAGGATAAAGTTTACTTCGTGATAGTGCAAGGATATGTGTCAATCAAACGCGTCCCGAAATTTGTAGTTTTAATAATTTCCAGATAAAAGAAGATTTTAGGCAAGCTTTTATTATATTTCGGTGTGAAATGCTCTAGCAACATATAAGTCATGATATTATACTAAAAATTTTGAAAAATATTAACTTCAAATCTGTGTCCCAGTCCCTTTAATAAATCTTTTGAATCTAAAACAATAACTATGTGACAAGCCCTGATCTTAAGTTTTAAGGTCTAATGTTTAATTTATCTAAAATATTATGCTACATTATACACTGTAGTATAATGCAATAATTTCTAATGATTCATTGTGTTTGCTTTACTCCCCTTCAGAATTTTTCATAAAAGAATCTAATAAAATTTATTATGATTGTTCTGAATTTATTTGCTGTCCTCTTAAGATCTTTCTCATAAAATACCGTATAACGGGTATTTTCTGCGATTGTCCAATTTTTGCGGAATTTTGCGGACAGGACAAATCCGCAAAAATTACAATCGCAAAATATTTTTCAAAATTTCTTCAGATATATATTTTATACATGCAAGTATGATAAGTTGTGCGTATGTCACAGGATTCTCATTAACGCAAGAAGCTGCGTACTGGACGCAGCAAAATTATTTGGGACGCAAGGTTCTTAGAAACAATGCGTCCGCAGACTCATGAGTGGACACGTCCTCGTTAGCGAGAATATTCGGGTGTCATCGAAAGTCGAAGATTTTAGATGTCAGGATTTGTCCAAAACATATTGAATCAAAACGTTCCTGTAAATAATATCAATTTAATTATTTTATACAAAAGATCTTTTCTTGTACCTATTTCTTTATTTTATACGGATATGCATGTAGGCCTACATGTAAATGACTAAAAGAGATTTCGCAATTATTCGTCCAAACTCCGATACCTGCAAACAACACATATTAGCTTTTCTTTCTTTCTTTAACACTTTTTTTCAATCTTGTGTTTTATCTTGAGACCATAATTACTGCTTGTATACACAATGTGGCTTGATTGTCTCGTAAATTTCACTCAATGCAGACGACTGACAGGATTAGTTACGCTTCATTGCACATGGCACCTGTGATTGTATACGGTCAACTTTAGGTTATTTGATTATGCAACTGTTTGTTTGAGCTTAAAATATAAACACCAGGTTAATTTTGATGGCAATTAACTATAAGTGTATTTTTAGAATATGGCTTGCATGCATTAATTATCTATATATTTAAATATTTTAATAGATCGCATAAAACGTTTGTTACAATGTAGAATAAAGATTTTTATTGTTGTTTGGGTGGACTAATATTTTAATAATTCATTTCAATCGGGACTCGACATAATTGTACAAAGACTAACTAAAAGATAGTAGTTTAATTAAGCTAAATAGCTTAATACCAGTTCTCATGCACCTTTGATCAGTATGTCTCAATAAATTTATAAAACGTAAACATGGCAGTTATCTGATAATTCTCAGAGTTTGGTGATCATACCCAGTATATATTTTTTTGCGGTATAATGCAACCGCAGAAATTGAAAACGCAGAAATTAATTTGCTATCTTTTAGGGGTTAAATCGCAAAAATTTCCAACCGCAGAAAATCCCCGTTATACGGTAAATGAATAAATTTATAAATAAATAAATAAATACATACATATTTCTTGGAGTTTAAAAAATACTCTTTATTAATACTCTTCATGAAGTGAAGGAGAGTAATGCTTCAAATTTTTTTCACAGTAAAAATAACATTTTTGTTGTTTTCGCTGTGAAAGTAAGGAGTGTGAAATTATCAGTTTTATTCAATGGATCAATTACAATATTTCTGCCTTCAATGTGTAATAAATAAGGGATATTCAGTGTTTTGGATAAGGAATTTATTTCACGAGTGGGACAGGAATTTTTTAAATATATTTTCAGAGTGCTACAATGTATGCATTGTTAAAGCTGAACTTGACTCGTAAATAGGCATACAATACAAATCGAGAGCAGAGCAAACACGGACCTCCAAAAACATTAAAGGTGGGATCAGGCGCCATGGAGGAGTGAGCATCCCCTGCCGACCAGTCACATCCGCCGTGTTCTCCTTGTCGTGATTGGGAAAACGGAAAAATCCGAAGGCAATTCAGCTTGTAAATAATGGCATAACAATAAGTATGAAAAGGTCAGTCAGCATTTGATTTAATGATAGATTGTATTTGTTGACAAGTTCATTTTATTGACATTAAAACTTCGGAAATGATGACTTCAAACCAGGCTGTTGATATTCTTGTTTCATCAACTAATTTGTGAATAGTTTGCTTTGTTTTAGAAATTCTTCAAATGTAGAGCATTTTCTTGCGTATCGAAAAAAAATGAATTTGAATTACCATACCTATGCTGGATTCCTAAACGTCATAAAATACTTGCAAAGATACATAGAGGGTTCCAGTAAATGTTCTATCAAGCCTTTTCCTTTACAGCTCAATAAAATATTAACAACAGTGAAAGAGAAACTTCAGGAGTACTGTACAACAATATATTCGAGAAGTGGTGTAACTGTAACAAAAATTTACTATAGTTAACTATAGATTACTAAAAATAATATAATAAAAACTTTGATACTTTGATTTACTATGAAATTTACTTTGGAACTTTTTTCGATTTAAAAGCTTAAAATCTCTTAAATTTCATAACAGTTATGTAAAATGTGGAAGAATGTGAGTATGCAAATAATACTTCCATTTATTGTAAAAATATGCATGTATGAATCGAAGAACAAAAAAATATAACAATCTGAAATCCTTAATAAAAATACTTTGATTTACTATAGTGAAAAAACTTTGATACTGTAGTTAACTATAGTTACATGTAACTATAATGTTTTGTTTTTTTTTGTTAGGGAAATCAGATTTGGATATTTAAAAATTCCAAGCTTAAGGAACTTTAAAATTGAAAGCTGCTTTTTCAATAAAAATGAAACTCGTAAATTCAATTCCCTTGTCTTTGGTCATTTGTAACATCATTTTTTAAAAATAAAACATTCAGATTGTACACACAAGTACTCTGAAGTTGACATTAAAAAGATGATTGAGTGTCTGATTGACAATATTTATGAAGTTTTTGGAGACCAGGTCTTCCAACAATCTGTTGAAATTCCCATGGGTACCAATAGCAGACATTTGAAGTAGAATTAATTCAAAATCTTATACATGAGAAGGAAGCACTTGCTGTGGCATACAACTCGACGTTTAGATATATCGAAGTAGAATTAATTCAAAATCTTATACATGAGAAGGAAACACTTGCTGTGGCATACAACTCGACGTTTAGATATATCGATGACGTATTATCAATTAACAGTCGTTACTTCCATTCAATTGTCGACTCGATATATTCCATTGAGTCTGAAAAAATCATACCACAGAGTCTGAAATATATGTTTCATACTCGGATATTTTACTAAAAATACTAGTATACGTTAATTGTAACCTAAGTTTTATAATAAAACTTTTCAATCGTCAACTTACCTTACTTATGTTACAACATATACCCTTATCATCTGCATACGGTGTTTATGTCTCTCAGTTGAGCATGCTCTACATACAACAATAGAACAATTTCTAAAACGCGGCAAGCTATTGACAAACAAGATGATGAAACAAGGATATCAACAGTCTCGTTTAAAGTCATCATTTCTATGGTCGATATAATGACCTTGTCAGCAAATACAATCTTTTATTAAGTCAAATGCTAACTGATGTTCTTCATAATAATTGTTAGGCCATAATTTACACACTGAATTGTCTACGGATTTTTCTGTTTTTTTTTTTCGATCATGAAAAGGAGCACACGGCGGGTGTGACCGTCGACAAGGGATGCACACACTTCCATGGCACCTGATCCCACCTCTTATGTTTTAGAGGTTCATGTTTGTCTGCTCCTCATTTGTATTGTTTAAATGAACTTTTGAACTCGGATACTATTCGTTATCTCCATATTTCAATCAAGCATCCACATGTAGCTCAAATTAAAATTTGTTTAAATCCAAATAAGGGATAATATGTTTTAATCCCGTAATTTGACACACCCCTTTCTCAGGCGGTTTGGATTTAAGCAAACTTTAATTTGAGCTACATGTGGATGCAATATATTAGACAATTCTTTATGAATCTTTTCAGGAATTTCAGGGGTAATGATTTGTCAAATGCATATATTTTCTTCGTCTTAATCCTATGAACTGATCCGGATAGCATTAAATTTGTAGTGTTTTACCAATATCATTCATTATATATTTTTCATTTTCATGTATCATTTTGTTAAGCATCTTTTTTTTTCTTTCTGTGTCCTTACATATTTCAGTCGATTAGGGTGACTATCTTTTGGCTTCTGAACTTCTTGATCCATCTGGACATCCTATAACCTTTCAATTATAAAACTACACGTCTATATGTCCCTTTCATGATTTTTGGTATGCAAAACATTTTTCACTTATACCTGCATTTCCATTATTTTACAGAGATCATTTTTATTTAGGCTTACAACTCAGTGAAGTGAGAAAAGCTGCTTAAAAAGAGAAATTTTTCTTCCAAAAACCCCTAAAAACATGTAAATTAGCATGCTGTTTTTCAGTAAATTGGCAATTGTAAATAAAGCTATTAGACTTTGTAAAAAAAAAATTTATGTTGAGAATGGTATAAACCATGTGTTGCAACAATTATTTTGAGATAATTGTTAAATCCTTCTATCTTTGCACTAGGAAAATCTAAAGTTTTAATAATTACGAAAAATTCCAATGCAAGGAAAATGATTCTTTATGTTGAATACAAGGCTCTAAATATTAAATGATTAAAACAGAAAGGGATTTTTGTGGCACACTGACACATCGTGATGTCATCAACACCCTCTATGTAGTACAATGTAGGTCGGTGTGAACGTTTTGGAAAGGTGTGAAATAGAGGAAGCGATATGTTATCCATTAAAAGTTTAGTTGATAAGTCTTTAATATTTAATCACTGAAAATTAAAAAAAGCAGTAAAACAGAGATAAAGGTTGTTAGGATTTTCCCACGCTACATGACCTTGGTGTGGAAATCTAAACAATTAAATGAAAGAGAGAAAAAAAAAGTAGAACTTCAGCAAGGACTAACAATTGCCTAGCTGCGTCTAAAATTTGAAAATTACTATTATTATGCCGACATCATATTATCACTATTAAAAATAAGACAAACACAACCTAATATGGCTAGTAACAAGGCTAAAATGTTTAAATAGATTTTTAATTTTTTTTCCTTTAATTAATACATTGTCATATATATATATATATATATATATATATATATATATATATATATATATATATATATATATATATATATATATATATATATATATATATATATATATATATATCCATTTCAAAAATGTAAAAAGACAAAACAGACCGTTGTGTGTACATTAAGATTGTTTGCCCCTTCGAAAATTTTTCACTCATATTGACACGCCACAACTTACTGGTGGAGGGCTGCAAATTCAAACCTGTACTCGGCTCTGACGGCCTTCGAGCTGTGAGGGATCCTTTTCGTGCCAGTACCCTACTGCTACATGGGACCTCTGTTTATACGGAACCGGTCTCCACGTCCCGCAGTGAGATTCGAACCCACGACGTAAGGATCAACTTCTTACTCCGCGACACTATAGAGCAAACTCTCTAACCACTGCGCTACGCGGGCGACCATTTATAGGATTTTAAATATATTATATACCCGGTATAAACTTTGTAGTAAATCATAATAATATATGGAAAACTTAAATGTCTGGATTTCCGGCAAAAATTTTTACTTTCAGTAGATGAATGAAATGCACAACGACATTTTTTTTCATCAGATTTTGATTTCATATAGAAGCTGGAATTTCAAATATGATGAATTTTAAATTTACATAAGCTGCAAAACGTGAAGAGTCTGCACTTAAACATTAAGGTAATTGTATATTCTGTGGAAATTAATGATGGAATAGTAGTGCTTGGATGACAAGCGTGTGCGGTCAATAATTGATCAATATATCTAAGTATATGTGTCTTGCAACGCCTTATTTTTGAGTAGGTTTGAAATTCTATTGTTTTAAAACAGTACAAATTGAATGTTTGGACGATCAAGAGTACTCAAAGGAAATGGAAACTCGTAGTGCTTATAGACTTTTCCTTGTTTTCATATTTTTTTGCCTGTTGATTTTTGGTAAGTTTCTTTCCATAATACTGGTATATGTTTTCAACAGCTTTAAAATACATAATTTTGTTAATGATTTAATTGTGAAATATTGTAATTTATCCTTCGAATAACATTTATATTTTTCATAGACGTGTTATTTCCACCTAGTAAAAATAACAACTGGAACTTCGTCAATAGAGTCAAAGGAAGAACCGAAGAATTATAATAAATAGAAATTCAATATTTTGTACATAACTATGGTATTGGTTTTTTTCTATACTCGCAAGACAGGATACTTTTAATATTTCGTGAAAATACTTTTAAGATCTTTTCCCATTTGTAAACTAAATTCCATAATCTTGCACAAATCATTGAATAACCATAGCTATGATATTTTTAAAATTCAAAGATGAAAAGACAAATCGTTTTGATTACCATCTAATTTAATCTATTCATTTGAAAATGGTTTAATCCTTAAATACAATACAAAAACTGAGTTTTTTGAAAATAATATAATGCAAAAAGACAAACTTAAGACATGTAATAAAAACACGGAGATTCTCATTTCCTATTGTAATAAATTCTCGTGTAATAAATACACAGAGATTCCCATTTCTTATTAGATCATATATGATCATATGTTTCACCCATACAGTAATGGGATAAGGTGTCGTTCCGACATCATACCCTTGCTCTCGCTGACTGAAGTTCTGCGAACGAAAGTTACATGTAGAACAATGGAACTACAGATCGCTGCGCCTTCCTTAAGTTCAATTTCAAAACTGTTCGTATTTTACTGTAGAAATTGATGGAAAACATGGAATATATTTTTAAACATTTCCCAACCCCATTTAACTAATTTTCTCTTACAGTTATAATACATTGTTACTTAGCAAATTCATAACAAAGCTTTTGTTGTTTTGAATATGAGAGGAACATATTTACAGACCAAGAACAGCGAAAATGTTCACATTTTGATCAAGTTCAAACATTACTATGAAATGTTACTATAAAATCTTAATCTAAAAATCTGATGATCTTAATTTTACAAAAGAGAAAAATATTGAAAGATGAATTTTTCCATATCCATTAGTATATCCATGAATACTCATAAGGATTTCATACCTACTTTTTTTAAAAAAAAAAGTTGTAATTAAGAGCAATTAATTCATTGACATAGTAAAAATATTCATTAATTACTAGAAATTTATTCTACTTTACATTACGATATGATTTAACAGTTGCCAAACTTCTTTCAATATGTGTAAATTCGGAATTTATTGTGTCTAGTTCTTTTTTTAGTATCAACTATACCGGACCATTTTTTCCCACTGGACGTATATTTCCTTGAAAAATACTTTTTTGCAACATTATTTATAGCTAATTTTCATGGATATAAATCGTAAAATGTAACAGCATTGGGGACCAAGTTTTTTGGTACGATTTGACAAAAATTTTTCTGTACATGTGTAGGTTTTGCGGTGATATCACATGTCAAAACTTAAAGTACAGATTTGTTAAGAAATTATAGAATTTGGGGATATGAAAGGACCATTCTCTATAAGGTCATTTCCCGACCTACAATAAAATAACTTATAAATAAGATTTTATGTAACTTTAATCGCTCTATCTTATGATTCTGATGTTTGTTTTTCAACATCGATCACTCAAGTTACGTGATTTAGAGATAACAAATGGTAGTTAATAAAGAAAAATTGATGGTAGGTCTATTTACAACAGGATTCTATGCAGGTTTCTAAATGTAAATGATCAAATATTGTTTATTTATGTTGGACACATATCAAACTAAAGTATTGAATACAAAGATTGTTAAGATATTTTTGATGACGTGAATTTTGATGCATTCACATTTTGCATATTTTGAATGTAAATCTTTACAAAAAGCACACGGTATGATGTTGAAAAATGTTTAATTATCAAATTTAATTCAAAAGAATTATTTCATATGAGTTTTATTTGTAACTGAGTATTGCTTTTATAGATTTGCCACCCTTTTTTAAGCATGAAACAGTGGCGGATCCAGAAGTTCATGTGGGGGGAGGGGGGATTTAGGGCATAGGAGAGGGTGTTCCCCCGATATGTGGGGGTTCGGGGGCCTCCCCCGAGAAATTTTCTTAAAAAATGGCTCCAAATGGTGCATTTTCCAGCAAATGTTCATATAAGAAATGTGGTATCGAAGTATCTAATGAACTATCACAGTTGTGTATCAAATGTTGAAAACATTGAAGGACTTTTTGATTGTGATTGAAAAAAGGGAGTTATTATTTATAAAATAGATTCTAAATTAACAAATACAAAAAAAAAATAATAAAAATATAATATTAAATAAAGAACTCATTAACGTAGGATGAATCTATTAATGCAAGTACATGTTAATTAATCATAAGAGTAGTCGGTATACAAAACTCAGAGCGGTTGTAATTAGACATATATACTGGTACGAAAAATGAAATACATGTACATGGGCATTTTAAACTTTGAAGACAATTTCACTGATTCATTTTTTTTTGTAGGAGACATGGGTTATCAATGACTAAGACTGACCGCAATTCCTATCTAAATTTCTGCTGTAAGATTGAAAATCTATGAATTTATTATTTTTTTTTTACTTTTTTCTAATTCTACCGAATTCTACAGCTGTATATTTGTGTATTCCATGAATATAAAAAGCACGATCAACAATTTTAAATTGAAGTATGAAAAAAAAACTCAACGCCATCAGAATCAAATGTTCTAAAAAATCTATCAAAATTGTAATCCGAATGTTAATTTTTGTTTTAAGCTTATGAATGAATACTACGAGAGGCGATATAAGCAACGAATCAAAACTTCATGGAGCGAGTTACATGTACACAATTGCTATGTTCTAGTATTCATATGGTTTTTGTGTCTATTCTATTTCAACAAACCCGGTTTCGGAATTAGAATGGATATAAAAACCTGAGACGTGCGACTATGAAAGGGGGAGGGGGAAAATATTTCTCTATGACTTCAAGGTCACGAGGTTAAAAACCATCGAACATTCAGAAAACTCTCGTAACGGGTAATGCACATGTCAAATATGAAATCATTCAATTTTCTAGATATATATTGTGACAGTTGAAATACAATGGGTATATATAGTTGTGGTGGGAAGTTGTATTTCAGTTGAGCAACGTTACCTTAATTTGTTGAGGTAACGTTAAAAGACTCTTAAGGAAATTTATCATAATCAACACAAAAAAATTCACTATTACAAGTACTCCCAAATACCCTTACTAAATTACGTTATATTATATATACACTAATGCTATTAATTTTTTATTTCAGTTGAAACTTCTCTTCGGTGCAATAGGGCAGAAGTACTCCTAAGTTACATACTTAGAGATATGAGCAGCACCTCTGTGGTAATACAAAGAAGCACACATACATTCTAAGATACATACATTATTATAACATTTATAGTCTCTCTCTCTCTCTCTCTCTCTCTCTCTCTCTCTCTCTCTCTCTCTCTCTCTGCTTGGCATTAAGGGGAATCCCATTTAATCATGCATAGACCCTGTTTGAATTTTTTTTCATCAAAATACGATAGGGGAAAAAGTTCACTCAATTCACAAGTTTCTCTTGTGTGCAGACACTTGTGACTCGAGTGCCCCCCTCTCTCTCTCTCTCAGAAATAATCATATTGAAAAGTAAAATGAATGTCAAAACCTTTTTCTTTACTTTAGACGAAGAATGACCTCCAGGAAATTATATGCAGCTGTCGTCCATTATCACCTTGACCTTCTTTTGTACAATGTCTTCTCTTTTTATGATTCAACTGATAAATGTAAAGTAAAACATATATTTATATATATAAATGAACTCTAAAAAATGTTTACACTATCTTTACTTATTTTTTTTCCAAGATACATATATGTAATGAAATATGAAGTAAACGAACAGTATTCAAGCTCAAAGTCCCTTAAAGCAATACAAACGGGTGAGGAACAGACATGGACCTTCAAAATCATCGGAGGTGGGATCACTACCATGGAGGAGTGAGCATCCCCTGCCGACCGGTCACACCCGCCATGTGCACCTTATCATGAACGGGAAAACGGAAAAATTCGAAGACCATTCAGTGTGTAAATAATGGCCAAACAACTAGTATGAAAAATGTCAGTCAGCATTTGACTTAATGATAGATTGTATTTGCTGACAAGGTCATTGTATCGACCATAAAAATTGCGAAATGATGATTCAAACGAGAGTCTTGATATCCTTGTTTCATCAACTTGTTTGTGAATAGTTTGCTTTGTTTTAGAAATTGTTCATACGTAGAACATGCTCTTGCGTATCGAATGAACTGGGAGACAAAACCCCATATGCAGGTTGTAAGGGTATTTTGCTACATAAGTAAGGGAAGTTGACGATCGAAAAATTAAAATCATCACGTTTATCATAAATTTGTGTTGTTAAGTTACCATTAATGTCTTTTTCTTGTAAAATATCCATGTTATTTATATCATGTAAATATTCTTAAACTGATAAATCAATCTAGTACACACTTCCATCGACTGGAATGTTAAAAGTATTAAAACTGATACTTAAAAGACAAGGTATCGTAAGTTTTTGTTTTGATCATATTTTATTGTATAAAAGTTTCAAAGAGATTGGACACAAGTTCTTAACATGCATTCTCTGTAAGCACCAACAAATTTACTATAGGGCTTGGAAACAACATGTCTCGGATTTTGATGAAATTTGCATCACAGGTGTGTCTTGGTACAAAACTAGCAAATATGGTGTCGGAAGTTCCACACGTGCATCCGGTTGCCATGGAAACGGATCCATTGAAATTGGCCATTTTTGGCCCTTTTTGACCAAGTGAAAACCTGAAAATTGAGGAAATGTAAACGAATCTTTATCGGTATCTAATACACTTTAACAAAAATCATTGGATCATATGATAACATGAACTTTTAAGGTACACAGGGCATATAATCATTTATTCTAGAAATATTCCCACTCTAAGAAAACGGTCATGCAAACTGACATGGTTTCCGAAAATTTGAAAAATGGGAAAATTAGTATTTTTTAAGATCTTTAAGGCTATATAAGAAAAATTGTCCGCGGAAAATTTCCAAAACATATGTGTGTTTTTATACTTGAGTATTCGAAGTGTCATCTCATGAAAAAATATCGGTGGGCTTTTAATCCCATTTTTAGTAACATGTATCTATAAATAGATAGATTTTAGAAAAATGTAAAAATTTAAATTTTGGCAAAGTTTTAGATGTCACTGCTGGATAATTAGGAAGTATATTGTAAAATGTAAGATATTAATGACAGTAGCTGGACACCCCTAGCTGGAGTGGACAATGGTTGAGGGGTATTCCCATTTCTATTAATAGTATCAAGCACGTAAATATAGATATGTCTCTGAATATTAGGAAAAATGACAGTTTTATGCTACTTGGAAGCTTTATAGAAAAAGTGTTAACAAATATAAAGCTTTCTACAATATACCTTCAAAAAGAACAAGTGTTTGTACAATAATTGATACAATATTGAGGATCGACTCTTGTTTCTTTTTATACAACAATGGTCTAAAAATAGATTACTAGAATTATCGAGAAAATGTAGATTCTTTCACTTTTTCAGGCAATGCTGGATGGAAAAAATGCAGACTAACTGTTATAAACACAGTGTGACTGACAAGTACTAGGAACCATTTACTGAAATACACACTATCTGAAGGGGGTTCCCTTTTCTATTTATAGTACCAAACAACCACATATAGAAACATCTCAGCATATGAGGAAAATGACAATTTTTCACCAGTTGTAAGCTTCATTGAAAAAGTATTTACAAAATATGCTGCTGTCTACAATATGTCATGAACAAGAACATTTGAGCAATTAATAATTAACACAATATTGAAGATGGAATACCTTTTCTTTTTATAGCAACAGTTGTCTAAAAATAGATGCTGTGAGTTATTTAGAAAATATACATTCTTGCAGTATTTGAGAGACATTATGGATTGAAAATTTGAATACTCTCTATTATAAACATAATGTGACTGACAAGTACTAGAAACCAATGACTGAAATGCAAAATGTTTGAAGGGGATTCCCATTTCTATTTTTAGCAAAAAATAAAAAAAACTTAGATACTTCTTAGTATATGAGGTAAAATAAAATTTTTACCACATTCTGGAAGATTCATAAAAAGTATTTACAAACATATTTCTATTTACAATATTTTAACAACAATGACTGACATGTACTAGTGACCATTTATTGTAATGCCCTGTATTTGAAGGGGGTTCCCATTTTTATTTATAGAATCAAACACCTTAAAATTTACATGACTCAATATATGAGAATAAATAACAATTTCCCAGTAAGAAGCTTCACAGAAAAAAATATTTACAAAACAAAATAAACTACTCTCTACATTATGTCATTAAGAAGAACAGATAGTCAATTAATATTTTAAAACTATTTATTTTGACACTATTTTAGGGGTGAACTCTCTTTTTTATAATAGCAAGCAAAAATTGTCAAAAAATACCAAATGCTGTGAGTTATCCAGAATATGTAAATTATTGCATTATTTCACACATAACAGATGAAAACTTTGCATCCTAACAGTCACTGTTATAACCATTATGTGACTGACAAGCACTAGTGACAATTTACTGAAATGTACACTTTTTGAATGAGGTTTTTTTTTTCTATTTATAGCACCAAACACCTAAAAAAATTTTGTCTTATTATATGAGAAAAAATGACAAAGTTCCAACAATAATAACCTTCATCTAAAAAGATATTTACAAAATACTACAAGTGTATACAATATGTCATGAACAAGAACATTTACTTTCATTTGTTTTTATGGCAACAATTTTCTGAAATTAGAAACCCTGAATTATCAAGAAGATGTAGATTCTTGCACTATTTCAGACATTAAAGATAATTTTCAACCAATCAGAAACCTCATAGAAAACGTATTTACAAATAAACTGATCTCTTCAATCTGTTAACATCAAGAACATGTGGTTAGACAACACTTTGTATATTATAGGTAGGTTCTCAATTTTTTTTATAGCTATAATTGTCTGAAAAATGATGCTGTGAATTACAGAAAGAATGTAGATTTTTGCACAATATCAGATATTGTTAAAGGCAAAGAAAAAGGTACAGTTTAAATATAAATTTAGCCCTGTATTTTTTTAAATATGAAATTGTGGTCAGAAACTAATGCTTTCTCAACCGTTAAATTCACATGCAGAAAGATCATACAGTTTTCAGCTCAACTGATCAGAGACCAGAAGAGCTTATGCGATAGTAGTAAGCTGTCCATATGTCTGTCCGTCTATCTGTGAACAATGTTTCAAAATGCTACTTCTCTTATAGTTTTGGTCTGATTTCAATATAACTTGGCACACAAGTAGACTACTTTAAGATACATAATTCTATTTATCAGTTTTTGATTTCGATGAACAGTGTTGCCATGGTTACTAAAAATAGAAATTCCTTTTAAACATTTTCAAAACGCTACTCCTCCTACTGTTTGGTTTGTTTTCAATATAACCTGGCATACAAGTAAATTACACAAGATATATACGATTCTATAATTTTGTTTTTGATTTCGGTGAACAGTCCTGCCATGTTTACAAAATATAAAAAGTTATGTGAAATACTTTCAAAATGCTACCCCTCCTACAGTTTTGGTCTGATTTTCATAATAACATGCAAGTAGACTACACATAAATACAAATTGTCTTTATCCTTTTTTGATTTTGATGTTGCCCTGTTTACTAAAAATAAAAAAATCTGTATTTTTTCTAAAGGCTACTCCTCCTACAGATTTATATAGTCTGATTGCAATAATTCTTGTCACAGAAAGAGACTAAACCAAGGATCATTATCTACTGAATGCTGTTCCAATGTTTCAAGTCAAGGTGCTTCTTTCCTATTCCTTTGTTATAAGTACATACCGGTAGAGCTACTTGGATTTTCTTTTAGACAATATGGACCACATGCATCTACTTTCTGTGTTGTTGCTGATTACTAAGCTAATTATTTGTCCGATTCCTGATTGTGCTAGTTCTTGTCTCTGAGCAATGTATTTTTATCTACAAGTTATTTTTTTTCTATTTAGTTTTTAATTCTTTTTCGTCAAAGACTCAAAGATCTTACTCTGTGGCCGTTTCTGTGATGTGTTTCAACTTTCTGGAATATGGACCGTATCTCAGGAACCTTCTGGCCAATTTTCGTCAAATTTGTCACAGAATATCCTTGACTTTAGGGCTCTAATTAATACCAAACATAGGGATGTGCCCCTTAAACAAGGAGGAGAAATTAGGGAAACAAGAGGCCCATGGGCCACAACGCTCAGCTAAATAACTTTGTCCCTCCTGTTCCTAACCAGATTTCCCTCTTGTCATACTTATTGTGGCCCACCCTACCCCTGGGGGTCATGATTTGAAGAATTTAGAATCTACACTACCTCTAGAAGCTTCCACATAAGTTTCAGCTCTTCTGGTCTACTGGTTCTTGAGAATATGTCTTAATGACTCCACACTATTTTTGTTTCTTCTTAATTTTCTCCTCTTGTAATGGGGCTTTGCCTTTAATTTTAACAATTAAAACTCACCGAAGAATGTTTTGTAAAAATTTTGTTTAAAATTGGCCCAGTGGTTCTTGAGAAGAAGCTGAAAATGTGAAAAGGTTACAGACGAACGAACAAACAGCTAAACAGACGGACGGACACAAGGACGGACGACAGACAAGAGGTGCTTAGCTTAGTTATGCTAATAAAAAAGTATGGGTTGCTAAAAAAATCCTCTTCTTAAGAACCACTGGGAAGAATATAACCAAACTTTAATTATATGCTAACATGGATGAAAATATATTGTTGATTAAAAATTGTTTAAGGTATCACACTGGGGCATTATTATATTGCCCAATATAATGACTGGAATTACGATTTTTTTTTTCAATTCATGAATCTTAGATTCTCATGTCAAGTTGACTCATGATGACCTTTTTTTTTTAATTTTGCAGGTATTCATCTTTCATTTGATTTTGATGCATATCTCGGGCACTTTGAAGCCTCTAATCATCAAAACCTATCAGTCGATGCATTAGGTGGCTTTAAAATGTGTCAACGAAAAAGTAGAAAATTAAGTCACCGTGACCTACTTTCTGACTTTTATTGCTAATCATTTTCAAAAAAAAAATACTGTCATTATTTTAGTACTGAGAGGTTTAGACTTATTAAACCTTGTAAGTTGATGCATTTGAATTTTGCTGGTATTTATTTTCAAATCATTTTAGAGGCACATTTTGGACACTATGAACTTAGAATCATCAAACATTGTCAGTTGATGCATCCTGAGTCCTCGGAATGTATCAACTAAAAGGTAAATCACCGTGACCTACTTTTAGAATTTCTTGACGATATTTACATATTTCAGAGACCAGTTGGCTTAGATTCATCAAACTTTGTCAGGTTATGCATCTTTATTCCTCAGGATGTGTCAAACAAAAGTAGGGCACTTGTAGTTTTAAGGGAATATCTAAATATTTGAAATAGTAAAAGGCTAATAACGATCAATTTTCTCATTTTATGCATTTTGGGATCACGGACTATGTTAACCAAAAAGTAGGTCACAGTGACTTAATTTTGGAATTTCACAGCTATATCTAAATATTTCTGATAATAAGAGGCTTAGAGTCATCAAACTTTGTCAGTTAAAGCATCTTGGGTCCTCAAAATTTGTGAACAAAAAATGGGTCACAGTGACCCAGCTTTGGACTTTTAAGGCAATATCTAAATATTTCAAATTATAAGAGGCTTACAATCATTAAATCCACAGAGTTGTTATCCAAAAAGTAGGTCACAGAGCTACTTTTTGGATTTCAAGGATTTACCTAAATATATAAGATACTAAGAAGCTTAGAATAGAAGTGATACGGTTGTAAAATTTAGAGAGCGATTCTGGCCTTTGGGTCTCTTGTTAAATTGCCATTTCATTGATCCGTTACAGGGTTATTCTCAGATGACTGTTAAAGCCCTCTGGTCTCTTGTATAATTTTGTTGCTATAAATAGAATAGAAATCCCCATTGATTTTGTGTATTTCAATTATAAATAGAACTGGAAATCCTCATTGCTGTTATGTTTGTCAGTAAATGGTAACGAGTATATGTACTTGTCAGTCACATTATGTTTTCACCATTCAGTTAGTCTGCAAATTTTCCATCCATGATATCTCAAATGGTGGAAATTTACAGCATCTATTTTTAGACAATTGTTGCCAAAAAAGGAAAAGAATTGTGAGCCTACCTTAAAATAATACATGTTTGTATGTGGACATTTTTTATTTTACCTCATATACTAAGACATATCTTGAGTTTTTATTTTTTGTGCTTTAAATAAAAATGGGAATCCCCTTGAAACTTTCTGCATTTCAGTCACTGGTTTCTAGTACTTGTCAGTCACATTATGTTTATAATAGAGAGTATTCAAATTTTCAATCCATAATGTCTCTCAAATACTGCAAGAATGTATATTTTCTAAATAACTCACAGCATCTATTTTTAGACAACTGTTGCTATAAAAAGAAAAGGTATTCCATCTTCAATCTTTTTTTAATTATTAATTGCTCAAATGTTCTTATTCATGACATATTGTAGACAGCAGTATATTCTGTAAATACTTTTTCAATGAAGCTTACAACTGGTGGAAAACTGTCATTTTTCCTTATATGCTGAGATGTTTCTATTTATGGGTGTTTGGTACTATGAATAGAAAAGGGAACCCCCTTCAGATAGTGTGTATTTCAGTAAATGGTTTCTAGTACTTGTCAGTCACACTATGTTTATAAGAGTTAGTCTACATTTTTTCTATCCGACATTACCTGAAAAAGTGAAAGAATCTACATTTTCTCGATAATTCTAGTAATCTATTTTTAGACCATTGTTGCTATAAAAAGAAACAAGAGTCGATCCTCAATATTGTATCAATTAATGTACAAACACTTGTTCTTTTTGTAGGCATATTGTAGAAAGCTTTATATTTGTTAACACTTTTTCTATAAAGCTTCCAGTTAGCATAAAACTGTCATTTTTCCTAATATTCAGAGACATATCTATATTTAGGTGCTTGATACTATAAATAGAAATGGGAATACCCCTCAACCATTGTCCACTCCAGCTAGGGGTGTCCAGCTACTGTCATTAACATCTTAAAATTTACAATATACGTCCTATTTATCCAGCAGTGACATCTAAAACTTTGCCAAAATCTAAATTTTGACATTTTTCTAAAATCTATCTATTTATAGATACATGTTACTAAAAATGGGATTAAAAGCCCACCGATATTTTTTCATGAGATGCCACTACTAATTGTTAAGTATAAAAACACACATAAGTTTTGGAAATTTTCCACGGACAATTTTTCTTATATAGCCTTAAAGGTCTTAAAAAATACTAATTTTCCCATTTTTCAAATTTTCAGAAACCATGTCAGATTGCATGGCCTTTTTCTTAGAGTGGGAATATTTCTAGAATAAATGATTATATGCCCTGTGTACCTTAAAAGTTCATGTTATCATATGATCCAATGATTTTTGTTAGAGTATATTAGATACCGATAAATATCCGTTTACATTTCCTCGATACTCATGTTTTCACTTGGTCAAAAAGGGCCAAAAATGGCCAAATTCAATGGATCCGTTTCCATGGCAACCGGATGCACGTGTGGAACTTCCAAACACCATATTTGCTAGTTTTGTACCAAGATACACCTGTGATGCAAATTTCATCAAAATCCGAGACATGTCGTTTCCAAGATTTTTTGGTGCTTACAGAGAATGCGTGTTAAAGCTTAGAAAATCCTTTCCCAGTAATATGTAATTTTTCAAATTGTCTTTCTATAGCTAATTCCCTCATATTAAAAAATTAATTTAATTTGTTAATAGTTCAGCTGAATCATTCTTAAAATTGACGAAAGTCGCGATGTAGGGAGTTGATCCTTACGTCGCAGGTTCGAATCCCACTGTGGGACGTGGAAACCGGTCCTTCGGATGAGACCGTACAAACCGAGGTCTCGTGTCGCAGTAGGTGCTGGCACGAAAAAGATCCCTAGCTCACTGCTCAACGGCCCTGAGTGCCGAGTATAGGTCAAAATTTGCAGCTCACCACGGGCAGGGGGTGGCGTCTCCATATGAGTGAAACATTTTCGAGAGGGACGTTAAACAATAAACAAATAAATTGCTTAAATCTATCAGTTCCAGTCTACAGAAAACGGAAAGATAGAGGAACTTTCAGAAAATTTGAGATCACAAAATTTTACCATAATAAATAGCATCGCATCAAAACGTACGACTTTACAATGCTTTATACAACCATTCCCCACAATAAATTAAAAATAAGACCGGTCACAGTAGCCCAGTGGTAGGATGTTCGCATCGTGTTCGGGAGGCCCGGGTTCAAGTCTCGTTGCGCTGCGTCAAACGTAAGACGTAAACATAGGTAGTGACACTTCCTTCGCCAAGAGCCCTGCATTAGAAGTGAAAGTCAGGGTCATTCATATCAAACCTTAAACAGAGACCCATGGGCCACATCGCTTACCTGAGCACATTGGCTAGGAAAAAGCAGAAATCAGTATCCCTTTTCACAAAAAGTCTTAAGTTTTTGCGTAAGATTTTAACTTAAGAATCTCTTACGACATATCTTAAGTGCGTTTCATGAACGCATTCTAGCAGACTGAACTTAAGATTTTACTTACGACAGGCTTCATCCCTAGCAACGACTTCAATATGCTTTATAATCCTTAAATAAGTGGGTGAAAACAAAAATATAACTTAGTTTTCAACATTTGTCAGCATAACAAACATTATTGACAACAAATATCGAATGCAATCGTTTGTGAAGCAAGGAAGTTTAAAATCTATCGTCAGAATCATAAGTCTGACGTAAAAGTAGGTCATAGGAAAATCTTAAGTGAAACTTACATCGTAAATATTTGTAGTGTATTTTTCATTTAATTTTTCGATAATGATTGTGAAAAAAATATAAAATATTATTGTAAGTTGCTTTACAAAGTTCAATTTACAATACCTCATGATGCTTCCATATAAATATTACTAATCATGGCTTTGCTGTTCTTGAGCATAAGAATTTCAAAGGTTTTTTGCGAATGCATTCCTATGTAAAACTAGATCTCTCATTGTGGCCCCAGCCTATTCACTCTAAATTTGATTCTACACTACCTTAGAATGCTTTAATAATACGACTAATCATAGCTTAGCTCTTTTTGAGCTGTTCTTGAGCAGAATTTTTTTTCAATATGATTCCTATTTATTTTATAAAACTTTGACCCTCTGTTGTACCCCCAACCCCTGGGGTCATTATTGAACAAACTTGATTCTACAATACCTAAGGTGGCTTCTGAATAAATATGTTAAAATATAAATATTCTGTATAATATATGTATAATAATGGCTTAATTGTTCTTTAGAAAAAGATTTTTAAAGATTTATCGTATGTAGCATGTATGATCAGGTTCTTTGAAGGGGTATATAGGTTTTCCATTTACTATGTCTGAGTTAATGATCGAAATAATTAATGAGACCGCTCTGTCTGAGAGTAAATCAGACAGTACTAAACTTTTTAGTCCGGATGTGATGTACTTTTAATTATTTATTGACGAAAATACAGTGAATTAAGTGAAAATTATACAGTGAATTAAGTGAAAATTCTTATATATTTGCCTTAATGTATGAAAGATGTCCATGACTATGCTTACGTTTTTGGTGTACTGTTAAAAGTCTAATCACATTCCTATTGGCACACTGGGGGCTTGAAAGATTTCCTTCCTCATTGATGTGGTCAATGAAACCATTAAGAAATGCAGTGCCTATGTTTCCTGGTCCTAGAATTTTTCTCGCGGTATACGAAACGATTAAACTGGAAGAAGGGCTATTTGTTGATTTAAATTTTGTTCTCACGATTCTGACCCTCACTGAAAGAATAGAATGGTAGGGGGAATTGAAATGTTCACAAAGATGTTGATAGCCCCATTTAATTATTTTAAACCAATGCCCAGACGTTCTTTTATTTACAACTCAGATCCTCCCAAGTTTTAGTATTAAAACTTTGTCCTGTGAGGTTATAAATGAATTTCTAGTACTAAATTTTATTACAGGTTTTACAATTTTTTTGTATATCTGGTCGAATATTCCATTTTTTTTTCAAACCAGCGAGCTACATATTGCTCTAGAGTGGGCTAGACTTCCCCCTCGGAGATGAATGACTCTAGAGCCTGGACAATCTACTCTAGAACAATATTCCCCCTTGGAGGATGTTCACTCTAGAGCCTTACTTTCCCCCTGGACGATCTACTCTAGAACGATACTTCCCCTTGGAGGATGTTCACTGTAGAGCCATTTTCCCGCGTTCTAGAGCAGGGGCCCGTTTCATCAAAAGTCGTAAATTTAAGACCTAACTTGGGTGTACTTCCGGGGCTTACGCCAAAATTTAGTCGGGTGTAATTTGCTTTTCACGAAGTAGCGTAAGACTAGTCGTAAACAATACGCTTAGTCTCAGGACTAAGTCCTTGACAACGCTGCACTGCACATGCGCAAAAAACATAAACATACGTATTGTGTACAATACAACACACAATGTTGTTCTACATACATTGTACACAATACGGTCACGTATACATTAACTTAAATGAAAAACTACATGAATTTTTAGGGACCTTGAAGAAAACATGCATCTTAAATCTACTTATTATAAAGTATTAACTACTTACAACATACATGTACCATCTGATTAACTCAAAATTAAAGGTCTAAGAAAAGAAATAAATGTTCTTGTAAATGTATTTATTTTGGAATATTTACATCCCCCCGCCTCACCCCCCCCCCTCGATTTTGATACAGGAAGAAAGAAAGAGAGAATCCGTTACAATTGTATATACTTGTAAATATATGTAACTGGGCATATGATGGACTAGTCTACTAAATTATTAAGAATCGATAAAATAATACAAAATATGCATTATCATGAAAAAATAAAGACTTTTTTTCTATTTTTCTTTGACATTACTTTGAACGCCATTCCGTTTGTTCCTAAAAATTGTAGTATTATTTTTTTTTTTTTTAAAATGCGGATTCTTTTTATTTTTCCCGATAAAGAAAGGCAAGTACCATCGATATTCATTTTGAAATTTTCAAAAAATGTATCATTCATTGTTTAAACATTAATATATTGTCATACATGGGCGTAATAATTGTAAACTTACAGTCATTTCCGAATCAAGTTTCTCTGATAGCTGATTCTCAGAATCTACCTAGTGACTTTGTTGCCCCTTGTCCCTAAGGTAATTCTCTCTAATTTGTACTCTATATCAGAAAAAAAAATAACGTTCAAGTATATTTACGTAATCAACTGGAATCTTTTTCGTTTTTTGAACGTTAACAACTTTTTCTGGACGCAGGTGCGGGTCCGTGATTTTTTTTTTCAAAGGAGAGGGGGGGGAGGGGAGGGGGGCAGAGTCATCAGTAAACAAAAATTCCATCTGAGAAACTTTCTTTTCTTTTCTTTCCCATACCTGAAAATCTTATTGGAAGGGGGGGGGGAGGGTCCGTTCAATTCTTAAACTTAATAAATATGGTTCTTCCTACCAACGTACTAACTTAACTCTTTAACAGGGGTCCAAGGTCATTTTCATTTCTCACTTACTTTACTCCAGATTTGTACAAGGGCTGTTCGGAAATTATTGAGACGTTGTGAATATTCTTCTTTCTAATGAACGTCTTTCGGTGAAAAACTGATCGTATGACAAACACTAAGAATTAATAAAAGCAAAGAAAAAAAATTTACAAGTGTTTTATTCTTCTTTTCAATAGTATATTAATGTGTCAATGGTAGGGATATCCGGCGCAGTCACGAAACCAAATATTGAAAATATGCAACACCAACGTTCAAATTCCTGGTGAACCCATAGTAAGACCGAAAATAATTTAATTTATGTATATATTTTTGCAATATAATTTTGACTTCATTTTGTGCAAGTTTATTAGAATTTCGATAAAAAAACGGAGATTATAAATAAATTTAAGCACGGTATAGAATTCTGATAACGACAACAAAATGGATTTTGACGTCAAGGCGGCGAATCGAGCATACATAAAATTTTGTGCAGCGCTATGGAGAACTCTTTTCCACACTAAACGACCTGCTAAAACGATAATAAGAAAAAACATGTGTATGGATTTGATTTTTTCACTAATATATTTTTTTCTTCAACCAGACTGAGAGTGAAAACAAAAGCTCCTAACGACCATCAACTATTACGGACCAAATAACGTTGACCCGCGTTCCATAAAGCAGTACTGCATGATGACGTTAAAATGACGTAGCGATGCTGCTTTAGGTCGATAGATACATGCATGATTATAATTTCATCGAAACTTGTCTAATTATCCTATAAATTATGAATTAGAAATTTTGCACATTTGTTTTGTTCGTTCTTTATAAAATGTTGACGAATTTTCATGAATTTATCTCTGTCCTTTATGGAATAAAATAAAATGTCTCAATGATTTTCGAACAGCCCTCGTACATAAATAACTCTGCAACTTGCTGCGAAGAGGAATGGACCCCCTCCCTGACCCCCTCTAGGTCCACGCGTATAAACGTGGAGTGAATAAGATATGGAGTTTTCGAGAACGATAATTTAAAGGGAAAAAAAAGCCTACTTGGTTTTACGATGAGTTAAAAAAAATTGTGTTTTTTAATTATAGATATTAAAGGTGCTTGGACACAGATTTGAAGTTAATATTTTCTCAAATTTTCTGTATAATTTCATGACTTATATGTTGCTATAGCATTTCATACTAAAATATAACAAAAATCTTATTTCATCTCGAAGTTATTAAAACTTCGAATTTCTGGACGCGTTGGATTGACACATCCTTGCGCTTTGACATATTTTGATTTTATTCTTAATACTTAAGAAAAGTGGCAATTTTGTTGTGTATTAATGAAAAATGATAAAACTATAACCCAGAAATTTCAGAGTAGAAATGTTCGAAAGCAAAACCCACTCACTGTATTATGTAAGTCCGTGCTCAGTGGTGTGTGCAGAGTTTAACAATTGAACACACCCGGTGAATCATGAACATTAACAATAACAGAGCTCGTGCCCTGTTTACAAAAACAGTTTACGTTTCACGGATGTGTTCAGTTTATTAAACTCTGTACACATCACAGAGCACGGACTGACAATACTGGTGATTTAGTTTTGCTTTCGAACATTTCTACTCTGAATTTTCTGGATTATAGATGTAATATTTTTAAGTAATACATAAATAAATCGCTTCTTTTCTTAATTATTAAGGATAAAGTAAAAATTTGTGTATGTGCAAAGATGTGTTAATCAAACGCGTCCCGGAATTCGTAGTTCCAATAATTTCCAGATAAAATAAGTTTTTAATTATATTTTCTTGTAAAATGCTATTGCAATATATAAGTCATGATATTATACAGAAAATTTGAGAAAATATTAAGTTCAAATCTGTCTCTAAGCACCTTTAACCATGCAAAGCTAAAGAAGATAACTCTGCTTTTGTGGAAAAAAATACTTCTTTCCACAAAAAAAAATATATTGGGAAAATAGTTTTTTTTTCCAAAATACATTTTTAATAGGTTTCTTTTCAGTGAATGACACAATATCTGTATCGTGTAGTGGATTTGCAATACCTCCTCATATTTAAAATACAACAATCAAATGCGTATAAATGCAGGATTGTCAAAACTTAAGATATGGTGTTAAAATGAATCCCTAATAAGGCAATCTTTTATGAAGAAATTTATTAAAGTAAGTTAAGTAAATACTGTATGTCAACTACCTCCCCAAGTGGGTGTACCCCTTCCCCAATTTCCGCTCTCCAAAATCTGCGTAGTTTCTGAAATGAAATTATGCATCGTTTGTATTAAAACACTTCTTGGAACCGTTATTCTTCTTGAATGAATGGCTAAATCGTTTTCAAATCAGTAAAGTCACTTTATTTTATGTTTACGCCCAAACTTACGCCTACCCATGAGTAGACGTAAAATTTGGGCCTAACTTTAGTCAGGTGTAAAGATACGCTGTTTAATGAAACGCAAATCTTTGTGCTAGTCCCGACTTTGCGCCGGCGTAGCGCTCCGACTGGGCGTACGACCTTTGATGAAACGGGCCCCAGATCTTCCAGAGGGAAGTAAGACTCTAGAGTGAACCTTTCCCTCTTAGGTTGTTTTAATTTACTCTTTATCGAGACTTAGGGGAAATGAGGTTTGGCTCAGACGGGAATATGGCTCTAGAGTTAGACAACCCCTTTGGGGGAAGGCTCACTCTAGAACGAGACATCCGGGGGAAGTCTCAATATGTGGGGAAATTTCCTTCTACTACATCGGCTTAAATGTCAAATCACAACTTTAGTCCAATTACACCTTTAAAAATTCTGCTTGAATGTCCTGCGCCCAAAGAATTACACCGCAAGTGGAAAACAAAAGGCGGAAAACCAATTCAATTGAGTGCATCACATTACTCGACACAGATAAAAATTTCATGAGATTATAAAACACTCTTTAATGATTTCGCAATGATTTAATCGTTTCATTATTTATACGCTTTGCACAAAAAAATAAGAGAAATCATTGATGAAATTTCAATTGTACAGTGGTTGCAATTTTATTATGATTCAATTTACTTTTACTGAAGTATCAGAAAAAAACCATGGCGTATTAAGTGTCCTATATATTAACATGTATAATATAAATGCAGATCGGATCTCGCTGGTTGGTCTCGAAACAAATTTCATATACATATAAAATATCTAGACAACATACGAAGCTGTTTGTTTTGAAATGGGACCCCTTGATTTTCATGAATATCAAAAGAAAAATTGGTGACAGGTGCATTCTTCACATCTTTTGTAAATACGTACCGAGCGCAGGTTAGACTGAAATATAATTTGTATATTATTCGTATATGTATAAAGGTTGAGTGAAAATTATCATTGTTAAACAATCTTGCACTCAATGTTTTTCTAATTAAAAGTACCTTATCGCTGAATTCATTTGCATGCGAGTAGCCTGTTATTGACCTGTTGAGAATAAAAATAAGTCACATGAATCTGTATTTGTCAAATGTGAATGCGGGTAAACGTTTTATTCGATCTCAGTTGTTATAAAATACATAAGGTAAAAACCTTGTGTTATTGAAAGACATCACAGATCTTTTCTTATATCATATCATGCTTATAAACTTTGGTATCTAATACTATATTTTAAACATAAACTTTTCTGAAGTACAAATGTGAACTTTTTACAAAACGGTTTCTAAGATTTCAAAGAACCTTGAATCTTATTGAGATGCATGAAATAAAAATTGTAGTACAAAAAGATTTCAATTTTAAGCCTTATTTTGAGACTTTAAAAAAAAAAAATAATAATTCATGCTGGCTAAGGAGCTGATATACTTAATAGAAAACCCATAGTCTGTTCGGGAAGGGGGGGGGGGTCCCAGAAATTTTACTTTCGACAGGTGTAAAAAAAAAAAAAATTGGGGGGGGGTAATGTTTTTCTTATGTTTATTTATTCATTATAAATATACAATGATTATTAAAAATATTTTGTAATATACAAAGTAAATACATGAAATGGATTAAAATATATCATATCTTATTTTGATACAACCCTCTCTTCGGGCGGTTTGGATTTAAACAAACTTTTATTTGAGCTACATGTGGATGCTTGATTGAAATATGGAGATAACGAAAGTATTCAAGCTCAAAAGTCCATTCAAACAATACAAATCAGAAGCAGATCAAACACGGACCTCTAACACATCAGAGATAGGATCAGGTGCCATGGAGGAGTGAGCATACCCCGCCGATCGGTCACATCCGCCATATGTGCTCCTTGTCAGAACGGAAAAATCAAACAAATACAGTGTAGGATTTTAATTCTCAGGATTATGCTACGATTTTGTAAGCATTTGTATAATTTTCAAATCATTTACTTTTTGCACTGTTGTATTGTATACTTTTTCTTAAGTGCAAAGAGGTCTCTGTCCTTTTTTTAACGTGATGAAATTCTAGCTTTTGTTTAAATTTTGGGAATTAAATGTTTAACATAAAATGCATATAGTTATAGTCATTATTCATCGGCACTATCTATAGCTTATAAAGGATACATTGGAGGTCCTGATTTCACTTGTGTCCCAGGACCACCAATGGACTCAGGACCTCTGAATTTGAGGGTGATATGGAATGGCATTGGTTTTCTACCGATATAGGAAATATTCATATCGTTCTGTGTGCTAAGCGATAGTGCCTTTGGTTTAAATTTGAATTATTATAGATGTCAGCCATGAGTCACGATGTCTAAACTATCGCCTCTACTGCCATATATGTAATTCGATTATCTATGATTAATGAGCTGTCTGCGTTTTGTAATATTCAAAGATACATGATACTCTTAATTCTCGGAGCGTATCAGTTTTTTGACAAGTCAGTAAAATTTACAAAAAATCTGCAAAACGAACTCCTAAAAATCAAACTACGAGGGAAAATTTAGATGGCATAGTTATAACGCAAAGTGAGATGGTATAATGATAATGCGTACTTATGCGAGGTGAACAAAGAAACGTACCCCCATTCTCAATTAGAAATGTATCATTCATGCGTGAATCTAGGGAATCGGGGGAAATTTGGAGTTATTAAAAGTGTACAATGTGAAGTAACCCACAAAAATAACCTTTGACACCCCCCCCCCCGAAAAGTGAGACCCCTCTTAAATTTGAAGGAACAGTCATATATCTAAATCTTAAGAAGTAAAGGAAAACGGTCCAACTCTTCCCCTTTTTTCAGTTATTAATCATTTTTACTTTCGAATCATTTTGTTAATTTTAGAATCGGGGATAGAAAACACAGAAATTATTGAAAAAAATCATTTCCATCCACAAAGTGAAACACGAAAGATCCTAATTTATAAATAAGTACCCATTTTCCTTTTGGACAGTAAACTTGTGAAAAACAGAATTTACTCAATCCCCTACTCGTAAAATCCCCCCCCCCCCAAAGAGTTTGGACATTTTTCAAATTACTTTTTTGTATTTTTAATTGGTTTGGGATCTATATTTTTTATTGTAAATTATTTCTGTGCCCCCCCCTCCAACACACACAAGACATAAATGCAAGATAAGTATGTTAACATGCAAGTTACCAATCTTTTTTTAAAAAAAATCTTATTTTAAGGACATAGGACTCTCAATAAGAATTGTTATAGAAATTTGTAAAACAGGTTGTACAGGTTTTATTAATGCTAAAATATATAATTATCACAAGTTTTCCCTATCACCCCCCCCCCCCCGTTTTCTTCATTCTCACCAAATCTTTACTTTAATTTTATATCTATAGCAAAATTCAATGCAAAACTAAATATATACATTTTGTCTAATTTTACCATGAACAAATTAAATTGAGTCTAAAAACATCAAGTTACAAAAAGCTATGATTTAAAGAATTCTTTCCCCAAATTTTGGGTATCGTATTACCTTAATATGGGTTGACATGTGACTTATTCATGTCAAAATGCGATATAATTATGTAGACATGCGACTTATTTATGTCGACATGCGAGTTAATTATTTTGCGAGATATTCACAACATTAAGTCGCATTTGAACATAATTTACTGGCAATTTGACATAAGTAAGTCGCTTGTCAACATAATGATCATCCCAACCGAACCCTCTTTTATTATAAGTGGAATGGAAGTAACTATTGTTAGATAAAACGTCCTCGATATATCTGAATGTCGAGTTGAAGGCCACAGCAAGTGTTTTCGTCTTCTCATATTTTTTAACAAATTCTGCTTCACAGGAATGTAAAAACAGGTCGGCTAATGAAGGAGTACAATTACTACCCATCGAAATTCCAATGGTTTGTTGGAAGACCTGGTCTCCAAAGACTATATAAATGTTGTCAACGAGGAACTTTAGCATTCTTTTAATATCAACTTCAAAGTACACACTTACTTGTGTGTAGAATTAGAGTGATTGATTTATTTTTTGTTGATATACGTTCCGTTCGAGAATTTTTCACTCATAAAGAGACGTCATCTTATACCCGTGAAGGGCTTCCAATTTAGACCTTTACTCGGCACGTAGGGCCTTGAGCAGTGAAAAATCTTGATTGTGTCAACGCCTGTCGTGACTCGGAGCCTCGGGTTATAAGGTCTCATCCGAAAGACTAGAAACTTTCACTTCAAAATGCCGAGCGCCTGACGAAGTTGATACATGTAACTATTTTTTTATCGACTTAGGTCAGGGCTTGAACCCACGACCTTCCACTCAGGAATTTTAAGCGCTCTACCGACTGAGCTACCATGACGGTCGAGAATCAGGAGTAAATTTACACAATTAAAGTAAGTTTTTTGATGACCAATCACAAAATATGGCAAGTGGTGGCGTCACATATGAATGAAGAATTTTCGAAAGAACGTTAAAAACAAACAAACAAATATTTTGTGATGAATGCTTGTATACGAAAGCCGGATAGGCTCATTTTTGACAAGAGAAAAAAATATTTAACTCGTTATAACGAGATAATTATCTCGTAATAACGAGTTAGTATCTCGTTATAACGAGTTAGTTATCTCGTTATAACGAGTTAGTTATCTCGTTATAATGAGAAAATTATCTCGTTATAACGAGTTAGTATCTCGTTATAACGAGTTAGTTATCTCGTTATAACGAGTTAGTATTTCGTTATAACGAGTTAGTATCTCGTTATAACGAGTTAGTTATCTCGTTATAACAAGATAATTATCTCGTTATAACGAGTTAGTTATCTCGTTATAACGAGTTAGTTATCTCGTTATAACGAGTTAGTATCTCGTTATAACGAGTAAGTTATCTCGTTATAACGAGTTAGTTATCTCGTTATAACGAGTTAGTTATCTCGTTATAATGAGTTAGTATTTCGTTATAACGAGTTAGTATCTCGTTATAACGAGTTAGTTATCTCGTTATAACGAGATAATTATCTCGTTATAACGAGTTAGTTATCTCGTTATAACGAGATAATTATCTCGTTATAACGAATTAGTTATCTCGTTATAACGAGAAAATTATCTCGTTATAACGAGATAATTATCTCGTTATAACGAGATAAAAATTGATCTAGAATTGATATATTTAAGTAAAGAATAGACCATTATTTATAGGAAATATACAGAAGCAAGTCGATCAAATTTGTTTGAAGTGTGCGTGATAAAGATTCTATGGAACAGCATACTAGTTTTTTTGTGTTATACCTTTGATTAGTATTGTTTATTGGAAAGACTGAAGACAAATATACGGAAACTTGTGACCGCCTCATGTTGTTGTGTTATACCTTAAAATTGCAAAATAAAATTAGTGTCATCTTCAAATGGAATGTATATAAGATCAAAATTTTGTCAACTTGTACAAGGAGATCAGAAAAAAATGATATACTCTGGCTGATTTAACTGCCCTGTGCAAGCTTTCTTGAATTTGTTAAAATTATAATAATGTTTACGTAATATTTGTCGCAATAAAAAATGCATAGAAATAATCCCATTATTTTGAATATTCCGAATAAATCATGTGGATATGAAACCATTTGTTAGGCTTTAACGATCATATTTTGATAATTCCTTGCCTGTTAACAAGGAATACCAGTTCAATTTTATCGTCTTAAAGGGGCAAGATCAAAATTCAAT
Organism: Saccostrea echinata; assembly: GCF_033153115.1. NCBI lineage: Eukaryota > Metazoa > Mollusca > Bivalvia > Ostreida > Ostreidae > Saccostrea > Saccostrea echinata. The sequence goes on from NW_026889753.1 coordinate 6,177,287, forward strand.
GTCTGACAAAAAAATAAATTCACGTTGTTTTTATCATCAATCCCTCCTTCCCTTCAATAATGAATATCAAGAACTAATACTGTACTTATCACTTAATAATTTATATATTTCTTCTGTTTATTAAAAGAAAGAAACATTTTAATTTACCAATTTGGCATGGAATTTTAAATTACAATATGTAATTTTTGCGTTATTATCAATGTGGTAGAATTAAAAAAAACTTTTGGAGCTCTTTATTCTACGGAAGCCACAATAAAAGGTGAAAGTCAGCATTAGTAAAAACAGTTGACATGTGATCCTTTTTGGGTATAGAATGAAAGTTTAATATCTAAAGTTTACAATATGATAAGCATTACTTAAGGTGTATTTCAAGCATAAATTTTGCCAAGAAATGTGATTTTTGATATTTTCACTCGTGCTTCGCACTCATGAAAATAAAAAAAAAAATCCCTGTCCCACTCATGAAATAAATTCCATATCAACTACAAAACATTGAATATCCTCTATTTATTACCCCCCCCCCCCCCCCGAAAAAAAAATCATCAATCTCTTTTTGAAATAAAAATTATATGCTTGTAAAGTATACATAATAAATACTGTGATGAGGAAAATAATTAACGACATTGCTTCAATGTTGTATTAATAATATAAATGTACATATGTAGCATTAGGCCTATTCGTTGATCAATCCTAAGTAAAAAGATTATAAAAGTGAACTGGCTTTGTAAACTCTGTAAACTTTTTTTGTTTTGTAAACTCTGGTTTGACGTTCTGACACTATGTGGTAAACATATAGGATCCGCCAAATAGACGTGAATCTCAAATAGGTCTCCGTGAATCTCCACAACTTGGACCCCCCCTCCCCCCCCCCCCCCCCGCAAAAAATATAAACAGTGAATCATGACAGAATATTAGATAAAATGCCAATATCAGCAGATCAGATTTAACGTCTTATTACTTAAAAGGATGTAATATCATTTTTGCTTCACCATTCCTCATTTTGGCGGACAATATGCATAAGTCACGAAGTTCAAAGGGGGGGGGGGGTAAACCAAGTAAAATATTTGACAAGTAAAAAGAAAAAAAAAATAGATTTGATATTCCAACTACGAGTATTCGCCATTATTTTCGGGAGATATTTACTCAGGTAAAAAAATATGGAGGAAGGGGCACGAAGATACTCTTGACCGCCCCCTTTTCAAAAGTGGTGGTGTGGACATTAGCCTCTCTATTACTACGCCTATGATCTAACTGCTGATGTCTCACCATCCCCCGTCTTCAAAACATTTCTGAATCTCAGAAGTAACATATGTATAACACTGTAATCGTATATATTATATGTTGCATAAACGATATGTTGCACTTATATTGTCTCTGATATTTAATTTTAGCGGTATAGAAATTGATATATGAAAGTGTATACCAGTAAGTCGTCCAAAACATATCGAAATAGTGTCATTCATCAGAAATAGTTGTCATAAATAAATTGCCAAAGTTTGAAGCAAGTATGTTTGGCAATATTATTTTAAGAAAAAAATCGCGTCCTAATGCAACAATTTGAGGAAGAGTTCACGAAAATGTGTAAATGTGTTCGCCTTAGAGTTGCTATGATTATTGACAGCGAGATAGTTCAAGATTTAATCATAAGTAAACCCCAGAGCAAATCAAAATTTCAACCATTTATCAATTGTTCAAGTTAAATTTGACTGATAATTACTTGCTAAAAATTCAACGGCATTTAAAACTGCAGCCATTTTTATTCCTATATTGCTATTAAGTCTCGAAATAACAAGAAAACTGTCTCGTTATAACGACATAAATAACTCGTTATAACGAGATAATTATCTCGTTATAACGAGTTAGTATCTCGTTATAACGAGATAATTATCTCGTTATAACAAGATAACTAACTCGTTATAACGAGATAACTAACTCGTTATAACGAGATACTAACTCGTTATAACGAGATAATTATCTCGTTATAACGAGATACTAACTCGTTATAACGAGTTAGTTATCTCGTTATAACGAGATAACTAACTCGTTATAACGAGATACTAACTCGTTATAACGAGATACTAACTCGTTATAACGTGATAACTATCTCGTTATAACGAGTTAATTATTTTTTTATCTTGTCAAAAATGAGCCTATCCGGCTTTCGTACTTGTATGAAGGGTAGGAAAATAAAATGTTTTGATGTTATTAACTTCGAAATGTTTGTAATATTAAAATTACTAAAAGTTCTTCGGAATTTTTTGAGAATCATTTGATTTAGTTATTTTACTCAACTTCTAGAATGTAGCACAATACGTTTGAAGTTTCTCCTTTACAGCAGTTTATATTTTTGTGAGAATATTTATCAGTTTCAGAATTTTAATTCATTCTAGAATAATAATAAGATCGAACTAAAAACCAATAGCATCCCTACATACTTCTAAATTAATTGTTGTTCAGTACACGGTATATCTTATTTCATGGTCATCTATGACAAAAGTTATTAAAGATGAACTGCTAGAATGACCATCAACAGGACCCCTTAAGTGTCTTCCACATTTCAGATATCTATTAAGATTAGGGATGGCAATTTGTAACCGGTTAACCGATTACTCGGTCAGAACGATGGTAATCGGTTAGAAAATCTGTAATCGGTTAGTCGGAAAAAACAAAATATATGTAAATTTGAACGCAATTTTCTTAAAATTTATTTCTAAAAAAGAAACCTCTTCATAAAAGTTGATAATTAAGCGTTTTCACCTATCTGTTTAAGCTTATTTGGAGGTAATTATTGCTCTCCGGATTGAGGTCGCGGAATAATTGGTCAGTTTTTGAAGTGTTAATTACTGTTTTTACTCCGACAGTCCTGCAATTTTTTAATGATATTGAATAAATCATGGTCGAGAACTGTAAATTAGTACATGTATGTCTATCTTTTGCCATTATATATTAAATTATATTTTTAGACAAACATTGTAAATTACGTTAAAGTTCAGACATAGTTTGGATTATGGTGGCAATGCAGAATGAACTTGTGAGACATCTGATCTGGAAAATTATTAATGTCTGATTTTACAGGCACGCATGATTCATGTTTTTCTTAATTTTTTTCTTGTATAATGAAATTGAAATAATATATATGTACATGTAGTTTCCTGATCAAGATAAACAAAATGTTTCTAACTTCTAACATTTTTTTAGTCTTCTTGTACACATGAAAAGAGATACCTGAAAAAAGATGTCCAAAAAATGTGTATTTTGATACGATTAACCGACTAATCGGTCGGAATGTCTTGCGGTTAACCGATTAGCAATTCTGTATTCGATTGCCATCCCTAATTAAGATACTAGTATACTATATTCTAACCAACTGATTGCAAAATTAAGCAATTGATAAATAAGTTGATGATGCAAGAATATCAGCAGTCTTGTTTAACGTCAATATTTCGCAAATTCCATGGTCGATAAAATGACCTTGGTAGCAAATACAATCTATCGTTAGGCCATTATTTCCACACTGAATTTTCTACGGATTTTTCCGTTTATCTGGTCATGACAAGGAGCACAGGGCGGATTTGACTAGTCGACAGGGGATGCTTACTCCTCCATGGCACTTGATCCCACTTGTCTTTAAAGGTCCGTGTTTGCTCTGCTCACAATTTGTATTGTTCCAATGGACTTTGTTTCAATGGTCTTTGAGTGAAAATTTCTTTGACTTGGAGTTTGATCACTGTTTTTATCTTCATATTTGATCTTTAAAACATCAGAATCCATATCAATGCATAGCTTGGATTTACCTACACATCTCAAAGACATTTAATTAGCGACTTTCTAGAAGAAATTAATTTTAAAACTACTTCTTGAAATCCAGCTTATACTCCCAGATCACTTTCTAAGGATGGAATTCTTCAAATCACGTTTTAGTCTTTAATGATCTAAACATGCTCTAAACATTACAGTCAACAAAAGTGAATTCAATTTACCATACCTATACTGGATTCTTAAACTTCATAAACTTCATAAAGCCCTTACAAAGATACATGCAGGTTCAGGAAATGCTCGACCAAGCCCCTATTTTTATCCTCACAAAAATCAACTGCTGTGAAGGAGATACTTCAGACGTAACTTTTCTACATCTTCAAGAAGTGGAGTAAATCAAATGAATGTGAAGTTTTAAAAACTACGACGAACTTTCAGAATATTTCAAATCACATTTTTACCAAAGTCACTAAGATCAAAACGTATGATTTTTTTTAATGTTAAATTTTTGCAACCATTCCCGACGATTAATTAAAGACTAGACTTTTTGATATTATAGACAATTGCTTCTTCAAGAAAATGGAATTCGGAAATTTTTATGCTCCCGAAATCGAAGATTCGGAGGTATATAGTTTTTGTCCGGTCCGTCTGTCTGTCTGTCTAGCTGTCTGTCTGTTTGTCTGTCCGCAAACACTTTAACCTTGCCCATAACGTTTGATTGGTTGGAGCTATGGCTTTCATATTTCACTTGTGTATTCCATGTGACAAGACCTTTCTTTGGGTACCAATATATTTGACCTCTTGACCTTGACCTTGGAGTTTGACTCACTTTTGCAAAAATTTACCCAACTTTAACTTGGCCATAATTTTTGAACAGTTGGTGCTAGGGCTTTGATATTTCACGTTTAATTATCGTGACAAAACCTTTGCATGGGTATAAATATTTTTGACCTTTTGACCTTGACCTTAGAGTTTGACGCACTTTTAAAAAAGAACTTTAACCTTGGCCAGAACTTTTGAATAGTTAGTAATAGGCCTTTCAAATTTCATAGGTTTTATTTCTTGTGACAGGATCTTCCTTTGGATACCAACAATTTTGACCTTTTGACCTTGACCTTGGGAGTTTGACCTACTTTTGAAAACCTTATCCTTCGCCGTAACTTTTGAACAGCTGGTTCTAGGGCTTTCATATTTTGCATGTGTATTTCTTATGATAAGGTCTTCCCCTGCGTAATGTTGGCCCTATGACCTTGGAGTTTGGCCCACTTTTAGAAAAATTCAACCTTGACCATAACTTTTGAATGGTTGGTGCTTGGGCTTTTATATTTACCAGAAATATCCAATGACACAATTCCTTACTTTGGGTAACAGCATTTTTTATCTCTTCACCTTGACCTTGGAGTTTGACTCGCATTTCAGAAACTTTAACCTTCGCCATAAGCTGCTTTACGGGGGAATCGATGATTCACAAACACATCTTGTTCTATCTTTTGATTGGTCATTGCAGAATTATTTCTGACACTACACACAAGAACTCTAAGGTTGAAAAACGAGGTAAGCTATTGACAAATAAGTTGATAAAACTAGTATTTCAATAGTCTCGTTTAAAGTCAACATTAAGCAAATTCTATGGTCGATACAATGACCTTGCCAGCAAATACAATCTACCATTAAACCGAGTGTTGACTGAAGTTTTTCATACAAATTAATAGGCCATTATTTCACTATGAATTTCTACGGATTTTTCCGTTTACCTGATCATGACAAGGAGCACACGGCGGGTGTGACCGGTCGACAAGGGATGCTCACTACTCCTTCGCACCTGATCCCACCTCTGATGTCTTTAGAGGTCTGTGTTTGCTCTGCTCCAAATTTGTTGCAATGGACTCTTGAGCTTGATTAGTGTTCGTTATCTTCATAATTCATTAAAAGATGCTAGAGTTCTTTAACAATATCGATGTAGTCTTTGGAAACAGTGTCTTCAAACATTCTGATGGAATTACGATGGTCACTAAATTGTGTTCTTTTTTTATTTAGTAGATCTGGGGGGGGGGGGGGGTTCATATGAAGTAGAATTTAATCGAAAACTTCTTCAGGAAAACAAAAAAAAAAATCTACGGCCTTAACTCCATATTTAGACATTTAGATATATCGACGAAGTTTTATCAATTAACAATATACAACAATTATTTATAGTTACTTTCATTCATTTGTCGACTCGATATATCCCAATGAACTCGAAAGAAAACACCCACATAATCTTCCACATCTGCTTTATATCTGGATGTTGTTTTTACTGACTATAGATGATGATTACCAACTAACAACTTAAGAAAAGAGATAACTTCAACTTCTCCACGAAATGTGAAGAAGACGAATAGTAATCATGGCGAAAAGTCCAACAAAATAAAAACAAATTGTGAAGTTCAAAAATGGACTTCCGAAAACGTAAGAGGTTTGATCAGGTGCAATAGATAAATAAGCACCCCCTGTAGACCAGTCACACTCGCCGAGTGCCCTTTGTCATGGTCAGGTAAACGGAGAAATCCGTAAATAATAGCCTAACAATTTGCAGAAAAACCTCAATCAAAATTTGACCCAACGATTGTATTTGTAAATAAGGTCATTGTATCGACCATAGAATTTGCAAAATGTTGACTTTAAAGGGAGATTGTAGATATCCTTGTATCATCAACTTATTTATCACTAGTCAGTAGCCTTCCTCTTTTTTAAAGAAATTGTTCGTACAAAGAACATGATCTTGCGTTTGATCATCCGGGAGACATAAGCCCCATATGCAGGTGAAAATGGTATATTGCTACCTACATTGTAAATAAGGAAATTTGACGATAAGAAAGTGAAATTATCACGTTTATAATTAAGCGAAGTTGTTAGTTTGTCATCAATGTCTTTCTCTTGAATTGAAAAATATACAAATATGAAGCCGATGTCCAAGACTCCATGCGTGGTATCTCTTTCGTTTCGAGTTCAATTGGATTGATTGATTGAATGTTGATTGATTGATTGTATGTATGTTGTTTTACGTACCGTTCGAGAATTTTTCACTCATATAGAGACGTCACCATATACCGTTGAAGGGCTTCAAATTTAGACCTTCCGATTACGGAGCAACGCTCTACCGGCTGAGCTACCGTGACGGCAGTTCATATAGATATGTCGAATCAATGTATGAATGCATGAAAATCAGTATTCGTGTTGATTGTAAAAAGTCATAGATATACCTAGAAGTTGAATAAGGCCACAGCAAGAGACTTCTTCTTTTCATGTAAAAGTTTTAGAATAAATTCTGCTTCACATATAAGGATACAAAAACTGGTTTGCCAATAATGGGTTACAATTAGACTAAGTACACATGGGAATTCCAATAGAGCATGAATCTGATAATCTAATATTAATATTATTTCCCTTTTTGTATATTTTTTTTAATTTTATTTTTTAGTTATTTATTTATTTTCTAATTTTTTACCGTCATCGGCACATAAAAATACAAGAATCGCCTGTGGCGCTAATATGCAAAAAGTTCACTATAATTATATAATTTGAAACTAGTACAAAAGTGATTGCATATTAAAGGGTTGTTTGCACAATTCAAAAAAGAAATAAAATAATGCGCATTTTTGCGGTCGGTCTTTAAAACATTCTAGACCTTTTTAGAGTGCCACTTGTTTGGTGCAAATGTTCAAATTTGAATCAAAAATATGTTGGTGTGCATGTTTATAAAGTTTGTGAATAGCTTCGTACAGGGACCTATAGGTCCCTGCTTCGTAGGAAGAAAATTCAAGCCGATTTTTTTTTTGGGGGGGGGGGGGTCAGAAATTCATTGACAAGCAAAATGCAAACCAAAAAAAAAATCACTAGACATTCTTTATAAAGAAACACAATCGTAAATAAGCTTTGTTTTCCTTTGTATAGTACATGTATATGACAGCTTATAAATGTATTAAGTGAAACAGCCACCCCTTGCCCCCCCCCCCCTTTTACCACCACCTGGTTCCTATGGACATATTTAATATTAGCCCAAATAAATATACATGTGTAATTTAAAACGAATAAATCATAATTGTGAACAAATTAATTTTATACTTGTTTTTATCTGTTGAATTTTGAGCCGGTTTAATTAATGATCAAAATTCAACGATGCGAACTCAGGTCAAAATTCTTTGTTTCACCGGCAAGAAAGGCCCGGCAAGTTGCGCGTAAAATATCGGGATCGACGTTCCTTGCGAAAATTCAATATGGCGCTGCCCATGAGATGATATGACTGTGATGATGATCATCACATGTCTGGAGAATATTTTTAAACAAACATGAAATTTGTGAATTTTACGGATTCGTCAACATATATTTCATAAACGTTTATACAGAGAATGGCATCAGAGATTAAAGTAACACCTTTAGGTATGTAAAAAAAAAAAACACACACATTAACTTAGAAAAACGGCACAATCCACGGGCACTGGAAGTTAAAGATTGAGTATGTGCAGTGTAGGGGTTGGACGATACACAGGTCTTTCGATACGATACGTATCTCGATACATATAATATGGTAAGATACATGTATCTCGATATTATGATAAATTAGAAAAATATAATAAACTTGTAGTATTTTATTTGTCTTGACAATAAATCAACAAAATATTTTATATCAAATCACATGTCTTTGAAATTAATAATTGTAGTTCATCAATTTCATTGACTAAAAATTCACAAAAAACAACTATATTAGTTTACATGTATGTATATCTATAGCCAAATGTCTATAAACAAGTTGAGTTTTCAAATAATATAGTTTATTAATATCACTGACTAGAAATTCATCAAAAACAATATCACATATACATTGTTAATTGCTAAATGTATTTAACCAAGTTGAGTTTTTCAAAAAGTTAATCCACAATTTATTTAAAAATTTCAAATTGTTTTTAATGAAAATTAGAGAATCCATGCTTTCTTTCAAGCTGTATTATAAGTGCCAGATGGGCATTAATAAATAATAACCCCAGTCATGGAAAAGTTACTGTGTATAACACGCTTTACAGACTGCTTGACCTCTATCAACTTCTCTTGTCCTGTCTTCCAAAGATGATAGAAAATCAAAATGTCCCCCAATATCTATGTCTTATTAGTGCTAAAGCATGTTTTCAATATCAATATCATTTCACTTTGTAATGTTCCTGTTCCTTTTGCCATTTTCCAAGACAACTACTTTCATTGTAAATTTTTTGATAGGTGGTTTGTGTATTGTTTCACATTGATAGTTCAATGCAGGGTTCGACATTAACGTTAGTCTGTTAGTCTCAGACTAATATATTTTCATTCGGACTAATAAAATCTGTGGCTAATTAGTATAAAAAAGTATAAAATAAAAAACATAAAAGTATAAAAAGTACATTGCAATGTTTATTTTTAAATTAACCATTACAAAACATTGATTCTTTTTTTTTGAAAACATTGATGTTTTTTTTTTTAACGACTCATAAAATTGCGTGCGGACTAGTAAAAGTAAAGATTCAAGCACTAGTCCGGCTGGACTAAAGCCTAAAAATGTTAGTGTTGAACCCTGCAATGCATGTATCTAAAAGATATCTTAGCAAGTATGCATCGGTATATCATCCCACCTCTAGTGCAGTTCATATATAAAAAAGGATGAACCCTTGCTTTTTTCGTACATGTATACTCAGTATTTTTACATTAACTTCCAGTGCCTATGGAATTAGCTAGGTCTGGCACAATCTCTTGATTTAGTTTTATAAATTGATCTGATTAAGCTACATGTATTCTCAAGGCTTAAATGTGCAATTTTCTCAGCATGTAAAAAAAGGCTCACTTAGATGTAGGTGCAGAACTTTAGCTCATAAAAATTATCAAAGCCATGATTAGTCATATAAATACAGAAGCATTCTTAAGTAGTGTAGATACAAGAGTGTTTAGAAGCATTTTCAGGTAGTATAGATTAAGTTTGTTTAAATCATGACCCCTTGAAGCAGGATTGGGCCACAATTGGGGATCAATTTATTCATAAGATGTAGGAAAATTCTTTAAAAATCTTCTCAAGAAAGGCAGAACCATGATTAGTGTTGTTAATTCAGAATTATCCTCAGATAATGAAAATTATAAAGTGTGTTCAAATCATGACTCCCTGGGGTATGGTGGGGCGACATTAGGCAATCAGTGTTTTAAACATTACATGGGATTATATTATATAGGGGAAAAAAATCTCAAAAACAGCTTTATAGCAATGATTAGTCATATGAGTAAGGAAGCATCAAATCATCACCCCCAGTGGGTTGGATGGAACCATTTATATTTATAAACCATCCAATTCTGAACTGATTTCTGCTTCAGACTTGTCGAAATCCGTCGGTCGTGTCAGCAAGGCCAGTAAAAATTTGTCTGGACTGATAACTTTTAAGAAAACGTCGGTCCAAATGACCATTTGAAAAAATCGAGCGTAACGCAAATTTAAAAAAGGTCGGGATCGGATGCGCAACTGAAGGTCACAAACACAGAAGAGATGGCCGTGTGCGCGGCGTAGTGACGATGGTCAATTTAAATTGTTACAGGAAAGACATAAAATATGTTATTTACGTCTCTTATTAAAGACACTCTATCATAAGAAAAGAAACTTGTGAGATTGAAGGCTGTTGAAAATATTAAAGGGCATTTTGGTGCTGTTGTTTATTTTCCTTTCTCAGCGTCAAAATAAGGTACATGTATCTGGTCTGACAAAACTTCATCCGGTCCGACAGAACATTTGACTTTGTCAGACCAAACGTCTGACAGTGATTTCAAAATTTCGACAAGTCTGTGCTTTCTCTAACTGAAGTGCTCAGATGAGTGATGTGGCCCATGGGCCTCTTGTTTTAGTGTTTTTTATAGAGTGATTTTGTGATGAGTCACACTAAATGAGTATATTGGCATCCTCTGACGGTGGTTTCACACATAGTGCACTGGACGTCAGGCCCCAGTTATCAAACCATATCAGACAAGGAGATTCAGAACTGAAAACGCAATCTACTGAATATATTTGTTTATGCAATGAATTTTAAAAGTAACATTTCTCATTTTACTTTGTATTTGTTTTAGGAGCAGGGCAGGGTGAGTTGACTTTTACTTACAGATTTGTGGATAATAAACCAGTGAAGTATTTAGGGGAAAAAAATCAATCAGTCACATTTATTTTTTTGCAAAGTACATGTACCAAGTCGAGCAAGAGGATGAATTCCTGTAATTGATCCTTGTAAGATACATATGTATAGTTAATCTATTGTCATTGTAATTGTTTTGACTTTTTTATAGGTTTTTTTTTTAATTATTTTTTTTTAAATTTTGAATTTTTTCATGACAAAAATGACAATTCAATCATGTTCTCATGAAAATATTTCAACATTTTTGACAACAATGCTGTTGAGCAGATACTAAATTATTTTTCAGCTACATGTATATACCTATATGTCATAGTTAAATAAAGTTAAGGTAACCATGATGCCATAAATTCTGCTTAAAAATGGTAATGATCGATATATATTACAAAGTAATGATATATATTAAAAAAGTAATTAAAAAATGATAATCATTGATTTTTACTCAGATGTTGGAAGAAGTTGTATTTTACTCACTATTGGTGGGAAGAACATTATGTTGGATTGTGGGATGCACATGGGCTATAATGATGAAGTGAGTAGAAAAAGTTCAAAGTTTATTTCAAGCTTCTTTTTGTTTTGGCTGACTCTATCACTTGAAATTAGTGACCATCAATATTTTTTGCTTTTAAAGAAAATGTATTTTTTCCAATTAATGTTTGCCTTTTCTATCTTACAGCGGCGATTTCCAGATTTTACCTATATCACCAATGAAGAGAATGACAGATTGACAGATCATTTAGACTGTGTCATCATTAGGCAAGTTTCTAATCTTCCCTAGAATTCTCCATTTTCTCTTTAAGTTATGTTTCAAAAACTTTTATTTAAATGTGTTTGTAAGTGCTCGATTTAAAAATTGAAAGCTTTTGATCTTGTTGCTAGTGATCTTATTAATTCAAGAGTCTGATTAAATTCAGATTATTTGATCCTCTCACGTAGATCGCTACACAAGAGAATCAATTTTAATCAGCCTGTTCCTCCTTACATGTACTTGTTTCTATATTTAACTCGACAGAATTTGCTTGATTTCAGTCATTTTCATCTTGACCACTGTGGTGCCTTGCCTTACATGTCTGAGATGGTCGGTTATGATGGACCTATATACATGACTCATCCAACAAAGGCCATCTGTCCTATACTTCTAGTACGATTGATATCATTCATGATTTTTAAGACAAATCATATTATATATGTATTAGCAAATGAATTTAACCTAAAACTATAAATTAAAAAAAGGGGTTTTCAAAGTATACAATTATTAGCTCACCTGAGCTGAAAGCTCAAGTGAGCTTTTCTGATCACCCGTTGTCCGTCGTCCGTCCGTCCGTCTGTCCGTCCGTCCGTCTGTAAACTTTTCACATTTTCAACTTCTTCTCAAGAACCACTGGGCCAATTTTAACCAAACTTGGTACAAAGTATCCTTGGGTGAAGGGGAGTTTAAACTGTTAAAATACAGGGCCAAGTCTCCTTACAAGGGGAGATAATCAAGAAAAGACAAAAATAGGGTGGGGTCATTAAAAAATCTTCTTCTCAAGAACCACTGGGCCAAAAAGGCTGAAACTTATGTGGAAGCATCCTGGGACAGTGTAGATTTTAAATTGTTAAAATCATGACCCCCAGGGGTAGGGCGGGGCCACAATAGGAAATCCAAGTTTTACATTGAAATATATAGGAAAAATCTCTAAAAATCTTCTTCTCAAGAACCAGTGGGCCAGTAAAGCTGAAACTTGTGTGGAAGTATCCAGGGGTAGTGTAGATTCTAAATTATTAAAATCATGACCCCCGGGGGTACTAGAGCGGGGCCACAATAGGGAATCCAAGTTTTACATTGAAATATATAAGAAAAAATCATTAAAAATCTTCTTCTCAAAAACCACTTGGCCAGAAAAGCTGAAACTTATGTGGAAGCATCCTGGGGTAGTGTAGATTCTAAATTGTTCAAATCATGACCCCCGGGGGTAGGGCGGGGCCACAATAGGGAATCCAAATTTTACATTGAAATAAAAAGGAAAAACCTTTAAAAGTCTTCTTCTCAAGAACCACTGGGCCAGAAAAGATGAAATTTATGTGGAAGCATCCTAGGATAGTGTAGATTCTAATTTATCATTTTAATACAATAGGGAATCCAAGTTTTACATTGAAATATGTAAGAAAAATCTTTAAAAATCTTCTTCTCAAGAACAACTGGGTCAGAAAAACTGAAATTTATGTGGAAGCATCCTGGGATAGTGTAGATTTTAAATCGTTAAAATCATGACCCCCGGGGGTAGGGCGGGGCCACTAATAAGTATTACAAGGGGGAAATCTGGTAAAGAACAGCATGGCCAAAGTTACTCAGGTGAGCGATGTGGCCCATGGGCCTCTTGTATTTTTTGTCATATTTGTAGGAAGACTACAGAAAAATCACAGTCGAACGAAAGGGAGAAGAAAATTTCTTCACATCTGAAATGATTAAAAACTGCATGAAAAAAGTTATAGCTGTTAATCTGCATGAAACTAAACAGGTTTGGACATATAACCTGATCTCTCCATGAAGGTTTTTATGTATTCCATGGAATTGAAGTTAATACTGCATGTCATATCTAACACCCATTAAGCAATGAATTGTTGAATTTGCAAATTTCATCTTGTACGTCATAACACTGACAACCATTCTATAAATTAAATAATAGCGTGTTATTATTGATGAAATACCACTTCTTTGAATAAATTATGGCTCTTTAAATTATAAACATTAGTATAGATAAATTTAAGGAGAAGCTGTGACTGTTCAACATGAGCATAAATTTTGATTTTAGCTCATTACTTTGCACTTGTACAGCATTCAACATTTGTAACATCATGATAAAAGTTACCGGTATTACTTTAACCTTTTTACCTCCCCGTCTGTATTGTGGATTAATAAATGCGGAAGCTTTCAACACACTTTATAAGAAAAATATATAAATCAAATACAAATATTGTCCATGTTAATTTTGACAGGTTGATGAGGAGCTAGAAATCAAGGCTTACTATGCAGGTCATGTCCTTGGTGCAGCAATGTTCCACATTAAAGTAGGACAGCAGTCAGTTGTATATACGGTGAGCTTTGAGTGAAATAGAAGACATGGCACATTGTTTCTATATTAAAATGAAAGTTTCTCTTTAAATCGGGTTCTTAAACCATTTGAAATTTAAAGTTAATGTGTTCAACAATTTTATTTTCTAAATGTTCAGGATATATTATATAGAGTTATCTCCTATTAGCCATGTTATGTTTTTGCAATGATTCAATTTGTAAGAGGGGTATTATTCTTAGGGAGACTATAATATGACCCCGGACAGGCATCTAGGGGCAGCATGGATTGACAAATGTCGCCCTGACCTACTTATTACTGAATCGACTTATGCCACAACAATACGAGATTCCAAGCGCTGCAGGGAAAGAGATTTCCTGAAAAAAGTTCATGACTGCGTGGAGAAGGGTGGAAAGGTAACGAAAAAAAATTCTGTCAAATAAATGTTGCATATTTAATGCTCGTTTAAACAACAGCACTAAAAATCATTATTTACAGTTCTTTTTTTTTTTTAATCCATAACTTTAGGTACTGATTCCAGTGTTTGCCCTGGGCAGAGCACAAGAACTGTGTATTTTATTGGAGAGTTACTGGGAAAGAATGAACATAAAAGTGCCTATTTACTTCTCACTAGGTCTCACAGAAAAGGTGGGTACCACTTCTCACTAGATCTCACAGGAAAGGTGGGTACCACTTCTCACTAGGTCTCACAGAAAAGGTGAGTACCACTTCTCACTAACAGAAGAGGTGGGTACTTAATGATAGGTGTAGTGTGATATAATCAGTTTACTAGACATAATATTACTGTTTGAAACTTTCAGCCTATAAATGATAATTTGTTTCATATTTAATAGGCCAACCACTACTACAAGATGTTTATTACATGGACAAGTCAGAAAATTAAGAAAACTTTTGTTCAACGGAATATGTTTGAGTTTAAACACATCAAGGTAAATACTGGAATTTATTTCATGGATCTTTGCCAAAAAATAAAAATTTTAGTTTGATTTAAGTTAAGCATGTGCCAGTATAACACTGATGCACTTATAAATACCTTTATTATAGCCTTTTGACAGAGCTTACATTGACAACCCTGGTCCGATGGTGGTGTTTGCTACACCTGGAATGTTACATGCTGGGTTGTCTCTTCAGATCTTCAAAAAGTGGGCACCTCATGATGTCAACATGGTGGGCAGGCTTTAATGATTTTAATGACTGGCATATTGAATGAAAATCTGGTGGAATTTTAGATTGAAAATCATATTCATGACCATCACATTCATCTAGTACTTTTGTACATTGTTCATTCATGTATATGTAACAAAGAAAAGCTGACACATAAATATCTGTCAAAAAAACTCATCATAAAAAAAAGTCTTTTGAGTTAATGAGAACTCTCTTTTTCATTTTCTTTTTTCTTTTTTGGTTAAATTATTTGCTAAAATAGACTTTGAAATGAATTTGATGTCATGTATGTGGAATAATTTCCACTCATTAACCTTTGTATTTGGATATCTCTTAACTTCATAGCTCTCTTAGTGGATTGGCAACAAAATTTATAGCTTATTGATATTGAATGTAAGTTGTAGTAACAATTTTAAAAAATTATTTTAAAAAGAAAATTTTGATTTTCTTTCAAATTCACGAAGCAATAATTATCATTTTAATAACTAGGTGATAATGCCTGGATATTGTGTAGCTGGTACTGTTGGTCACAAAATTCTCAATGGAGCTCGTAAATTAGAGTTAGAGAACAAACAAATGGTGAGTATACACCAAAAATCAAAACTAGAAACAAGCAGTTTGGAGTACAACTTAGTTAAAAACTAGGACACAACACCAACAGAACTTAGAAAGAAAAGAAAAATATACTTAAGTAAACTGAAATTAAAGTCATTCAGAACAATAATCTAATCAAGAAGATGGTTCAGGTAAAATGCTATTTGCAGTATATACATGTATTTATTCAAATGAAATGAATTTTAGTAGTAAATAAATAATTAAAATAAATTCACAACACTTTTCAAATTAGTAATTAATGGCATTAACTTAAAAAAAATAACTGGGTGAAGAATTTACATCAACTTCTTTGAAAAGAAAAACATTAAGACGTCAGGTACATGTACATTTACATGTGATAATTTGTTGAGCCACATGTCACATTATTTTACTCCATACTTGACCACAAATTTTGTTTGTCTACAGTTGGAGGTGAAGCTGTCTGTACAGTATATGTCCTTCAGTGCTCATGCCGATGCCAAGGGAATCATGCAGCTTATCTCACAGTGTGAACCCAGAAATGTCATGCTTGTCCATGGGGAGGCTGCAAAGATGGACTTCTTAAAGAACAAAATCCAGCAGGAATTCGGTACAGTTTAATGTATTGTTTCTCTCAATCACAACTGGTATCTCTCAGCTTAATCTTAAAAATAGTTTTACTTTAACCAGTTTAATGAAAAGATTATCAAAATACGTATAATTTTGATTATTTAGGTATTGATTGCTTCAAACCAGCTAATGGGGAGACTGTCACCATAGAAACGATGCATAATATTCATGTGGATATTCCCCTTTCTTTATTAAAGAGGGAAGCATCAAAAACAGGTATTTTTTTAGGTCAAATATTTTTGAGTTGAGTACACAGTGGCACACAAACCTGTGGATCAAAATAGCCAATATTTCCTCTATTTACAGTGTATCTATGATTCGTTGTATTCAGATAACATATCAACTTGATAACAAAACTTCATAACTTCATCAACAGGTGATATTAACAGTTATGTGTTTGACATAAACATGCTATAAACATGTTTATATTGTTAATTCCATTGTTGTAGATACATGTTTTATAATAAATTACATGACTTTTTTTCTGACTTTGGCTGTCAGATACAAGTAGTTATTTTCTTTTAAATGGCTATTTGCATTGTTTATCTTCCAGGATTACTTCCCCCTGATGCTAAAAGACCCAGGGTTTTACATGGAGCTTTAGTCATGAGGGGAAATGTAAGTAAAGGGGGGAATTGGGTTAATGACATAAATGTACATACACATGCTTAAAAAATACAATTCCCTTAAGATTTTAATAAGTAATTCCTCTCCTATCTAAGATAAGTCCTAGCTGCATCTCTTAATTCAGTGCATTTAATTTCTATACATTTGCATTCTTATCACATCAACAATATAAATTCTGATATTCATATACATTTAAACCATCAATACATTTTGTGATATTAGAGGCTGCAGATCATCGACCCCAGTCAGGCACTGAAGGAGATGGGGGTGGAGGAGCACCACCTTCGGTTTACCTCCACCATTTCTATAGAGGAAGAAGGACCCTCCAACAAAGCTGCAGAGAAAATCTATCAACTAGTAAAGAGGTACAATTTCTGTGATTACCAAATACACACAGATTAAAATAAAAAAAGCTAGGATAACTTTATGCATAAAATTGCACCATCTGTGAATGAATCAAACAATTGTCACCTAAAAGTTACACATACATACAGTAATAAATCTTAGAAGCATTTCCATCAACATTTTGACTGGAGAACGCTTTGAAGAAAGGACTACATTTGCTAATGAGCAATATTTGCCCCCAAAATCATACTTTTCTGGAGAAATGTATAATTATGTTCTAAAACAGGGGAATGTTTGCAGACTTCAAAACATTAAGGCCACAGTTATTATATCTTTCGGTTTACGGATCCGCCGACCCAATTTTTTCAGGTTTTTGAAAATAAAAATAATGGATTTTATCACTCCTGTCGTTAATTTTCCATGAAAATTCATGTCTGATCATCAGGGTTTAAGTATTTATAATGCGTCTGGGTCCAATACACGCAATAAAAACATCTCACTGTTTCAAACGTTTCGGTGACCATAAACAGAAAGTGTATACGTCTTTATTTTAAAGTACAGTTAAAATGTTTTGGAGATAGCACGTTGTCCCGAAACTTTTTTTTTGAGGATGAAAAAAGGTAGCAAACTATAGGGGATGCCATATTTTTCTATCCCCCAAAGAGTCGTGTTAAAAACATGTAATCAGTGAATTTTATGGGCCAAAATGCCACCGATATTCAGCTCTTTCCCCTCACAAAAAATAGCTATTTTTTTCTCAATGATAATTTTTTTTTTCCAATTTCAAAAGTAAGGAATTATTATGTTGAAATTGGACAAAAATTACAGAAATTGCTGACAAAGTCTAAGTACGTTTTTTTACTTCAATTTTATTTCTCCAAACCCATGCACATGCAAAATCTTTTATGATGAATGTGTGAAACAAAGGAGATATCGATATAAGCAACTTAAAAATGAGCTTGTTATAGGTCCCAGGTACATGCCTTGTTGACATTTTAGTTTGACCGCCATTGGTAGATATAAGGTCAGGATAATAACAGGAAATAGACAACATTGTAGGGTTTGACCGTTTCACTAAAATTAGTAAAGATGTTCTGTAACTTGATAATTAATAGAAGGCAGTTTAGTAGATTATGAATCCTAATACTGGTAAATTAGTTTTTTAAAATAAAATAATGAGTTATTTCAAGAGAGTAAATTAAAGTTATACAAGGTTTGACTAATATAAGTTATGTTCCCAATATTCAATGATCAACATGTTTAATATTAAAAAAAAGAAGATTTAATGATTTTAAATAAGATTTGAAGTAAACTTAAAACTATATCTGATTCTCATTTACTATAAATGATTTTTCCCAGTTTGAGGAAAATGTTTCCAATTTTTCCCAATTCAAAAGGAGGGTGATAGTTTAAAAAAAAAAAATCTGCGGTGTTCAGTTTGAAAGAAGTTTCAATTTATTTTTATTTTATTTTGTCACCACCAAATGGACATTTTGGTTGAAAAAAATCCGTAAACCTAAAGATAAAATAACTTTGGCCTAAATATTTTCATCAGCCATCACATCATATGTAAGATATGATGTCAGGAAAATGACATTAATTCAAAATGTCCATGATTTAGTGTGTATATTTTGTTGACATTTTGAGTAAAAATCACTGAGCACAAATCTGCTCGAACTCCATGTTTTGATATAATTTGTAGAATGATAAAATCAATGAAATATGTGAGTATTGTTATGGAGCAGGTTTGCGCTCTATAAATTATGTAGCAAAAATTGAGCAAATTTGTTCATTTTGCCCTATTTTTGAAAAAAATAGTTTGTGACGTCATAGAAACAAAAATTGCCAATGTCCTACTTCAAATCTTTAATATTATTTGTTAATTCAGATTTTTCAGAAAATATATACAATTTAGTACATTTTAAGAAATTTTTAACATTTGATGGGGGGGGGGGGGGCAAAAATAATCATACATGTATACCGCTTATAACTATCTTCAAGCAATTGTAAACTGGCTCATTTTAGTTTGATTTTAATCTCACATGACTTAATCTTTTTAAAATATATGAAGTTACTTATCTATGTATTCTCTTGTTTTAGACTTGGAATTAAGAATCATCCCTTCATTGACTTTCACAAAAATTATTAATGCTAATTAGGGATAAATTAAGAACACACATTTATCTACAACAAAAGATGCTGGACAGTTCTTGTATAAATGTTTTCTCTACATTGTAGAAAACTGAAGGATTTTTCCATTCACTATTCATCGGACGGTTCTATATCCATATCAGACTCCGTCCTTATCCAGGTATCTGGAGATGAAGATGAAGCCAAGTCTGTCCTTGTATCCTGGTCTCATCAGGTGATGTTCTGCTCTTATACACTGGTCTAATGACTTCAATTTTACTGAATTAAATGACTTCATCATATCCTTCTGAAAACAGTGTTTTAATAAAGATTATTTTTTTCTTATTTTGCGACAGGATGAAGATATTGGAAGTTTTCTTCTTCAGTTATTGAGAGAGGATCCTTCATTGGTTCAGGCAGTATGAGTGATATCTTTTTCTAGCTGATGTTGTATAGGGTTTAATCTTTGCTTGAACTCAGATGAGCAGTCAATTTTGAGGTGACTTTGTGACTGTTGATTGTTAAAGGATACTATATGAATAAGCATAACATTGAAATGCTGGACTTTGAACATTTTTGATTTCCAACAGTGACACCTAGCTAGACTCTCTCTCTCTGAAGGAGAGCCAATCTTGAAGTGTGATGAAATCAAACACTGAGATTTTAAAACATCATGACTGAAGAGCAACAACAGCATGAGTGTTATTTTAATTTGACCTACCACATGAGTAAGAGTGCATAGCAAATAATTCATCACATGATACAAACTTATTGATTAGCAGACTAAAGTGCACGAGGGTGTTTATTAGTTGTATAGCAAGCAAACATGGTGCCATTTTAATGATGCAAAGGCTGCCATAAACTTGGAGTATGTTTGTGATGAACAAATAAAGGAGAGAAATAATGATGCCAACATGTGGATACTTATACACCGTACAATAAAAAAATATTACAAGCTTTGTGCTTGATCATAAGTGTCAGTTATAAAATGAGTGTAGTCAGCTGTTGTTTTGATGTTGAAGGTATTTTTCATGCAGAAAAGATAAAATATTTGTATAAAAAGATCAGATAAATCATTTATACATCATTGCATATCTCAAATGATAATTTTTTTTCCGATTGAAAATAAGCCTTTATCAAACAGTTCATCTGTATTTTATGTATTTAGTTTGTCCCCAGCCCTCACTTGATGAGATTACAATAACTACCAACAATTTTGAAAACAAAATACGTTTTTGTTTTTTGAAGAAAAAAATATTTACCTGAATCTTTTTTTTTTTTTTTTGTTTTTTTTTTTTAGCTCATCTGAGCAAATGAGAAAATATGACTTAAGTTTAGTAAAATGACAAATTGTTGCTTTGGATAAGCCTTAAAGCTGTTCATGATTCTGTATATTCTAAAATTTTCGCATTAATCTAGTACATGTAAATGTATGACATTGCCTTAAATGCATGTTCTGTTCTCGAAAGATTTAGTTACTTAACAATTCAAAGATTCACATAATCACCACCATACAGATGTGCTTAGCATATTCAGGATTTCTACTTCAGATATGCATTGTAGCATGTTAAAAATGACTATATTTAATTTTTCCTTTTTTATTAATTTTCTATCATTCTGTCATCGTGGCACGTAGATATCCATCGATATCTAGGAATCCGGACTATTCATTGCATTTAAAGATAAAGGTAATAATGACAAATTTAATAAAATAAAAATAATTTAATAATTATGGTTATAAATATTTAATCAGATCATTTGATTTTAATGTTGGGTATTCATAATCAGTAATGCAACCCTTTCATTCTAGGTCCATCAAAAATACGATGTATTTGTCAATGTTCATCGAATAGCGTACATAGAAATTTTGAAGAGAAATGAACTTATTTCGGTAACGTTCACTTTTCCTTTCGATAGATCTCATTTAAGGACGAGTCAGGTTGTTTAATATATAAAAGCCTTTAATTCCACAAGTATTAACTGACTGATTTTACATCAGAAGATCCAATCTAGAGTTGTCATTTTTTTTTTCTTTTGATGTCAGTTGTTATTAAACTGGTATGAAGATAACGTCAGTATCAGATGTCACTCTGAGAAATCTGATGTATTTTATGGCATACCAAAACATTTTATTCCGTAGTTGGTGAATCGTTTTGTAAACAAGTTTCTCATTTAAGTTCATTAACTCCAGACAAATGTACTTTCAGTGTGGTATTATTTTTTTTTACAATGAATTCTTTTAAATTGTTACAATATACACGTAATTTCAAATTTGGTGTTAATCTTCTGGTAATGTTTTGAAGTCGGAATCGATTCTTTTCCTCTTTTTTTTTTTCTCTCTAAGAATTGTAATGTTCTTTCTGGGTAACCACTTCTATGGCAAGTCAAACGTTGCAATATTCGATCTATTCCATTGTAAATTTTTCCATTTGTATGGTATAATTTTTATTTGTATTCTATAATTTTCCATTGATTTTGTCATAATTTCGTAAGTTCTATGGTCGATACAATGACCTTGTCAGCAAATGCAATCTATCATTAAGTCAAATGCTGACTGACATTTTTCATACTAATTGTCAAGCCATTATTTACACAATGAATTGCCGACGGATTTTTCCATTATTTCCCGATCATGACAAGGAGCACACGACGGGTGTGACCGGTCGGCAGGGGATACTCACTCCTTCATGGCACCTTATCCCACCTCTGATGTCTTAGAGGTCCGTGTTTGCTCTGCTCCTATTGTAATGTTTAATGGACTTTTGAGCTCGAATACTGTTCGTTATCTCCACATATTTCATATAATACAAATGAAAAATTATACAACACAAATGGAAAAATCGAATATTGCAACATTTGACATGCCATACACTTTCTGTCTATTTTGTTATCTGTTGTTTAACGTCCCTCACAGGAATTTTTCACTAATATGGAGACGCCACCACTAGCCGGTAGAGGGCTGCAAAGAATGAAGGCGCTTTTGAATGGCATTCGGCAGGAATCTGGGCGCACTTGAAAAGCGAAAATTTCATTGTTCTGAATTTTTAGCATTCTTTTGACGTATTTGGTTCCTGTCAAATAGGAAAGGGAAATATTTTACCGATATTCTGTTTTTGTTTGCTAAAAATAACTTGACAATATGCTAGATGATTCATTTGGTACAAAAAATCACATTTAAAACACCTTTTTTCTGAAAATTTGCCATCTCTGGGTCATCTCTCCATGATTTTCCAACGTTATTTGTATGCATTCTAATTCAAAGAAACAATCATTTTAAAAAAAAAATGGAGAGAAGAAGACCTAGAGACCATAAAAATGAAGTTTTTCCAAAAAATAAAATTCAATGTGCAAATGCGGTGCTTTAATTATTGTCGTTTTAAAATCAAGTCGTATGTCTAGCGATGATACATGTAGCTATTAATATGCGATACCCGTCCAGTGCAATGGAGTAGAAAGATTTTTGGTTCGATCCCCACATGGAGCGTTAATATTTTTTTTATGCAAACAATTGATTCTTTAGTCAGTTTAATTTTTTGTGCTGATTTATTCTAAAATAGATAATTCAGGTTGTTGCATCGAGAGCGAAAGCAATTCTTCCAACCTACTGATACTTTAAAATACACATGTCCTTGTAATTGCATTTAACTATACTCCTATTATCTTGTAGGTGTTTATTATTTATGTGAAGCATTACTATGTTATAGTTTATCAAGATAAGCGGACTTAAATATTGCAATTTGACATGTAATTTCAATCTACATGTAAATGTAACATTTTCTTATTTGCATAACTTTGTAAAGCCTGTCGAGCTGTGGCCAGCCGACCAAATCGTGGATATTTAAACTATAAATGTTTCGTACACATAATTCCTGCAGATCACACGCCAAATACTCCCATCTTCTTTATACCTCTACTCGGCACTGAGGGCCATTGAACAGTGAGGGGTCTTTTTCATGCCAACACCTACTGCCACACGGGACCTCGGTTTATAAGGTCTCATTCGAAGGACCGGTCTCCATGTCCCGCAGTGGATTCGAACCCGCGACTTAAGGATCAGCTCCTTACGCGACTGTAGAGCAGACGCTTCAACCACTGCGCAACGCGTTCTTGATATAATTTACTGGTTGGCAGTAAATACAAAAAAAGTTGTCAATTTTGTATATAATGCCACCCGCTAAATAGAGCTGTGTTTGACGTTAGGGTTTCAGATGAAGATAAAAACTTGTAACTATTTAATGAGTCAATGCCATTTGAGCAAAGTCAGAGAACTAGAATATGTTTTGTGAAACGGTTAATCGAACAAAGTCCAGCTAACAGTTTTATCTATAAAACTATTGGCGATAACTCATTACCGCTACATATTCGAATCTGCCAGCAATGTCGCGGAAACCAATGGCCACCTGAATTTATTAGTCAGCTCACGGGCTGACTAGTTACGGTGGGATGAAACTGCAAGTGCGCTTGCGTAATTTGGAATTCTGGAAAAAAGATGTACACGACTTGTTCTAAAGAAACTCGTGCTATTTGCTCCAACCAGAGGGCGTGATTCTTCACAAACACGACGCGACCTCGATCTATTTATAGACTACATTGTTCTTCGTCGTTTCTCGACTAAAAATTAAAGAAGAGATTGTTCTAAGTGGGAAATATGATACTATGAAAATATTACAGTGCTTCTTATAGAAGATGAGTTTATATGCAGAGCACATTTAACACTTGATATATACCCTCAATCGCCGTTGCAAGTTCACGGATTTGTGTGTATTCCTTTGAATGCCTGATGCAAAACTCCCTCGATCAATACCTTGCATAAGACATGTACGGGTCGGAATTCACACAATAATCCACTTGCACAAAGGTACCAAAACAGTGAAAAAAAAGAATCTCTTTTCACTTTAATGATGAAAGTTATGAAAACGTCAGAAGATCACTTAAGATGTGTAAAGTCTTATATTTTACACGATGATAGACATGTATGTGCCGCTTGTGCACGTGAATCGCGCCCACAGGTGAGAAACTGACCACAGTAGAACTGCGACAGTTGAGAGAAACTGCGCGGATTTATAAACAGCCCCCCCCCCCCAATAAGAAAGAGTGAGCGAGATAGAATCCAGTATCATTTTAGGGTATACACTGTAAAAATTGTGTTTAGGAAATAAACACTTCTAGTACATGTTTAGATCTAAACGTGTATAGTATTGTGTTTAACAACTAAACACTTATGTCTTAACATGTTTTATATCTAAACGCGTTTAGAAATTAAACACGTTTTACTGTAAAGTGCAGAGTTATCTTCCCGGAAATGACATACATATATTTGAACGTTAATTTGAGCGGCTATCTAAACAAAGAAAACACAACAAGCTAAGGTGATGTATCAATGAGAGTTATGACAACCCAATTCAAGGGATAACCATGACGAATTAGTGAAATACGTGAAAGGGCATCTTGTGCTGCAATACGTTAAAGGTTTGTTTTCTTTTTCTTTGCATTAATTAACCACGATGAGCAACGTAAATAAAGTTGACTTGGGATATCTTGAATTCGTTCATAGACTTGCAGGAGAGGAAACAATATTAAATGTCATTAAAAACACCTATATTTATATCAGTGTAGTTTCACTAAAATTTGAACAATTTTGTTTTTCTAAGTAATGTAAAATATCAGTGATAGTGTACTTTTACTACATTCTGGCTTTCTTTCCTACAGGTACTGTAGTCCAGATCGAACTCAATATACACGTAGCAGAGTACCTGGTGTCACCTTTAAGTGCAATTTTGATGTTCCATAATCAACACTTTGAAACTTCATTTGTTGAAGACTACTGAGTTAATTCGACAATGTTTACAATATCCTCGTGGATTCGAAATGGATTACTTTCTGGCAGTTATGATGGGATATAGATTATAATATGTGGTGCTTTGGGACTTCCTGAAAGTTAATAAAATTTGATATTTTTGTGATTGACATGAGGAAAACTCTGCAGCCGATTCAAATTATAATGATTATAATAAATATATATATAAATATACATTTCGTATTTTTAATTTAAAAATTCTTTAATAAAGCCTTTTAGAAATATTCAATGAAGTTTTGATACTAAATTGTCAGCTTAATATTATTTTCTTAATAAATTTGAAGATTAAAAGTTTGTTATCTATGTGTACGTTATAATTATGTGTCAATCTGATTGAATTGTTGGGACTAATCAAATCTATTCAGTTCTGTCTCCTACATTATTTGTGTAAATTAAGTACATGTACATCGCACAGTGTCCATTGTATTGTATAATTAAAAACATAAATTATCCCAACGTTCAGTAGCTTTATGGAAAATAATATTGGTTACAGATTTTGAAAATTTTGACAATTGTGCGCATTTAAAAAACATATACTTCTTGTGCCTAAATTTACGAGAGTGTTTTATTCTTCTGCAGGTACAAATTATACTTATGATGTGTTTAGATTTTAAACACATCTGCTGTTATGTGTTTAGAATTTAAACACTTGTGTTCATGTGTTTAGATATGTTTAATTTCTAAGCACACAAGTGTTTAAATTCTAAACACTTTCTAAGACATGTTTAGGAATTTTACATGTTTAGAAATTAAACATATAAAAAAGGAGGTGACAAGAAAGTGTTTAGAAAAGTGTTTGAATTGTAAACACATTTTTTACAGTGTACGTACTGTATGTATAAAATATTTTGAATTTCCAGTTTATTACTTTATTTTGGAAGCAATTCTTTTCTTTCCTAATAACACTAAAATGAATGCTTAAATTTAGAAATTGAATTAAAAATACATACAGTATGCACCCCTCCCCCTTCCCATATCATGCATTGCCTCGAACCTGCACGATTAAAAACTTTATCTAATAATAATTAACACAATCTAACCCAAGGTCTACCTTCCTTTTAAGCACCATAATCTATCATTTATAGAATTTTAATAACAGTAAAATTGAAAATGTATACACTCTTCAACGTTCAATGATTGGGATCATAGTGGCTTTGTTCATTTCTGAGACAAACTTTATCTGATGTCTGCGCCCAAGAGAAATTAATTGGAGGTCATCATAAAGATCACGATGTAGTCTAACTAAAATTTATTCTATGCTTTATTATTTATTATGTTCAGCATTATGTTACAAATAAGAAAACGACTGGGCGAATTTTAACTTAGACGACAATGACTTTTAATGAACACAACATGATGGATAAAACAAATCATATACCATCACAAAACAAGAAAGAAACTATCTGTATTCCAGTGGCTGACTCTCAGCTTTTTTTAAAAGCTAACCTTGTACTGAGTTTGTGGAGACTATGCGTATGTACGTGCTTGAGGACAGCCCATTGTTCCCTTACGTAGAAAAATCTCTCAAATCACATAGAATATACAAAAAATACACAACCACAGCACTTGGCAGGTGTCTTCGCGACACATGTCCCCACCTGTGGCACGTGAGGGGAGGTGCCCAGGGTCAGCGCAATGATTGAATTTTATCTTATCAGTTTACATTGCAATTGGTATTTATAAAAAGTTACACCTCTCTATTCCAGTTAATGCATCTATATGAGTTAAATGTGAAAATTAATGTACACTTCATTTGGGTTTACAGCCACATAAACAATTTTCTTACAGAGAATTCAATGACAGTTCTATTAAGGGGAAATTAGAGTCAAAGCAAAATTTTGATAAAGGTTTCCAAAATGTCTATCATCGGGGAAATAAGTGTAAACACTACGTACAAGTTTTCTAAAATGGAAACTGGGTGGAAGATAGTAATGTAGATTTTCAAAGTTTCACCAACTGGGAAACGTGGTGGAAACCACGGTTTGATTGCTTCCTTGTCGTTAATACATAAGAACAAATTTGGGGCATTTGTCCAAAGTTTCCCATCTTGAGAAACTTAGAGGTTTATTGTTTCCATGTCGGGAATCAACATGGAAACCACACAGTGGTTTCTGTAAAATGGAAACTACTGATGTCACGATTCCCATATGTTTCCATCAGGTTTCCAAATTTGGGAAATCTGGCTTTTCATCCTGTGAAGATATTAAAGAATCGTATTAGAAAGAAAGTTAAAAGGCGGTATGCGAACCATTTACCCTTCCGTTTTTACTAAATCAGAGGTGATGATAAAATAAGAAAGACTACATGAATATTTATGGTTTCTTTCTAAGTCTCATTTTGTAACTGTATTTTAGAAGACTTGGAAATACAGTTCATACTCACAGTTCACTCTCTAAGGACGAAGTTCTTCAAAATCACATTTCAGTGTTTAACACATTTTAATATTCCAAACAACAAGTTAAGTTCGATCTACCCTACCTATGCTTGATTCTTAAGCTCCATATGAAATCCTTACAAAGATACACTGCCGGACCCAGCAAATTCTCTACCAAGCCCCCATCTTTACTCCTTACAAAAATATTAACTGCTGTAAAAGAGAGACTTCAGATGTACTGTGCTGTGTGCATATTCTAGAAGTGGTGTAAATCAGATGTGGATTTTCAAAAACTCAAACGAACATTAAGAAAATTACAAATCACAAATTATTGATTTTTGAAATAACAGTAACATTAAAACGTTCGACTTTTGTACACTCTATACAACCATTCCTCACGATAAATTAAAACTAGGCTTTTTGATAATATAAACAACCGCTTCTTAAATGAATATAGAACTCGGAATTTTCGTATCTTTTGATTGGTCATCGAAAAAATCACTCTGATTCTACAAACAAGTACTCTGAAGTTGATATCAAAAGTGCTGGAGTTCCTCATTGACAACGTTTATGTAATTTTCAGAGACCAGGTCTTGTTACAATGCAAAATGTAATATCGACGCAAAATGTAATAAACTGAGATTATTATATTTTGAATTATTACATTTTGCGTCGACATCAACGCAGAATGTAATAAAGCAATGTGATATCACCTTTTTAGATTATTACATTTTGCGTTATTACATTAAGCCTCTAGGTCAACGCAGAATGTAAAATCGCAAAATGTAAAACAATTTTTGCATTTTTTTTATCTAAACAAATAAATACATTTTTCATAGAAACTTGGAATATATTGCAACAAATTAAAGTTTTTTAAACACAAATTTGACTACCCAAACTATACTTTCACTGTCGGTAAACGTTTTACATAGATCCTGAGGCACAGTTAATTTATTTTAACAAAATATCATTATCCTTGTTAGCTGCCGGAACAAAATGACATTCATATTTTCTATCTTTTGGGACTTTTCTTGTTATGAACCATTGTTCTTATAACATAAATCTAATAGGATTTAATTTTATCTACGGCTTATAGGTTAAGGGGTTTTTGTAATATTTTATTGTAAATTTTTTTACTTGCTACCCACGGGAAATGGTTTTTCCCTGAATTTGGAGGGAAAAGTTTTTACCTCTAGTAACACAAGTAATTATTTCAATTAAATTTAAAATTTGCGTAAATTTCGACCTAGAATGGTAGGAACTAAAATATAAATATACAGTGTACATGCATTGAGTTTTTTTAAATACAATATAATATTGAAAGATTTTTTAAGCATGAGGAAATTTAAAATAATAATAAAGATTCAGAATTACATGTTATATGTCCAAGCCATCTTTAAAAAATTGTTTGTTTGCCCTCTCCCAACCAACTGGATAAAAATGGCCCGATTCAAAACTTTTTTTAACCTCCGGGACGATTTTATTTTTCTTTTCATTTCGGAATATTTAAATCTTATTTTTACATATTTTGAAAATTCAGCATTGATGTTAAAACTGTTTTGGAAAAAAAATTTCCACCTACCTACCGACCCAATTTTTCACCCTGAGTCGGGAGAGGGCAATCAAAGATTATTTTAAGGATGACCCTATTGATAATTATATAAAGATTAAACAACAATATGCATATCTCAAAACAATGTTTTATTTTCAATAAAACAGATAAATCATGTAACTCTAATGAAAATAAGAGGGTTAAAGAATGAAAGATCACAAATACCTGTATGTTCTTTGGTGACTATGGAAACACGTTAAACAATGACAGAAATTTAAGACGTACGGACTTTATTGTGCAAGTCAGCATTTTTTTCTAACTGAAAACTAAATAAAGCAAATATTTTGGCTTTCAAATTAGATATTTTTCTTTTTATATTTAATACTGCAGGTATTTTATATAAAAAAAATTGGAATAAATATTTTGTGCTTCTCTTTTTTTGCCTGAGAATGATTAACAAATGAAGAGATGACGAGTGCTCATGTACTCTCTTTTGAGAGGTGGATGATACGTCACAGCCTTATTCCCAAAATAGAATATATCATTTTGCCAAAAAAATTGTTTTTCTAAAGAAACAACAAAAATCAATAAAATCTTTTTTTCACCAACAAATATAAAATATATAATTATTGACATAATTAATACGTCATTGTATAACATGTGAAAATAATTCAACAACATTAAAATGTGCTTCCCACTTAGGAATGTGAAATGCAAAGACAAGATGGGGCGTTTTCCAGTCCAATGAATACACGTACTTGCGCCATGACAGAAAAATTGGATGATATGAAAAATTTACAACTTCAACCATTTTTTCTCTTTCAGAACGTTCATATCAACACGTACCACTTAGATATAATTTATGTGAATTTTTAAGTCATAATAACAACAATTAGTTAAAAATTTCCTATGCTAAAAGGCGATTACTTGTCATCAAGTGTTGATTCCATTCGGAACCTCTTGGAATTTTCCGACAAGCTAAAAACTTAAATAGAGTCTGTAGATGACCCTTCCTTTAAAGAAACTTGAAATCGCTACCAATTATTACATATTAAATTTTCCAGTAAGCGCATTCAGTTTACAAATTTCTGTTCCTTTCAGGATGGTGTATTTTTCTTCCATGTCTGTCTGCATATAATGATTAAAATTAAAATTAAAAAGTGTTTCATTTTCTGTTTTCATTTTAATCATCATTTTCAGATAGAAATAGAAGGAAAATACACACCATCCTAAAACCGAATCCATAAGTTCTTTTTCGCTCGTGATAGTCTTTTCCCCAATGTTTAGAGAGAAAAGGACCAAGAAATCGTGCAGCAATTAATGTCTAATATTCCAATACTTTTTTCATCTGTATAAAACAAATAGTTAAATATCAGTCTTTGTAGCAAAATTAAATATGGCAATTGTACAGGATAATGAAAATATCCTCAAATACATTAAAACTCCATATTTAGGTATAAATACTTATTCTGTTTACATGTAACATAACAAATATTGAAGTAGCACCATTGTGTCGTTCATAAATATGACTAGAAATTTTAAAAGTTCATTCTGGACATGATGAACAAAATTATTTGAAAAAAAGAGAGAAAATGGAATAAAACGTAAGTAATATCTTTTTTTTTGTGAGTATGGGAGCATCTATTTGAAACAAGCTGAGCCCACCGGTGTACCGATTGAACATGGCAGTATTGTCGTCGGTTCCTTTTTTTAATCCCAACGTCATTCTTCATAGACTCTTTTCACAGGTTATATCCCTCACTGACCAGTAAACACCTGACTTAGTCAATATCGTGAATCTTTAACCTCTGCTTCAAGTCATGTAGGCGTCCTAAGTCGTTGATTGAACACGGTAAGGCACATTGAAAATGCCATAACATGTGTACATGTCTATTCACACACTTCGTGCAAGTGTATGTCAAACTAGGTCCGTCTCCTGATGTGAAAAGTCAAGAGTACATATCGTCTGTTGATATGGACTGTCTGGAGGAGAACAATTAGTCCCTGGTCTTAGAATCGAAATTCCGGAATCTGAGCCTGAAGAGTCATGTCTATCACTCACAGTCTGAAAAAATAATTCATATATATACACTTTAATGTTAGTGCAAATGCATGCAAAAAAAAGATGCGCCGCAAGACAGAATAATAAATCATATCTTTATCCGAAGCATGGACTTTGTTATATTCACTGTGGAGTAAAACAACGAGAGACTATGTATCTGCGATACCTTTTAACCTCTGGGATGACTTCATTATACATGTACTCACTGTGGAGTAAGACATGTGGAAACTATTTCTACTATACCTTTTCACCACTGGGATGACTGTTTAATCAATTTGGAGTAAAACAAGGAGAGTCTATATCTGCTATACCTTTTCACCACTGGGATGGATGCATTTGGTCCTTAACAGAGGACTACGTCGTTTGTTGCTTGGTGACCTGTCGCCATTTTGAGCCACTGGCGCCAGAAGCGTAGACTGGGCAGAAGGCGTTGGATTTATGGGTGACTTGTCATTATTCGACATTTGCCCAGCAAGGCACGAGAGAGGGATTTTGTATATGTATTGGGGAGGGCGCAACGTTTTGGCTGAAATAAAAAAAAGAATAATACTTGTATTTTAGAGATTCACAGAATCTTTAAATTTGAATTTTACATGAAATTCTATGCAGTAGCAAATAATACGTTTCATTAAAAAGTTTAACAATCGAATAGTTACAGACATTAAATTAAGAACTAAACTTAAGTTTTAATGTAACATGATTTGCCAAGAATGATACAAGATTCATGTATTATCGCGAATGTAGATAAGCCCCCAAAGTTGTATATTCGTTAGAATCCCTTATCACACTTACCAGATGGTGAAGAGGGAGGGGTGTATCCTTGTTCACGAGTCTTTTCTTTTGGAGAGCTTCCTGGACCAGCAATCGTGGAGAAATATATATCACACTAGACACATTAGAAAAACAACTTTACTTTCTATAACATTCAAACTGTACAACATTGTTCGCCATGATCAGGAATTTAAGCACTACAGACGGCGCATAATGCACAATTGAAAACGAACGTTTATGTAGCATTTTCAAATGTGATGAAAATGTTTTACTGATTATAATAGTTGAGACTTACTTTCGATGTAATGAGACTAAGACCAGGCTGTGACATGGCGTGGACAAGGTTTCCATTGATAATTAGTCGGATTTCTATAGCATCGGCTGTGAACGCCATCACATATGGGAAAGCACAAACTGTAAAATTGGAGAATTGTAAATTTATACAAAATCAACGAACATGAAACACTTCAAAACATCCTTTTATTTAAAAAGTAACAGCATATGTCCTTCTTTCGACTTCCTGGGTTCTCCATATCTTGGTAACTAATCTCTAGTATCGCATTTTGCTTTTCAAAGCTTGCAAACAATACATGAATTCAAAAACCACTCACAAAGTATATTTCCAATATATGTGCTTTAAAGGAAACATAAATATAAAAACCTTTACAAACAGTCATTAAGCGCACTAAATGAAAACTGCGAAAAAATATTATCTTTTACCTATATCGTTTGGCTCAGAGTTCCAATTGAAGTCAAAATCACGTGATGTTTCCTCTGAGAGTTTCTGGAAGTGACTTACATCTACAAAAAGGATTTTCTTGTGTATATTCACTCGATCACGCTAATATTTAAAAAAAAAAATCCTCAAAGGATAATTAGAGCCAGAACAATCAGACAAGTATACTTACGGTTGTAGCAAAGAAGCAATTCCGACTCCTCATCCTCGTATATATCCAAAGCTGCAACCAGGTTCAACTGTGAACGACAACAAAAATTAAGGTCTCATGCTTAGTACTAGTATTTGATTGTATGGGGAAGATAATGCTTTTTTCAGGATGTCTATCATTTACAAACTGTACATTCCAAAAATAAATATGAACAGAATTAATTACATCTGTGTCATGGAATCAGAATTTTACACAAACAGGTTTCAAAAATACGTAGACCTTTGTCATAACTTTGTTTATTCAACGTCATACTATAACCAAATTTGATTGACATATTTTAACAAACAATTCAAATAATTTGCAAAAAGTGAATTAATCAAGAAATTTAACAAAATTATCATAAATTTAAGACAGCGAAAATTGAGTCTCGGAGCAGGATCAACACTGAGTAATTCACTAACACTACACGTAATAATGTCTATAGTCACACATCTTATAAATAGCGATTAAACAAAATGAAATGTAAAGATTCAAAGTTAGTATTGTTATATAATTTTAAATGCAACATTTTAATGTAATACATGGCTTCGTTTTACAGAAATCAATCTCTAATGACAAGAGGATCTCGTTAAACATGAGGCCCATGAGCCACAACGCTCGCCAAAGCCATTATGACCCTGCTGTTCTTCACCTGCAGATTTCCCCCATGTATTCCTATGTAAATTTTTGATAGCCCATTGTTTCCCCACCCTACTCATAGTTGTCATGATGTAAACAAATATGAATCTTCAAATCCTGAGCATGTTTCCAAAGAAATATAACTAATCATGAATGGTTTTGCTATTCTTGAAAAAAAGATTTTTCCTATATTCTAATGTAACACTTTGATTGTCCATTGTGGCCCAAAGCATAACCCCAGGGGTCATGATTTGGAAAAAAACATAGGTAATCAGAGATTACAGAGCTCACCTCAACGAATGTTGTCTTTAAGTAAGGCAAAGTCCCACATTAAACTAATAATCTAGTAGTGTACATCCCAAGATGCAAAATTTATGCAAAGAAGAAGGTACAGTTTTGACTTTATTATGCCCTAAAAATTTAATGTCTTCAAAAAGTTTTGAAACTGGCTTAAATATTAGTAGAGTATATGAATGTGATAAATCAGGAAAGAATATGGCATGAAGGAGTACCATTCTGGAAATATGACGTCATTAATTTAATGCATTTCTCTGTTTTAAACAGAAAAAGCCTCAAAATGACCCATTTCAAGGGTTATTTTCCTTAAGAAAATAATGTCCACAGCCATCGCCCACTGTAATTTTGGGATATGTTGTGTAAAATTCTTTGAAAAATCACATATCTCGAAATTTGTGTGGGCGATGCCCGTGGACAATATTATCTGAAAGAAATTTCCATGGAAAATTGGTGTCTTCTGCAACGTTTTAAGAAAATACGGGAAAATGCACATTTTTATGACGTCACAATTAGCATTTAGAAGGTCATGTGAGAAAAATGATTCGCAAGATCTTTCTGCATGGAATTTTAATGATTCAGAAGGCATGAGTTTTAATTTTTTTTACATCACTTTCATTTTTAAGAGAAACACAGGGCAAGATTTGTATTGAAACCGTACCTTGTTCTTTGATCTGAAAGGACTTGCAGTTACTTGGGAATAGACTTATCCAAATACTTCAAACGAGTCTCTCATCCAGAAAATGTAATTCATATCAAGCATCTGAGGCAAGTCTGAGAGTGTTCATCCCTTGATGCATCATCCATGCAAATTTGGTTTAGATAGATCTTATAGTTTCTTAGTAATAGACCTGCATCCAAAACTTTATCCTGGTCCATTAGCTGGAAAATGTATGTCAGATCCAGCATCCGAAGCAAATCAATTACTGTGCATCCTTAGA
Source organism: Saccostrea echinata (assembly GCF_033153115.1). Classification (NCBI taxonomy): domain Eukaryota; kingdom Metazoa; phylum Mollusca; class Bivalvia; order Ostreida; family Ostreidae; genus Saccostrea; species Saccostrea echinata. Next base: position 6,212,168 of record NW_026889753.1, read on the forward strand.
TGTATCATCCATGCAAGTTTGGTCATCATAGAGCATATAGTTACTTTGGAATGAACCTGCTCAAAAAACTTTAACCTATCACTCATCCAGAAATTGTAGGTACACGTAAGATCCAGCATCCAAAGCAAGCCTGGTAGTGTGCATCCTTAGATGTATCATCCATGCAAGTTTGGTTCAACATAAAGGCTTATTGTCACTTGGTAATGAGACCTGCACCAAAAACATTAACCTATTCACTCATCCAGAAAATGTAGGTCAGATCCCGCATCCGAAGCAAGCCTGGTAGTGCACATCCTTAGATCTATCATCCATGCAAGTCTGGTCAACATAGGGCTTATAGTTTCTTGGAAATGAGACTTGCACCAAAAACTTTAACCTGCACCAGAAACTTTAAGCTGCTCCAAAAACATTAACCTGGTCATTCCTTAGCTGAAATTGCAGCAGCTGAAACCTTGACTGGCACAATGAAACACACTAGAAGCATTTTCCATGCATCTCTGATTAATGTAGGGCATTGAAGTACTAAAAAGAAAACTGCACTAAAAACTTTAACCTGGGACGCCGACGCAGACGCCGAGAGTATCATATAAGCTTCCCCCAACTTTGTTGAGGTTAGCTAAAACAAAAAAAAATAATATACTACAACCCAAGGAAGCTTCCATATAAATATGACTTATCGTGATTTTGCTGTTCTTGAAAAGAAGACTTTTAAAGATTTCTATAAATTCCTTTGTAAAACTTTGACTGCCCAATGTGGTCAAACCCTACCCCAATGATTTGAACAAACTTGAATCTAAACTGTTGAAAGTAAGTAGGATTTCATATATCAAGTATATATACAAATGTATAAAGTGCATCTTGCAAATTTAAATTTTCTTATTTTCTCAACTTATTTCCCAAAAATTTACTTTTATTATCATTACTTTATTTTAATCTCAGTTCACATATTTCATCCTTTGTTTGACATGTAGGTCCTTTCTTTTTTACACACCTGTTATTTTTTGAAGCCCTACCTTGTTGGCCTCCACTTGATACAGCTGTAGCGTGTCGCCATTTTTCTCGTTGATCAGGTCAAACTGGTTTTTGTATCCCACACAGATCTGGTTGTCATCCTTGATTCCATCAATTAACGTTATCAACTGAGGGCTCTCAAAGGCTTGTAGCTCCTACAGCAAACATTCTATCTTAAACTTCTCATCCTTTGTCATATTGTAATTCATTTTACAGTAACGCTTGCAAAATGAGGCATTTCTAAACTTTCTATGCATAATAATGAACAAAACTGGTAAAAATAAACACGATGATTGAAAGTGTTAAAATCCTACAGGCAAGCAGTATAATAGACATTGGCTTAAATATCGTACTCGAACAAAATTGAAACCATCCACGATTTCAAAGTCCACAGAGGGGCACCAAGTTGACCAGGCCACAGAATGTTTCCAGGAGAACAGAAGAAGTCGTTTCTGGATGGCCACCACCATTCTTAAATGGCTAGCACCTTGTCTGCTCAGAGCGTACAGATGGCACCCTATTGCGGAATTGAATTCATAATAATAATGCATTTGGATCATTTTTATAATCTACGGAAATCCGTTTTGAATATTTAATTAATATATTGTGATTTTGATACCTTAGACACTTTTTTCAATCGAAATAATTGAGGAAGATAAAGAAGAATGTACGATTTCGGCTTTATTATGCCCTAAAAATTTGATGTTTGAAATGTTTGAAATTTGCTTAAATACGAGTTGAATATTTGAAACTGATGAATTAGGAAAGTGTATGGCATAAAGGAGGGTCGTTCTGGAAATATGACGTCATTCATTAGTTACAATTCTATTTTTTACCAGAAAAAGACTCAAAATGACTTGTTTTCGGGGTTAATTTCCTTATGAAAATAGTGACCAAAGCCGTCGCCCACTTTAATTTTGAGATATGCTGTGTAAAATATTTTGAGAAATCACATATCTTAAAATCTTTGTAGGCGATGCATGTGGTTTATATTTTCTGAAAAAACATCCACTGTCTGCATTTTTTTTTTTTTAGAAAATTCAGGGAAATGCACAAGTTCATGACGTCACAATTGAAATTTAGGAGGTCATAAAAGAAAACATTGTATGATCATGAAATTCGAATTCGAACAATAAAAAAACATGAGTTTTAATTTCTCAAAACATTTTAATGTTAAAAGAAATACAGAGCCAGATTTGTATTGAAAACGTACATTCTTCTTTTTAAAAAAAATCATTAATGAATATTCAATACAATGAATACCCTTCGTTTTCTCTATTCTGTTATCTCTACATTCTGCTTTTCCTCTTGTAACTTGATCCAGTATTTCTCCCTCAAAATCGTTCAATCGGTATACATATATTTTGCCCTCCTTTCCTTTTAGAAAAAAAGGATCAAATTTTAGCAGAAGCAAGATGAAAAAACACAATGCTTTCTGTCTTACCAATTGAAGTTATATCAAATAACGAGTTCAGTTTTTTTTACCGAACATAATTAAAGAGAATTTTCATAGTTCTCTGTAGATATCCTTTAAGATATATTTGTACCTTTGTCGCATCTGAATATCAGAAGTCCATGTGCCTCCACGATATCCAGCTGCTTCACTGGCACAGTCTTGTCAAATATAGATCGATGACAGAGCCCCTCTGTAAAACGTCAGTTGATACATATGTCTTTTTTCATAAGGTGCGAATTTAAATTGACTTGCAATAAACCATTTATCATTGTTAGGGATATATATAATTACCTTCAACGATAAACGTGCCATTATCTGTTGATAATATTAATTTGTTGTCCCCTGAAAGTAAAATCAATAGTGTTATCCATTTGCTGTCTAAAAATTCATCAAACACATTTAGATTTATAGTCTTCCGCTTTTAAAGACACATTAAAAGCAGTGTATAAGCTGTTGCCAACGCGAAACGAGATGAATTATGACGTACCATTTTATATCCTTATCTTCAGCTAAAAATTAAATTCTCTTCAAAAACAAAAGCAAGAAGACCTTGACAAAAACAAATCTTCTTGCTTGATAAACGTACCCCAGGAATCACCACAAATAATTGGATGAGGGAAATCCATGCAGAATTGTTGAGGTTCCCATGGCTACAATAGAAACGCAATAAACAAATCAAACACCCATGCTTGAAGACATGACATCAGAAGCTTGCTTTTTGACAAAGGCATCTTTCATTGCTGAAGGGTTCAAATTAAGTTCAAATCTTGCTCACCAAGACAATTTGCTTTGTAATACAAGTAATTATGCTATATGAATTTTACGATTTGCTGTGTACATAAGTGTCTTTTAGTCAGAGACAAATGAAATATATTTACGGATAAATACGGAAATAGGAGCATGGATCAGAAATGTCTTTAAATGCACTAAAAGAGGAGAGATTTTAACAATGAAGTCCTAGAACCTTCCACGTACCTCCCTTTTAAGTAGACCTGTTGTGACCAAACTTGTTGGGGCATCTCCCTTCAGGATGGTTTTCACTTTTAATGTCTGAAACGGTTAACATATTCTCTAAGATACGAAAATATCGATATCTTAATTTAGAAATGGTTTTGAGAGGAAAATGTTGTAATATCATATATAAGTGTACCCGTGTTGTTTCGTTACCTGACCGACTCGGACATATTCGCTACGTCTGGCTTCCTCTTTCCTGGAGATGTGGGCGTCTTGAATAACATCACTGAATGCTCTTCTATACAACTGATTCCAAAAAATAATAATCAATAAAAGTTAAAGTAAATTTGCTTGAGGTACAAGACGATTGAGATGAAGACTGTAACACTTGGGTAGTTTTGTTAAACTGCGATTCCAAAAGTATTAAAATATATTATGCTAAGAATTTAAAACTCCATCACCTTGTTTGTCTCCAGCATGTACACTTGGTGTATATTCTTTATTAACATCTCCAGAGTTCGTTCTCGTTTTTGTGCAAATAGGGGATTATTTACAGCGGCCTTCTCACCATTGATTACTAAAAAAGAGCAATGAAAATAAATTGTGTACATTTTGCTTAGATTTGATTAATGTGTTAAAGTATTTTAGGAGAAAATTATCTATAATGTCATCTGTAACATTTATATAACTTCACGCCTATCCAAAAATGAATTGTTCCCCTTAAATGACTGCATCATCATCTGTATCCCTAAAGAATTTAAATTTAATAAACTCTTGAATTTTTGCTTTTTTTAAAAAAAATTTTATTCATTTTAGGTTAAAATAAGATTTTAACTTTAAACTTGTTCATTTTTATTGAATTTTCCACATACCAACGTCATTGTTGCTATAGTAAACTCTCTGTTCACAAAAAAGAATATTCATTCGTTTTAATTCGTTTTCACGTAGTACTTAAGATCCATTATTAAAAGACAGAATTGCTTAGTCAAAGATGGATGAGAGCTTACGTTTGACAAGAAGGAATTCTCTAAACTCATCAGCATCATGGAACACAGGGGGCGAAGGAAGAGGTGGTCCGAAGAGAGGAACTGATTCTTCCGAAAACACGTGAAGTTTATAAGAATAATCACATGTATTGTAACACACAACAGCGAAAATATCTGAAGTAAATTAAGGTACACAGCTCTGTTATTATATGAAGTATAGAGTTGTGACATTCAAAATTTATTTGCAGAAAAAAGTAATATTTTGTCAGTTAGAAGATATTGCATTCTAAACTTAACATAATGTGTAGCCTTTGTTTTCACGTAGTACCGCTTCCCTCCACACAAAAATAAATGGAAGAATTTACTCTCGGGCAAATATACTTAAAAACCTCAACAGTTCGTTACATCTGAAAGTTATGATTATTTAAGAAAGGAAGTGTGTGGGATACCAAGTCATGATTGGCCTAGCTTTAAGGCAGCCATCGATCAACATGTTTAATCAGGTCTAGTGACCATATTTTTTGGAGATGTATAGATAATGTGTTATTGAAACAGGATATAGAATGACAAAGAATGATATACAAGTCGTTAATATTGATCAAATCGAGAATCAATGAAGTTTATGACTGATTCCAATAACCTTATATCACAAAATAAGGAATTTAAGATTTTACAACATTGTTTTATGAAATCAATACATAAAGCTGTCATAAACAAAACAATTGACATAGAAAATCTTTAAGACTGGCTTATGTTTATGACATACTAGTCCATGTAATAATTACCAGTATATTGTTTTAACTATTATACATTTATTGCAAAAGCATAAGTTAATTCCTAACATATTCATGTAATTATGTATTCGTCAAATTAAATTTTTTCTGGATGGTCTTTCATGTATATACGAATATCTTTGGAAACAATAAAGAAAATTAAGCTTACATACTAAGAATTTCTCAAGGTTTGATGCCCATCACGAAACATATATAGAGTTCTGAGTGTATGTAATATAATTACAGCTAGAAGTTGTTTTTTTAAATACATGTTTATCAAAACACAATAATACCAAACCCAAAAACTAACCGCGAATGGAATCATAGATATAATAGGTGCTTAAAGAGAAAGATATAAATAAATGTTCTTTCTGTATAGTCTTAAGAATTAAGACGGGGAACTTGTGAAACAAAGATATGATTTCAGCAGTTTTTCAGGCTTATCTTATCCAGCTTCACATGAGCTTAGTTACACTACTAGTAGGACTTCTCACCAGATCGGCGTCTCATTGTCGTCCATATCTGTTCACAGATTCAAGAAGGGAGACTGATTTATAAAAAGGAGAAAAAAGGAAAAGGATACGAGTAAACCGTGACCTCATCATACAAGGTTTGAACTGAGGAAAACAATGCGGATCTGGGTTGCTTGATTCATAGTAGATAATATTCACAATGTCGTTTCCTATGTGTCGCTTTCTTTCCACCTAAAAAAGAAAATAACATTCAATGTGATATGGATGTACTATAAGAAATATTGCCGAGATAAGACAGTGTTCTACTTAATTTACCTGCTGCTTGTTTTCAAGTGAATGAGGAAGAAAGGTTGACACATGAAACATGATCTCGTGCCCTTCATACACAGTGTATATGGATTCTGTCCCTGTGGCATTAGCTACAAATCACAAAATGTTCCCTGATGCTTTACAGATACCAATTGACATAAAATGGAAAATATCAAGAACATATATTCTTATGTTTAAAAAAACAACTTACATTTGACATCTAAACCACCTTTGAATTTTTCCCATCCTTTTAATTTTATCCTGCCACCCAAAAGACTTAAGAATCCGTTGAAAGAAGGCTTTGGATCATCTATATAAAAACAAATAAAAAAAAAAAGAAATGTTACTCTGTTTTACTGAAGAATAACTCTTGTTTGAAATAGATATATTAGAACATCTTTTTTTATTTACGTTAAAAATTGTGTAAGAGCATCAATTTTTAAATAGGGAAAAGAATTGTGTTGTCTTATTTTTTTTAACCTTTTGTTTCAGGGTATTCGTGTTGTGAAGAATATGTTCTCATCAATATGCAATAGACATGTATTACGGTATGAAGAATGTTTTCGGACTGCAATTTACCGTGTAAATTAACTTTTTGGACTTCTTGATAATTCTTACGAAAACATTTTCTATATGTCTGCAAATGTGTTAAATTCTATAAATTCCACACAGCCTAAAACCCACCTGGGGAAAAGTTAGAACTGGAAGTTAATCCTTTGATTGATTCTGTTGACACTTCATCTTTAATCTAAGTCAATCCCTTTTATGTTCATGCTGCCAAAGTGTCATCAGCCACTCAATAACTGTTTGATAATTGATCTCCTTATACTTTTTTCTCAATCCTTTTCTTTTGTTCTATCATTGTTTAGTATGTATATTTTGTTTTTTAAAAGGATTCACACTTTTGGTGCTGATAGACCCCAATCTCATGTTAACGTATATTCCATGCTAATTCCATATAAAAGTACAAAAACTATATAACGCGTACTGTCTGTCTTCAACAATAAGAGTAAAAGTCAAAGTTGACCTAGAAATAGTCTTGAACGGGAAAATAATATCAGTAAACACATGTACTTTGCATGGAAAAAAATATTCAGTTTTATTTGCTGCTAAAATTTGCTGACAAGAACAAAGTTAACCAGACAATATGCATATATTTTGTCGAGAGATCTTATTATTCAATATTTCTTCTGACTTGCTCCATTGGGATATTGGATAACATATGGATTAACTTCTCCTGTGTGTATCCCTTTCTCTATCATGGTCACAAGAAAAATAGATACAACGCTAAAGTTATTCCCTGTATAGCTCATTTTCTTAAATTATTTGCAAAACAAACCCTTTTTAGAAATATAAACACTCCGTTACGCAAGTCAATAACCGTTCTTCTGATGAGAGGGCAGCTAATTAAGATGATTTTTAACGTTAACATCACGCGTCATGTTTTTTTATTTATAGATAAAAAAGAGGCAGAAGTTTGTCGATATTGACTTGTAGCATGTAAATTGTAAAATACAAGTGGTGTGTATTTTCGAAATTGTCTACGATGCAAATCACATTACGTTCGGTAAGCTGTTCATGACAGTCGGGCTATTTTGACCACATACGTCAGACCAGTCTTATATTTAGCAAATCATGCAGATACGTACTGTTACTGTAGAACTCATCATCAGACATCTGGTTATCTAGGGCATAAACCACACCAAACTTAAAGTTGATCGATCCCTGAAATAATTACCAACGTGTGTAAAGCTATTTCATTACCAAGTCTTTATATATGAAAAGGATCTATCTCCGAATTCCTGCTTTACCTAGCAAACTGTAAATGTGTAAAAATTATAATGACGTTCATATTCTATACATGGTGTCTAGATTTACCAATAGCCAGATAAAATGGCAGGAATATGTGTAAGTAGGGTTCAAAGTTGAGTTAAAATAATTCGTAATTCAATTCATTCAATTTTGTAAATGTTAAAAATGAAATGCATTTTAGCACAATTGATATTTCCTATACTATGTGGAAAGCAAAACAGCATACAATCTCCAATACCCCTATCAACATGTGGAGAAATGAACACGACTCTTAAAATAATTTAAGTTCATTTATCAATTTTAATGTCAACCATTGATATGTTGTACAAGACAGTCTTTAAAATCTTTCTATTGGGTCCTAATAAGATTAGGGATGTATATATATAACTATTTACGAGCTATATTTACAGATATGAGTATGATTTACACATCATAAAATTACATGTGAAAGCTTTTGAAACAATTTTATAAAAGAATCCTTTTGAATTTTTTTTTCGTTTAAGAATAAGATTTTTAACGAATCGATATATTTCCTACCTCTTGTTCTTCCAACACTAAAATGTCTTTCTGGATGTCTGGATCAAATATTTCTTTTGGTCCCTTTTCAAATTTTTCCAACTCAAAATGACTGAAAAATAAACAAATCCCTCATAATTTTTACACTATTACATGTAAATGAAACAGACTATCTTATTTTCTTACTCTGTAAGAAAAAAAATGTGTATATAGGAAAACTGTTGTTTTACGTTTTATTTCTGTTAGAATTCTAGAATTGGGCCTAAATACAGGAATATGATATTAAAAATCCAGCTAAAGCGTTATTTTTAAAATCTGTGGACATTATTCATTTATTGATTTTAAACATCGATTTTCCTGCTTGTGCGCTGATGGCTAAATTGCTTCATTATTTTAGCCCTGTTTAACCCTATCTTATAGAAAGGAAGTCGTTTACTGATCAAATTATTAGATTTGTATAACTTCCTCTATGTTGTCGTCACACCAATACAGATGAGTGTTCTATTGGTATTCCAGAATTACTTATTATCGTGATAACTAGACAAAGGACATCGGCCTTATGAGATTCGAGTGCACAGTCAGTCAGTTTTGTGCTTTGTTCCTTGATGAATTATATTTGTTCTCGTAATAATATCTCTGAAAATGATGAATATATTTGAATGTCAATTCCCAAAGGCTCTTGACTCCTTAATTTTACCATACATACGATGGCTTTAACCAAATCTATTAACAAGAGAACATTGATTCTTCATATTTCAATCCTTTTCTGTATACATGAAAACATGGTAACATATATTGTTGCAAGAATGTCATATGGCCAAAAGATCAACGTTTTCAAGGAGATCAACTACATACATTTATAACTTTATCATTAGAATGATGTGAATATATAAAAATCTGTGTAATTTTTGTCATACCTTAATATGCTTTTGACTGTCTGAGGCTTTTGAGGGTTGTATTGAAGGCACACTCTCTTGGCTCCCTGTTAAAAAGGCATAGGAATAGAGAATATACTAATGTATGTATTACAGATAAAGAGCAAGATTTTTGGATTATTTGTCCAAAAGCAAGATTTTGGATTATTTGTCAAAATGGTCATGCAATTTTTTTTCAATCAAAATCATATTTTTTTAATTTCCTAGTCAATGGTTCCCTGTTCATAAGCATATTTATTACTATATTACAATATGCAAAACTTCAATAGGATAGAGAAGCATTAAGAATTTTTTTGTTTTGGCTATTATTTTTTTTTTAAAACTGAACAGCATATCATTCCATGTATATAGAATTGCCTCACTCAACAATGTCATTATATAATACTAATTTACGAGTTCATTCATTGCAAATTGCAAACAATAGAAGCTAACAGCCGTGAATCATACCACAACATAATAATAAGAATTGAATATATTCATCGATTTTATCTTCCGGGTTAACTTCTTTGCCATGCGGTAGTTAACCAACCAATAAAAAAAAGACAAATATCTTTTTTTTTAATCTAGGTTAACTTCAGTTTCTGAAAATAATGATGAATTTCTAGTGCAGTAGATAAAAAGTAGTCTTAAAAAATAATAAATAAAAAAACAAGGTTGTCAACAAATTCAGATTAATGTTGATGTAAAAAAATTAATTTTATGAGCAAATTTACATTTAGTATCAATGCAGATGATGAAAGGTAGATTCGTGTTTAATCAACTAATAATGTATTAATACATAGATTACTAGTATTCTCGCATGGCGACAAAGTATACCTTTACTCACTGTACATACTGAGTATTGTCATCCACGAACATATGGACAAGGCGACAATATGTGCCTTTTCCCCCCTACAGAATGGGCGACAAAATGTACCCCACAAGTTGGCACATAATTAGTAACAAATGCACATTTTGTCGAAGAAAGAGAGAGAGAATTCATATTAATCATTTTAATTGTCCCCTTTTTCCCTTTTGAGGGTGCAACTTGTATATTAAATAAAGCTTCTTTCTGGAGCTGCTTCCTTAGAGTTAAAAATGTCAATTGTGCGTTTAAAATTACGTTAGTTTGTGAGATCTCATGAAATCTGAAGTTTAATTTTCGACGTAAATACCATTGTTGTGTATGCTCATGCGTATTGATATTCACAAAGACTGAACATATCTTTATAGTATATGGCATTATAGTGCATTTCATGTAATATGCCCACTTAAAAAGTCTGTAATTAACATATCAATGCTAAAAAACAAAATTTTTGAATACCCCTTTTTGACTATACATATTGTCGCCCTTTACATGTTGCCGTTGGCGATAATATGCACCTAGTACTTTCACTGCACATATTCTCGTCTATCGGTTCATAATGTCGCCGGGAACAATATGTGTCTATCCTCACCGCACATATTGTCACCCCACACTAAGGATTGCTTAAGGATATTGAGTAGTTTTATGAATGTAATTGGTGTTAATGATTTGTAGGAAGGCATATTTCATGAAGCGCGATGCATTGCAATAGTCTGCACGAGTTTCTCTGTTTATATTGATATGCATGTTAACATATATTCAGATCTTCAGTTATCATGAAATTGTATGTTCACTAAAAGAAAATCAAAGTTTAAAACACACAGATGTCATTTTTATCTCTAACAAAGCAGCTGCAATAAAATGCCATATATAAAATACAAGTCGCACTCTAAAGAGGGATAATGGTGCAATTAACATGATTAATTTTAATTAATTTTAAATACTAAATATATCTTTCTCCACTTCTCACCCCAGTACAATACTCTTCAAGGAATACTTTTAGCGAAAAAAATATAAAAATGTAGCAAACATCTTCGCTGACCTCGATATAGAAACACTTTGTCACCCAATCTGCAGGGAGAGAAAAAAAATCATCTTGACACATACTGTCGCCGGTGTCAATATGTACTGATAGATTACAGTATATACAGTCATGGTAGGTACATTGTGTTGCCCATTCTGCAGACAGAAAAAGACTTGTCTCGCCACATATAGTCGCCGATGTCAGTATATACAGTGAGCGTAGGTACATAAAAACTGACGAATGACTCATATATATGTATACGTCAAAGTTTCCACTCGTAGACTTTTCCATCTATTTCAAAGAGCATTGTTTGTAATTACATGTACTAGTAATTGTAGCTAGTCAATATTTCAACTCACCCTATTTCTCTGAAAGATTTTTTTTTTCTTACCCCTAAGAAACGAAGAATACAGTGGAATAAAATATCATTCATATAAATAACCAGTGATTACAGAAATACACACATCCACAGGCAACCTTTTCTAAAATGGTCTCAAAATTTTATATAATTTCTTGTGGGCAAAGGTTCTTTGTATCTTAAATTCCTTCTACATCTTAAAGTTTGATTAAAAAAAAACAAAAACAAAAACAAAAGCCAATCATTTGAACTTGAGCATTTCAATCTTTTGTCATCCGTGACATAAAAAGATAAAGCATAGTCTACACGTTAAATTGTTCCAACAAATATAATGCTCATTTACATTCTAGGATCCAAACTGACATTAGAAAAAGAATAAAGATACAACGTAATAAAAGACAAAGCACAGCAGAGTTTAATTAGATTCTAAATGTAGCGATAAAACGCATCGACTGAAGGGCACATGATTAAACAATCCAGAAAGACCTTACAATCAAAGAGGAAGCAAAAAGGCAATAAGACTCAACAATTCAAATGCAGCATTAATGACTATACAAGTCTGCCTTACTGCAACGCAATTCGGCAACGAAAATAATAGGGAATATATTGTTGGATGGCCTAATGTTTTGCCAGAGGTTGCCTGAGAATATATATTGTCCTTTCGAATATCGAAGTTCAAGTCTCTATTGACTAAACCTTCTGCACAAAACTTACATAGACCAAATGCAGGAAGGAAAAACACAAGGACACAGAACATACAGTAAAATACTCAGGAAATGGATGTTGATAGGAATGACATACATGTACATACATCCAAACAAACGGTAAAGAAAAGACGGAATTTAGGGAACATTATTTATGAAAAAGAATTAACTAACAGTTACTGTACGTATTCTAACAGAATCTAGATAATTTATATTAATGTTTCTGGTCACCTGAATTCAAATTTTGATTAAAAGCTTCATGAAAAAAAATCAAATTTTACTGCATCAAACTTGTACTATGGAACATATGGTTAACAGTTAAAAAGTTTCATGTTTTCTCCATAGCACAGTTCTATACTGTGGAACACTAGGTTTATCATTAACTATCTTTCATTTCCTATATAGTAAGGTTCTATACTGTCAAACGCTATGGTTATCATACTATTATGCATATTATACTGTGGAACGTTATGGTTATCAGTAACTAACTTACATTTTTTCTCCATAGTACGGCTCTATACTGTGGAACGTTATGGTTATTAGCGTCCGTGACGACCACAGACAGTATGAATGGGTCCTTGTCCGTGTCTATTCCAACGTAGTTCTGATGAACTGAAAGAAAATAAAGTCGGAGTGCATAATTATCATATTAACCATTTCAACCCCTCCCGTAACAGAATATGATATAAATAAAATAATCTATTAGAAAATGTAAATGAGGTTTAAAATATCTATATGGATTTTCCTAAAAGGATTTAGCTTTAAATAAAATTTTAATGTATGTGTAATCTTCCATTATTTATTTCTCTCTAAGCAGGTTGTGATTTTATTAGTTCCCTGATAAAAACATAATTAATTTGGTCTCAATTGTATACATATACTACATGCACATGCATGAAATACTTCATAACGAACAGTATTCAATCTCAAAAGTCCAATGAAACGATACGAATTTGGAGCAGAGCAAACACGGACCTCAAAATTTAAAGGTGGGATCAGGTGCCATGGAGGAGTGAGCATCCCCTACCGACCGGTCACACCAGCCGTATGCTCCTTGTCATGATCGGGAAACAAAAACCGGAAATATCTGTAGACAGTTCAGTGTATAAATAATGGCCTAACAATCAGTATGAAAAAGTCAGTCAGCATTTGACTCAATGACAGTTGTACGTGCTGACAAAGTCATTGTATCGACCGAAAAACTTGCGAAAAGATGACTTCAAAAGAGATTGATGATATCCTTGTTTCGTCAAATTGTTCGTCAATATATAGCTTGCCTCGTTTCAGAAATTGTTCATACGTAGAGCATGCTCTGGCGTATCGAATCAACTGAGAGACATAAACCCCATATGCAGGTGATAAGGGTATATTGCTACAGGGAAGTAAGGGAAGTTGACGATTGAAAAGTTGATGTCATCACGTTTATCATAAAGCTTTGTTGTTAGGTTACCATTAACGTCTTTTTCTAGTAAAGTATCTAAATATGAAACAGATGTGTCAGAATCTGTGGTATCTTTCATTTCAAGCTCACTGGGATATATCGAGTCGACATATGAATGAAATTAACTATTGTTAATTGATACTACGTCGTCGATATATCGAAATGTCGAGTTGAAGGCCACAGCAAGTGCTTTCTTCTCCTCATGTAGAAGTTTTTGAATAAATTCTGCTTCATATGAATACAAAAATAGGTCTGCTAATAAGGGGGAGCAATTGGTACCCATGGGAATTCCAACAGATTGTTGGAAGATCTGATCTCCAAAAACTACATACTAGATATTGTCAATCAGAAACTCAAGCATCTTTTTAATATCAATTTCAGAGTACTTGTGTGTACAATCAGAGTGTTTTTTAACAAAATAATTTTGTAAATGACCAGTGACAAGGTAAGTATATTTACGCATCTAAAACATTTTAATTCTTTGTATTTAAGACAAGACAATGTTTTCTTTCGTTCAAGGTTTAAAAAGTACATGTAACATCTAATAGACTTAAATAGAAGATAATAACAACTTGACAGCCAAATCTCTAAAGTTAGAATTATTTCTTTCTGAAAAACATAAATGTCACTCTAAAACCCATAAATATCCGTACAATAAAAAAACGAAAGAAAGGTCTTACAAGGATTTTCAGGAACCGAAGGCAGAATACTTATATATTTCTCAAATTCATTTTGCGTAGGCTTAATGTATATAGAGGATATCCACTGGTGTAAACATAGGGCAAGATAATCCTTTGTCTCATAAGACTGAATTTTAAATACATTTTGTTTTCAACACAAATTTAAAAAAAGAAAATAAATCAAAATCCTCCAAAGAAATAATGACTTTTGATGTTGCATATAATGAAATTTGGGAAAAAGAAGTGAAACAAATGGACTGCAGGGTAACAACATGGAAATAGATAAATTATACATAGAGAGAGAGAGAGAGAGAGAGAGAGAGATGGGGACAATAGTACAGTGCTACAACAATATATCTAATGACTGAATTGTTTTTGAAGTGCATATTATCACGTTGCGTCTGAATAGGACAAAGTTATACGAGTGAGGTGAGAATTAGCCGGCGACATCGTAAGTGTTTTGAACGCGGTGGCTTTTCTTTGTTACAGATAACTAAATACAAGAATAACGAACAATATCTGCAAGCTAATCCAAAATAAAATGTTGATGAATGTAAGAATAAAAAAAAGGATTAATTAAAGTGCATCATCATTAAAGCTGTGTACTTGTTTTGAACGAAGAGATTATTTTCTGTTTACACCGCTAGCTGGAACATTCGTTTTATTTTCCCTATTTCCTTCGAACAAGCTTAATATATTTGTTTTTTTATGAATCCCCGAGGAATATTTGTCATTGTCTTTTTATCACCTTCTCTCTCTGGTTTCCTTATTTTACGTATCGTTGTCGAGAATTTTACATTTACTCGAGACTCTTCACTTCGTGAAACATTTTGTTGTCAATGTCGATTTTGTATCTTTGCCGCACTTTTAATTTCAATTGACTGATTTAGCTTGCGATGCCTTACTGCGCCTTTTATTACTGCAAAGAAACTATCATAGAAATTATTTTTGATGAAAATTTGAACTTCGGGTGTGTTGATTTATTTCGTTTTGACAAATAGTTACATCTATATTTTCCGTTGTATATGCAAAGTCTAAAAGGGGAAGTTTTAATAGAATTGAACCAATGTATAGGTATTTTTTGCTGCATGTCTATTTTTGTACTTTTCAGCCAAGACATTAAGACTGAAAGAAGCATTATAGTGAAAAATCAAACTGAAGCTGTACATCAATAACGACAGGCAGGAAAAATGAGAAGCGAATTTAAATTAAAACTGATACTGTTAAGAAAATATGAAAAAGAACATTTTCCGAGGCAAACTAAAAACATTTGAATTACTTACGTTTACCAAGGAAATATTTAAAATACCATCGAGTCTGAAATTCTGGATTTTCTAGATGAATAGGGCTAGCGATAGGGCTGGAAACCTGTTAAAAGCAAAGAAAACAGATTGTTCAAAGAAAAAATATATATATTGAAATTGTCAAACAGAGGGCACTTTAAGAAGACATATATTTCACATCTTGCGTAGGATTAGACCTTCAATGTTTTTCATACATTTTGAATAAATTCTCGCAAAAAAAATATATAAATCAATGGAATAAAATCAAACTTCAAAACCAAACAACACATTGTAAAAAAGCTAATAATGTAAAGATTAGTCTTTGGAGCCAGTAAACATTTTACGGTGTTATAATCTTATTTGATAGGAGAGAATTAGAAAAAAAAAGCTTGCAACGGATAAGTATGTTGTTTCTCATTGAATGACAATATTCTTATCCAACATTGACTGATAGGCCAATGTCCCTTCTTGAGTTGAAAACCTACCTGTTTTACTTGGCAACACATTTAATGAGAAGCAGTGCTATTATAGAAGGGACTGACTTTTCATAATCGTGATGATATAACCATAGATCAACTATTTAAAAGAATTATCGAATGTATAAAGCCACTTGGTACAAACAATATTTTTTTTTTAAAAATCGCGATACATCAAATCTACGTTAATTGAAAAAAAGCAAAAAGGTGTGATTATTAACATCACAGAAAATCTTTCAATTTCTTAATATTTAGAAATTTGATATTTGTATCATTTACAATCAAAATAAGTTTAGAAATATGTCACAATCTATGTATCTCTTTTGTTTGTTTGTAACAACCTTAAGTTACACGTAGTAATATCTGTTTGTACAGGTATATATTTGCCACAGTTTTAAAATGCTATATTGAAGACAAAGAATCTTAGACATGATAAATCATTGCCCAGGACTTAGAATGACAGCTGCGTGCGGTGCCATCTAATCTGGTAAAATACCAAAAATCGTCGTAGGAGGCTAACAAAAATTACCGTTTTTGTTTTCAAACAAGAAACTTGCTTGAAACCTTTATTAAAAAATAATGAAATTATACTTAATATGAATTGATCTTTTGATAGGTAATCAAATAAAACCCATTCATATCAGGATGCCGACCATATTATGACTTACTACCGAAAAATATTCAAAAGTAAAAAACCGTTCACGGTAGCTTAGTCGGTAGAGCGCTCGCTCCGTGATCGGGAGGTCGTGAGTTCGAATCTCGGCCGCGACAGACCTAAGTCGATAAAAAATAGGTAGCAACTGTTCCTTCGCCATGCGCTCGGCACTTTGGAGTGAAAGTTGCAGGTCTTTCGGATGAGACCTTAAAAACCGAGGCCCCGTGTCACGGCAGGCGTTGGCACGATAAAGATCCCTCACTGCTCAATGGCCCTGAGTGCCGAGTAAAGGTCAAAATTTGAAGCCCTTCACCGGTATATGGTGACGTCTTTATATGAGTGAAAAATTCTCGAATGGGACGTAAAACAATATACAATCAATCAATCAATCAAAAGTAAAAAAAAAAAAAAGCATTTGGCTAATTATGCTAATTAGGAAGGATGTTAAAACATTATATAATTTTAATCTTCGACTAAGGTTAAGCAGGCAGTCTTACATTAATGATATTTTTAGTAAGACAGCTGCCTTCTATATAGTTACATTATAATCATTACCGCGTATAGCTAAGTCATGAGGGATACGGAACCTCACTCCATGTTGCTTTCTTAGTATAAGACTAACATATATTCAAAACCCAACTTATTTATGGGATATTTTGTTTTTTTGAAATGCATATAACTTTCAAAACTGAATACACCGTTCACGGTAACTCAGGCGGTAGAGCGCTCGCTCCGTGATCGGGAGGTCGTGAGTTCGAATCTCGGCCGCGACTGATGTAAGTCGATAAAAAATGGGTAGCAACTGTTCCTTCGCCATGTGCTCGGCACTTTGAACTGAAAGTTGCGGGTCCTTCGCTGTGACCTTAAAAATCGAGGCCCCGTGTCGTGGCAGGCGTTGGAACGATAAAGATCCCTCACTGCTCAATGGCCCTGAGTGCCGAGTAAAGGTCAAAATTTGAAGCCCTTCACCGGTATATGGTGACGTCTCTATATGAGTGAAAAATTCTCGAATGGGACGTTAAACCACATAACATCAATCAATCAAAACTGAATACCAAGCGTAAAAAGTTAGACTGGGAATTAGACTCAAGATATTGTACGTTCAATAGGGTCATGTGAACCTTATCTACAAATCTGTTTGTAAACAATCAAACGGTCAATTATTGTTTATCATAGGTTAATAATATCGTATGAAAATGACATGTAAATTATTGCAAATCAATCTTGTTTATTTTAACACTCAATTTTCCTTTCGCAAACACAAGACACTCAAATTTATTGTATATAACGAGAAATTTTCGTAAATATTTTGTGTTCTCAAATAACGATGCATTATCACTTGAAACTTTGTTTGGACTGTAACATATCTTTGCATATTCACTGCCTCCGCACTTGCAATTTTCATTTAGTTGAACTTTCGATTCTTTCGCCACGTGACTGTTATAACACACATACTGTTCTCACCTCTTTGCTACAGGTCCAGCACAATACCCCGATAAAGGTATATAGCTTGATAAAGCTATATAGCTTTATCAAGGTATTACAAATACCTTGATAAAGGTATTTTATGTAATGAAAATACCAAAAAAAAAAATCTTAAAAAATTAAATTTAAAAGTAGAATTATGAGTTGTGGTCAGTGTGTTCACTCGTGCATGAAAAGTACTCAGGTATCAAAAAGGCAGCATAAAAGAACGTCTCCTCACATGACATGCTTTTATACCGATTTCTTTGTGTTTGAGTACTTTACATGCATGAGTGAATTTAATGACAACAACTCAAAACTCGACTTTCAGTATTTATTTTTTTTTTTTTTTTTTAGAATTTTTTTGTATTTTCATTACATAAAATACCTTGATCAAGGTATTTGTAATACCTTGATAAAGCTATATAGCTTTATCAAGCTATATACCTTTATCAGGGTATTGCGCTGGACCTGTGCTACGCGATTCTTCTTACCACTCAGATCTGTACTCACCTCTTCGCTACACTGTATGTGACTGTTATAAAACCCGAACTGTTCTTACCTCTTCGCTATATGACTGTCATACCACATTGTTCTCACCTCTTCGCCATGTAACCGATATAACACTCGTACTGTTTTTACCTCTCCGCTACGTGACTGTTATACCACTCGGAACTGTTCTCACATCTTCGTTACGTGATATTATACCGGTACTACCCGTACTGTTCTCACCTCTTCTCTTCATGATTGTTATACTACCTGTACTGTTCTCACCTCTTTGCTACAGGTCCAGCACAATACCCCGATAAAGTATATAGCTTGATAAAGCTATATAGCTTTATCAAGGTATTACAAATACCTTGATAAAGGTATTTTATGTAATGAAAATACCAAAAAAAAAAAATCTTAAAAAATTAAATTTAAAAGTAGAATTATGAGTTGTGGTCAGTGTGTTCACTCGTGCATGAAAAGTACTCAGGTATCAAAAAGGCAGCATAAAAGAACGTCTCCTCACATGACATGCTTTTATACCGATTTCTTTGTGTTTGAGTACTTTACAAGCATGAGTGAATTTAATGACAACAACTCAAAACTCGACTTTCAGTATTTATTTATTTTTTTTTTTAGAATTTTTTTGTATTTTCATTACATAAAATACCTTGATCAAGGTATTTGTAATACCTTGATAAAGCTATATAGCTTTATCAAGCTATATACCTTTATCAGGGTATTGCGCTGGACCTGTGCTACGCGATTCTTCTTACCACTCAGATCTGTACTCACCTCTTCGCTACACTGTATGTGACTGTTATAAAACCCGAACTGTTCTTACCTCTTCGCTATATGACTGTCATACCACATTGTTCTCACCTCTTCGCCATGTAACCGATATAACACTCGTACTGTTTTTACCTCTCCGCTACGTGACTGTTATACCACTCGGAACTGTTCTCACATCTTCGTTACGTGATATTATACCGGTACTACCCGTACTGTTCTCACCTCTTCTCTTCATGATTGTTATACTACCTGTACTGTTCTCACCTCTTCGCTTCGTGACTGTTATACCACCCGTACTAATCTTACCTCTTCACTACGTGATTTTTATACTATCCGTACTGTTCTCACCTCCTCGCTACCTTCCAAATCTCCCGTTTCAATCCGGAACCTGCCTGCCGATTGGCTTTTACTATCATCGTCCAGTAATGTTAACTGAAAAAAAATATACAAAAACTATTAAAACTATCGAAGGTAATTGCAATTTCTTTTATTCTTGTCAACGTATTTTTGAAAGAAAAGAAAAAAAAAAAGATCTTTGTTGTTTAGATCGATTTGCAAGCTTAACAATACACAGACCCAAAAATATGAAATACTAGTGCACTGAGATTTATCATATATTAAAAACAAGTTGATGGTTTAGAAATTAATTACAGGTTTATACTATAGATGATAAGGCTGTAAACACCAGGAGTAAAATATTTCATTGATGTATATACACATGTACATAGTAATGTTAATCAAGTTATCTGGACGACAAAATCACTTCTGGAATACATTCACTGAAACACAACAATTTTGCATATTTCCAGAAAAGGAAGATTTCATATTCAACATGATAAAGAGGACAGCCATTTCTCAGAATTCATCAAATCATTATTAAGAAAGGTCGTCCAAAATACCCGACACATCATTGTGTAAACTCATCTCCTGCATATTTATTAAAAAATAGAAATGAAAAGCTACATTTTCACAAAAATCTAGTTACACAGCATATAATTTTGTATACGACATAGACTAAGCTTGCTGAGTATGTTATAACATAGTTGAGATTTACCATATGTGCACTTAAGCTCATGTCATATCATCAAAGTTTTAGGCTGAACAGTTATTATATCTTCATTCTTTCTCTATCAACCATCTGATCTGTGTTATATGAACGAATAAAAGCCTTTATGCATTATTCATTGCTCGACATTGAAGTAGGCTCTCGATATTTGAATTTTCAATGGGGATTTCAGGTTACACGAGTACCTTATCAGCTTCAACTCGGGCAACTAACACCGCATTCGATGATCAAATTCAACAGGATTCACTCTTGTGTGGTTAAATAGAATTAATATCTAGGAAACCATGACGTTTTTTTTTTACAAAACTAGTATGTATAATTCATTGGAAGGTTAGCTGAAATCATTCAATTATTTGGTAAATGAAGGTACATATAATGTATTGAATGAGTGATTTCATTCTAAGAAGTGATGCAGGAGCTTTTTATTGTTCAATGGCTTTTTATGTTTAAATAGCGAAGAAATAGGAGAAATTTGTGCAATGAGAGCATCGTAAAAAGTCATCTGACAATATTTTACCATAAAGATCCATGACAATACTTCGGAATCTAGTAAAAACAATGATCTAATATTAGTTACACCTCTAGGAGCACAAAGATACTAATACACCATGTATATGTATAATGTGCATATTATGAGTAACATTATGTTATCTAACTGTCGCCCGCGTGGCGCAGTGTTAAGAGCGTTTGCTCTAGAGTCGCGGTGTAAGGTGTTGATCCTTGCGTCCCGGGTTCGAGTCCCACTGTGGGACGTAGCGACTGGTCCTTCGGATAAGACCGTATAAACCAGGTTTCGTGTCGCAGTAGTTGCTGGCACGAAAAAGATCCCTCACTGCTCAATGGCCCTGAGTGCCGAATATAAGTCTACATTTGCAGTCATAACGGGCAAGTGGTAGCGTCTCTATATGAGTGAAAAATTCGAGAGGGACATAAAATAACAAACAAACTACATGTAACTAATGTTCACCTATTACTATCACACTCTAGTGATTAGATAAACTTTTTTCAGCAAAGCATTTAAACTGATCAAATCTTTTAACCCGGCATTCTACTGAAAAATGTATATGTGAAATCTTGAAGAGAAAGTCCTAGCTTTTAATTTGTAAGATTTTATCGAAAATGCAGTTTGAGAACAACTCACCTGTTATGATTTCAATATACTTAGTGTTGAAATACCGAGTTTTACTAAGAATTTACATATAGTATCACCGTTAATCGACTGTCAGGATTGCAGTTTTGATATATTCATTGATTTTTTATAAATTGATGCAAAAATAATAAAACAAAAGTAGTTTTTTTTATTCTGTTCAATCGACTATTTCGTAGAAGCATTTTGAACAATTGGTTCATTCAATGAGCCATGTTCTACCTATCAGCATGTCTAATAAGGGCATATTGTATATTTGTTTATATATGAATCATAACTAATTTTTGTGTCTTACATTAAGCAAAATCAATTTGGAAATGGTTTACGGGATCAATCATTGTTCAAGTCAATAATTATTTTATGCTAACACAGAAAAGTACGAAAGCCCATTTAGGACCTATCAAAAAATATTTTAGAATTCGATATAACGAATTGTCGAATTTGTTGTAATGAATTTAATTCGTTATAACAGTTTCTTTAAGTTCGTTATTCGAAATGAATTTCTTTGATATTTAATACAAATGTATATATTTTGAGGCACTATAAGAAAATTTATGTGAAAAATGTAGAAAACATATGCAAGCACATGCGCTGAAATTTGATCGGCTAATACCCATATGGCTATTCGCAGCAGTTTTCGAATAAAATACCCTTAAAATTAAAGTGTCCATCTATATTACAGAAGTATTGCCTAATTCAACGAAGCTTGTGGGGAATGGGGCATAATAAGGGATTGGGGAGACGTTTGGGGAACATCTGTAACGGTTTCCGTTACAATTAGCACTCGTTATTATTATTACTATTATTTTTTTATTTTGGTATTCTATGTTTGTCATTATTTATGTTCTTCAAAAAATTCAAAGATAATTGAATTCCTAAATATAACTAAACAAAATCTGTTTTAAATGCTTTGATATCATCAGGAAATGTCAATTGTAATTGCAAAACAAAGCGTTAGATCAATTCACTGCATCATTAAAAAGTTAGAGTTGCAGTAGCATAGTCGCCTGTTTGAAGAATAATACCCATTTAAGTATTTCATTTAGATTTTATTACGTAACAAGTTCAAAAAGATTTCCCACAGGATCAAGAATCAATGATATAACCAAAAAAATACCTTGCTGCTACTGAATACAACAAATGGCAGCATAAAAAAGACATGCCAAATTTTTACTTCTTTTTACAAGGTTCTTTAAAATGTTTAAATTAGTCACGCTTTAGCTTACTCGAAGTTCTTGCACTCTTTCTACTTCCTGTGCGTTCTATTTAACAATCACCTACTTCTCCAATTCAAAATTTAATTCTTTGTACAAGGACAGGTTACGCTTCTAAAACGTTTAATGTCTAATAAGAGTAGGTGTATACCCTCACGCTATATTTCCCTATCATTAGCCATTTCACTGAGAGACTACGATATTTAGGCTTACCGTTTCCACGGAGCCATATTGTCGTCTGCTGAAAGCATCTCGTCTGACAGTCAAATCGGTTGCAGGAGTGCTGCAAAGAGAGAAAAAAAAGGTATATTTAAAGGGAAAAACACATAGTCCATCCCTGGATTATCATGTGTAAAATCTAATCAGACGTATTAAAAAATTACCTAAAGCGTTTGCGCTCGATAGAATAAAGTGTGTTCCATTGAGTATTAAGTAATAAAATTAACTTGTTAATAAAAAAAAAATGTGCAGAATTTGTTGACTTAATATTTCTCATTTCTTTTTTATGATTCCCACCCAGGCTGTATTGCTCATGTGTACAATTCTTAGACAGATTATCAAAGAAGGTCACCACGACTATATCTCTTTGTTAATTTCATGGCGGCTGAAAGATTGTTTGACCCAGCAATCGAGTTGGATTGAATCTCGGACAATGAAGAAGGAGTATTGAACCCTTTTTTGACTATTTCATTTCATTGCGTGGAAAGGAAATTTGTCGTTCAGACCCACTCTAGTCTACGGAAACACCGTCCTTGTGTCAGCCTTATCGACAAAACATCTGTTTTACCCTCCTCTTTGATTTCCTCTTCCCAAATCACGCAATAGTAATCGATTTTTTGCAAAATTGATTACGACGGGAAACATATTTTGTCTTCATTATCTATGTTTTCAACGTAACAAAATACAAGGGCTATTTGACCTAATCCTGACTCTTGCAAATTACTCTGATAATTCATGTATTATCACCAGGTCTTCAGGACCCATTTACACGGTTAATGAGCAAGTTTAATTAAATCAAACAACATCAGGAAACAAAAATAAATCAAAACTTAACGACCCGTAATTTGACTGCCTCGTGTTATTCCAGGTTGACGGTATGTGAAAAAAAAGTGCAGCAGTTGCCCAGAATCTCTTAATTCCGGCAAATATTCAAACAGTGTTCAATAAATCAAACAAAGAGTTTTCTTTATTTTTATGGTCACAAACACAGACAAATCCTGAAACAGATATTAGTTACAAGTCATAATAAATAGATACTAGTAGATGGTTTTTTTTATTTTTTGCTGCTGTTTTTCTTTTTTAGATAAATATTTTTTTCCGAATATCTTTTCATATTGGGAGAAAAGAAAGAGTCGATCTTGAAAGAAATATATAGTATACGCTGGCTTTTTAATCAAACAGAAAACTGTATGAGTAAAAATACCATTTCCACGGAAGAAGCGATCTTATTTTTACACTTATTACCATAATCTTTTGATCGTGAACCAGAAACAAGTTATTTGCATCTTAACAGAAATGTCCTGCCAATTTAAAATATAATTTATTTATCAATCGCAATAAAAATTGAAACAAAATATAGACTAGAATAACAGAGCTTACATATGAACCATTTGCACGGAAAAGATGTTATTCACAGCAGATCGAACAGTGCAATCGTAGATCTTCAAGTTTTGTAACATTATTACAATACACTTGCATTTTACAGTTTAAAGTATTATCCCTAAAAGGAAGGAAAATACATTCAATTTTTTTTAAACTTCAAGAATTTTATAGATAAGTTAATGCTTTGGCTGGTAATAGTTAATAAAACCTTATGTATTCCGCCTAATACGCCCAAGTTCTTTGATTGATCAGTTGATTGTTTGTTGTTTAACGTCCAATTCGAGAATTTTTACTCACATAGAGACTTCACCATATACCGGTATAGGGCTCCAAATTTAGACCTTTACTCGGTACTCAGGGTCATTGGACAGTGAGGAATCTTTATCGCGCAAACACGTCCAAAAGACCCAAAAGTGCCGAGCGCTTGGCAAGGAACGGGTGTTGCCCTTTTTATCGACTTACGTCTGTCGCTGCCTGAGCTTCAACCCACGACCTGATGAACACAGTGCGAGCGCTCTACATGTACCGACTGAGTTATCGTGACGGTTCCCTACATCTTTCAAATGAAAACAGCTAGGTATATGATTTAGATGGGACTTACTTTAATATCAGCTGTATTAAATACCTTATGTGTGACATATGTATAGAAGACCTTGTTAAAGAGAAAATATACATTGTCATATTTTATATTTTTGATCCTAGACTGCAACTTTTTTTTTATAGTTACTGACTAACAATCGTCAACATGCAGATGGAGGAAATAGATCATAAATCAAAGAAGTTTTATGTATTTTAATTGATAGAACTTTTTTTCCAAATAAAGGTACATAACAATCTGCAGTATCAACAGTGATGGATATTCTTTTAAAACTTGTCCACTAATGGACTCTAATGCAACTTCTGAATGTTAGAGTTTTTTTTCTTAGTAAAGCTGTTAAAAAGCCATTTTAGATCAATGAAATATACACACATAACACTTAAGTGAAACTCCAAAAAATATGTATTTTAGATAAATGACTATACTTAGCCGTGATTTTAAACTAGCTTTAAAGCAAAAATTGATCAGCTCACTCGGAAATATTGTTCAATTACGCATCATAAAAAGTGAAAAGGGTCTGAATCTTTTAGTTTAACACAACCTTTTTTTAATCTCACTTGAGTATTCAGTGATTTTTTTGGTCAGAAATAACTTAAATCAAGATTTCTTTGTAAAAATTGTTTTGATTTTTTAAAGATATTGATGCGTATTGATTAGAAGTCGTGCGTTTTCGAGCTATTAAATCCTTATACAACAGGAAGAAATAACACATAAAAGTTCCACAGAGGGCATGTATTCCCCATTTCCTATTACAAATTAAATCATATAGAGAAGGATTGACAGCAAAAGATGCATAAAATTTAGTTTAATCAATCTAATAAACATTTTGTGGAACACAGGATTGTGAACTATTAAATCATTTTCATAGTGGGATCACTACTATAATTTGAATTTAAACTCCTGATGCTTTATTTTTGTAGAAAAATGATTTTCTGGCCAGTTTACAAAAAGAATTGTAAAGCAAAGAGAAACTACACTACGTGGCAATATATTCATATAACATATATGTTGAACAATGTTAAACGTAGTTGATGAAGAATATACTCTATATCCTGCCTTGTTTAATAATATCGTCTCAGCTGCTTATTATACCCGCACTGGCTAAAAAAAAATATCAAGTATATTGTTATCCTGATCCGTCCATCCGTATTTCGCACTTCCTTCTTCCTACTACTACTAGTCGCCACTCTATACATTTTTTAGAATATGATTTGTGGTGCCTTGAACATGTCCAAAATGTGGGGTAAAAAAGAGTGTTTTTCTACAAAAACCTGCTTCCCTGAACTACTCTTACATTTTTCACAGTAGCCAAATCATCTTTTAGAATATGATTAATGGTGTCTTGTAGATATGCAATGAGGTTTCGGAATTTCTGTTTTCACCCTTGGGGCAATTCAGGGTCAAAGGCGTCATTTTTTCTACAAAAACCTTGTTCCTTGAACTCCTCATACATTTTCGCAGTAGCCGATTCATTTTTGGAATGATTGGGAGTGTCCTCTAGCTGTGCAATAAGGTTTTAGAATTTCAATTTTCTCCTTGGGGGCGATCGAGAGTTAAAAAACATTTTTCTATACAAAATCTTGGTTCCCTGAACGCTTCTTACATTTCTTTTGCGGTAGCCACATCATCTTTGGGAAATATTTGGTTGTGTCCTATAGATGTGCAACAAGGTTTTGAAAATTCGATTTATCACCCGAAGGGGTGGGGTGGGGGGTCAAAAAGCGTCCTTTTTCAACAAAAACCTGGTTCCATGAACACCTCTTACATTTTTCGCAGTAGCCTATTTATATTTTGGAATATGATTGGGAGTGTCCTCTAAATGTGCAATAAGGGTTTGAACGTCGATTTTCACCTTGGAGACACCGAGTTGGGGAGGGGGTGGAAAAAAGATGTTTTTCTACAAAAACCTGGTGCCTTGAACTCCTCTTGCATCTTCTGCAGTAACAAACTCATCTTTTGGAAAATATTGGTGCTGTCTTGTCTATGTGCAATACGGTTTCAGAATTTTGTTTTTTTTACTGTGGGAGCCATATGGTGGTATAATAATGATTTTTTAACAAAAACCTACTCCACTTTGTTGGACTCCTCTTACAATTTTTACAGCAGCTCAGTCATATTTGGAAGAAAACTGAGTATGTCCTGTATACATGTATGTACATTTAGGTTTCATAATTTCGATTTTCACCCTTAAGGCGATTTGGGGTTGAAAACCGAATGTTTTGTTATTTAAAAAGTATTGCGACTTCTTCACTCATTACCCAAATGAGAAGGTGAATACAGTCAAAGGCAAACATCTAAGTGCAGCTATTAGTGTCCTATGACAACGTCTAGTTAGAAGAGCCAAAAAATAAAGTTGGTGTTTAGCTTATAAAATCACCGGAAAGACAAAAATAAAGAATAGCACATAACGCACAGAAGCTAACATAATTTCTTAAAAAAAACAAGCTTAGAAATAATATAGAAAAATATTCATTACAGCCCAAATGGACAGATAAAGTTGCCCTCGCATTTACGATAAGTCTTTCAGGGTCTTTAACAAAATTCATATGACCAGATGGAGTCAAGTTATTATCTGATACTCGAGTAAATGGAATGTCAGCTTTATTAGTACACAAAGCAAGCA
Source organism: Saccostrea echinata (assembly GCF_033153115.1). NCBI lineage: Eukaryota > Metazoa > Mollusca > Bivalvia > Ostreida > Ostreidae > Saccostrea > Saccostrea echinata. The sequence goes on from NW_026889753.1 coordinate 6,239,853, forward strand.
TTGATTAAGTGGATCATATGCAGAATAAAACCAGATTAAGTGGAAATGTTTATAAATTCTATGTTATTTTCAAAAAATTTAAATACAAATATGGAAAAGGAAGGATTTTTTTAAAGCTCGAGATTTCCCTGACTTTTATCGAAAAAGGAAACGCACACATACAATCATAAACTTTCGTCTTAACAAGTAGCCCTCCAACTTACACAGAGTTACACAGATCAATAAGATGAATTTACGCATATCTTCGTGTCTTTTTTTTTCAAATTAGGAAAACAAAAAATCAATTTTTGCAGTCTTCTACATAAATATAGATTTCCATGATTGCTATATATTGATATTATATGCCACAACACACAAGTATGATAGTTTCACAGAATATTCTATTCATCACTTCAGCTCCGCTGAAGTAAGAAAAAAATGTTTCAACATAATATATATTTATCAGAAATAACTTTACAGTCTGTTGCTATTTTGATAACCATAAACGATGTAGTGTTTTCATCAAAAGAGTGCAGGTATCGTCAGTGTACCATGTCGGTTTATTGATGATAGCAATAATTGCAATTATCTTTTGGGTAGGTACATAATATATTCATGTAGGTAAGTGGCAGTGGGACTAGCATAGTTTAATATGTAGTCATGTAGTGAATTTCAAAACTGATATTTTTTTTTCAAACACGATTGGCCTGTTTTAGTTAATAGTTCGGAAAATTATTTCTTTTCAACCTCGGTTCACTGTACGTAATCACTCAAACTCGTTGCAAAGCAAATTAAAACTATTAGTTTTTGTTACTGGGAATATATGCCACAAATAAGGGAAAACTTGTGATTGCATTAAGCATTAAAAGAAGGAACTAAACTCATAAATCAATGTTTAATCGCCTGTGATTGTTAACAATAGCTTTCAAAAATCAATTTTAGAAATTGAAAAACTTAACAATGCATGTAGGTCTATAACTAACAATTAGATCTGTGATCACGGTCGACACGGAGGCATCACAAATGACGTTTGATGATGTCACTTATAAGAAACTCACGCGAAATATTGCAGGAATGTCTCGAGACGTCTGCTAAGTGCGATTCCTTTATCACCGTCATACAGTAGATGGTATCATAAAGACCTCTTTTCTTTATTAAAAAGGAAAGGACACTAAGGGGAACTAATAAAGGAAAAGAACATAATATATTGTTTCCTAGTATAGGAAGTAACATAAGTGGGGCCCTATTCCTTCAGGATGCCCATTATTAACTTTTCTTTTTACAAAATGCTACATGACATCGCTAAGAGGTCTCTTACGCAATATTTTCCTTGTTTTGACACTTTACAGGAAGAAAGATTTTTTAACTTCAGAACATTGCTTTATTTTCTTAATATTATCTGGTATATACACTCGTGTTAGTGTTTTCGCAGAACACGTTGTCAATAAATGTAACTATCGAAGCCTCTATATGATCCTTATTAAAAAAGGAAAATTTTCATTAGCTCCCTTTTGCAAAAAAAAAAAAAAAAAAAAAAAAAATCTTCCTCGCTACCGATTGATTGCATTTCCCTTAATACCCGGGGAAGCTTAAATTACGTTGTATTAGTCTACATATTACCTACATGGAACATAACATAAATGCATATAATCCTCAAAGAATTTAATATAAATAAATGATAAACTCTCAAATTATCATCAGATAAAACAAAGGGAAAAAACCCTAAAAAAAATGTCAATATGTTGCATTGTTCTATAGATATTCAAGTCAATCCATGTACAGATTTGAGGTTAAGTATAATTTTTGAATAAGGATTTCAACACTTTCTAACTGTCATTTCAAGAGGTGTGGTGATCTGGGACTGTCTTGTGGCAGAAACGTGTTAGCGTTATGCCAACCAACACTAAATTATTATCAGTCTTTAAGTCTAGCTGTTTGACACTGAAAACGTCAACATCAGTGACATAGCTTAGAAACTGCTAAATGTACACTTCATGAATATGAGTAGAATTCTTTACAAGTGTCTTGAACGTTATTTTTTTTTTATTTATACATTACTTACGATCATTTCTTACAGGTTTTATCTTTAAAATTTATTTGGTATACATTTTGCAAGAATTGAAATTTATGCTGTTTTGTAAGAATGACTTGAAACCACACCACATCTAATCTAAATGAATTGATCTCTCCACTTTCTTCTTTCAATTAAAAAAAAGATTGCAGCATTTATATATATATATATAAATATATATATATATATATATATATATATATATATATATATATATATATATATATATATATATATATATATATATATATATATATATATATATATATATATATATATATATATACACACACGGCAAAGCGATTGTAACAAGTTTCATGTCAGATTTCACTCATTACTTCTATCAACCGGAGAAAAGAGAACAAATATATCATTTTTCAAGACACCTAAAATAATGAACTAGTTAATGAGATGCTTGGAGAGAGAGAAAGAGAGAAACCTGGCACATCTTGGCCGGAATTGATGTCCGTTCGTTGAGTCTTTCCACGTGACCCTCCTCTGCTCCTTGCTTGGACTTTTGGTGGAGGATGGCCTCTTCTTTGAGGAGACAGATTTCGAACGAAATCGAAATAAAAAGTCCTCCATAGCACAGGGCATTAGATGTAACTTTTTAATTCTTGTCTTCAAACAGGAACGAGATGACAGGAACAATATGTATCAGATGAATTGAAAATTTTTCATCCAGAATCTTAGAAAGCACATAGCACAAGCACAGTCGTTATTTTCCACAAGTCCATTCATAAGCTGATAAATCAAATTATGCACGTATACCTTATCCTATCGTGTGATGATTTCACTCTAAACACGTTGTTACTCTACTGTCAAACATATAGGCATGCGGCGGCGGATGAATCTCAATCGATACACAGGCTTCTTCCGCCGCAGGTCGACAATACACGGCCAGATTAAATTTTCCATTCATAAAACGAGATGATGAGTTTAATTTTAGACAGCTGAAAGTGAGTGGTTTGGTGTGAAAAGAGAAAGGAGCAAGGCATGAGAGTTTAAAAAGAAAGGAAGGATTACCAAGAATTAAAGATGCATATAGTGATGTGACAGTTTTTTCTTTTTCTTGCTTGAATTCCATGTATAGGTATTAATTTAGATAGATTTATACTAAATTTGACTACTGAATTTTTCATCCACCTGATCCAAACATAGGGCTCATGGCAGATGTGCCCGGACCGGCCAACAGGGGATGCTTACTCCTCCTAGGCACCGGATACCACCTCTGGAATTTCCGGAGATTTGTGTTTATACCCTGTTCACAGATTTTTACTGTTTGTGGATTTATTGAGATCGATTATTGCTCCTTATCTTCATCTTTTTTATTTTATAGAAAATGATACGCTAAAGATGAATCGATAAAAGATAAGCTTGAAATTAAGTTCAACAATAAAAAGATATTAATTATTGTTCACAAATTGTGTCATAAAAAGTATGTATGTATATATTTTCCCTGGATATTTGTTCCGAAAATAAACTGTGATCTGCAGAGTCAATAGCTCGGTTGATTTGAACTTCCTTGCTTCATACTGCACCATATGTAATCACAGTTTATCAAGAGGAGATCGTAATTAAGGTAATCAAAATTTTGTGCCTCACGTCCGCTTTTATGACGTCATTCACATAATATTTAATGAAAAATATAATTAATCCAGACTTGTGTTTTCAAAATGTAGGGAGATGTTTTAGTAAGTAATATTTTTCCGGAGAGTGTAAGCAACATCTCTATGTGAAGCTTATGTTTTATGCTGTTAATGAAATATTTGGGGAAATCATTTTTCCTGTCTTAATCGCGTGATCCAACATTTTGATGCTTCTAAATAAGTATCGACAGGCATTAATGTATAAGAAAAAAATTAATTACGAAAGATACAGGTACGCGTGATGGCATTGCAACTGAGGTCAACGAAACTGAGGTATATTCAACCAAATTTAAAACAAAAGGCATATGTATCAATTGTCAATTGCATATATATATATATATATATATATATATATATATATATATATATATATATATATATATATATATATATATATAGGCGTGACCTACCCTACAATATCTCAAGGTACTCAAGGTAGTGCAAATTTACCAAATCATGTACAGTACGTGCTTGTGGACATATCAAGCAAAGCCTACCTGCACCCACTCAGTACCACGACCCGTGGACACACTCTCCGACTCATTACGTCATTCTGCAGAACAGTCACCAACAGAACATTCCTTCATTCCATCTGGTATCAGACCATAGAATCAGTTACCAGATCACCTTGTCACTGCCAACTTACCTTCAAAGCAGAGCTCGCAGGCATCTACTTGTTTTCATCCTGTTTTATCCATAACGTACATTTGCTAAGCACAGACACTGTACATAATTGAACAAAGTGGGACACCGATGAAGAAGATAGGTAGGTAGGTAGATACAAATAACAAATATAAAAGCATTTAAAACAAATCTTGCTTGTTTGAAAACACAGCTTTATCAGCTAAAACGTATTGTTAACAGGTGGAAGTATTACGTAGTAAATTAAGTAAACCAGATGACTTTAAAAGATTCTCCACTGACAATTAACTTCGAATATTTCAGTGTCCAGAAGCTCTATATCTCTATAAAAGGAAAAGAGGCTACAAACTACATAGTAATCGATGTTAGAGTTCTAAACCAGGTGACAAGCCAAGTACAGGGCAGATTGGGTACCTAACCACAATGCGTGTCGGCATGGGGTTCCATGGCACTTATGGTATGCTAGGTGTCTCCCTTGACTCATAGAAGCAGTCTTTCAAACGTGTGTGCTTTTAAAAGTCAAGGGAGACACCTAGCGTGCCATGGAACCATTCATTCAACCGTATGTAGACCGTCACGGTAGCTCAGTCGGTAGAGCACTCGCTCCGTGATCGGAAGGTCGTGTGTTCGAATCACGACCGCGACTGACCTAAGTCGATAAAAAATAGGTAGCAACTGTTCCTTCGCCAAGCGCTCGGCACTTTGAAGTGCAAGTTACGGGTCTTTTGGATGAGACCTCAAAAACCGAGGCCCCGTGTCACGGTAGGCGTTGGCACAATAAAGAACCCTCACTTGTCAATGACCATGAGATCCGAGTAAAGGTCTAAATTTGAAGCCCTTCATCGGTATATGGTGACGTCTCTATATGAGTGAAAAATTCTCGAAAAGGACGTAAAACATCATACAATCAATCAATCAACCGTGTGTGTATTGTGCATTGATGATTAGATCTATGAATTGTGAAAGGTAAAAAAAAAAATTCTCAAGTGAATCTTCTGAGCTGTTGAGCATAACAATATTGGAAAAGGCAGAAAAGAGAGCACGATTTGCTGTTATCTTCAACTAATATGCAGCTAATTAACTTTAAATTTGTCCAATAATAGCCCTTCAAATTTCATATGGCAGCATAAAGGTATTAAGTGACTCAAATATTGGGATTTAATGCAGTTGTTCTAAGTAGTGGGCGAATTCACAATATAACACATGATAAGATTTCAAATATACATAAAACACATCGGAAAGACTATCTTTCCTACACCACATTTCATTGTAAGAATGAAAATATGGGCAAAGAGCTAAGTTCTTTATGAATAAAATGGCCCTATAGGTATACCAATTTATTGACTACAACCCATTTCAAACATTAATATAAGGTATAGACGTAGTGCTTTCACTTCCAATAACAATGTTTCAGCTGAGAGTCCAGGTATTTGAAAATGGGCTTTGTTAAATTGCAATGTTCGTGAATTTTACAGTCTGAGAAAACATACATGTTTATTTTAGTACCCCTGGAAAGAATTAAAACATGATCACATCCCTCAATCCAAAAAATTAAACGTGCTTTGTTATCTTCAAAAATAGTTTTATCCTTATATAATTGCATAATTTGGATCAGGCTTGTACTCTATACAAAATATTGAGAGAGAAAAAAAAAATAAAAATAAAAAAAAAATAAAGGCTTCTCAGACAGTAGATTTGATCATATACCAACCAAGTTCATTTCCCAGTGAACTTTTTAACATTGTTGTTTATTACTTATATTTACATTTGAGACGAATGTTCCGAATAGAACTGCATTTATTACACGAACGGCCCGTCGTATTGCTATGTTGTGACGCGAAATGACCTTAGAAGTTGTTTCGCTCCAACATTTAAATATTTACATGGATGTTCTAGAAATATCTGTTTATAATGAAAAAAACAATGATCGCTACTAAGATTAATCTAAGATTAATTAACACTAGTATATTTTAAGTAAAAAGCGGTGTATGCCTGTTTCAGTTACATACAGACCTTCAAACCTAAGGAATTTCGGGTTAAAAAGGTAAACTCGATTTTAGGCTAATTGTATTAATTAAAACATTCTTCACACCGAAGGAAGATGTAACGAACATATGTTGAATGAAAAACATCCGTATGTTTCAACTATTTCATCCTTTTGATCGCTATCGAGTTAGAAGTCACTGTGACAGAAATATGTAGGCAAGATATCTTCTCGCCGTGTGATTCGGTCACGTTATGACCTCTAACCCCCCTAATAAGTTCATACAGAATTGAACATATTTTCTCAATAGGTTCATCTAGAAAAATATTTGCAAATGTAAATATATATGTTTAGACTGTCTGTTTGGTGGTAAATCTATTATGACATTAATTTAAACTTACTTTTCCAAGTACTTTACGGTTTTAATAAAATAATGTAGAAAATAAAGCATTTTTATGGAATTCAATTTGAAATTATGTCTAAAGTAATCCCCATACATACATTGGATGTTAAATAGTTTAATGGCATTTTAAAGAAGAGGTCAAGAATATGTAAATTACCGTTTTCTTGGACACTGTAGGTAATCTGGGTACATTTCTTTTGTCTGATATGGAAAAAAAAATCCCATATCTATATCTGATTTTTTTCAACTTTCATTGAAAACGTCGAGAGTACATGGAAATTTAGCCACGATACACTTTTGTTTTCTAAGGTATAGTTATAAAGCAACATTAAAGGAATTCATTTCTCAAATTTGAGAAATCTGTAGGCACCTTTCATTTACTAGATCTTGACCTTAAATGCATTGTCAACTAAAACTAAGCAGTTAATTCACAGGGCCAGAAAAGGCCCTAAGTGAACCCTGCTCTTTTGACAAATATGACATATATGATTGTATGAATTATTTACTTGTTGACTCATTTTTAATGAGTTACCACTTTATAATGCTCTAATTCAATCTGCAATCCGTTGCATGAAAATACTAAGGAACTATAAACAATGTATAATGATGGGTAAAAAAGAATAACTTCGTAAGGAAATGTCGGGCAAAAAATCTGCTTCAGAAATTGCTTTAAAGAAAACTGACTTTAATCGAGTTAAAATTCATTCATACGCCATCCAGGCGAGTTTTATCAGCCATGGTTTTCAGAATAGTACCGGTTTTGCTAGATTTTGAAGCAATTGTTACGGCTTTTATTCGTAGTCAAAATAAATCCAATCATAGTGATTTTTGTTAGTTGCTCGAGGTGTAAGCTAAAAGACAGTGTACGATTTGAATCGATTTTTTTATAGAGTAAAGTTTACCTCAAGTAAAGCTTAAGTGCACATGCATCAGTGATGTTTGAGCCAGAACTGTGTCATTAATCTTAACACTGATTATTAATGTTGACTCAAATATCAACCTTACTTCATGTATAGATTCAATGCAAAACACAAATAAGAAATAATGTGAACTTTATATTAGCTAAATAGCAAAATAAAATACTTTTCAGCAAAAGGGGTTAAGCCTACAGATATTTATAATAGATACGTACATGTAGTGATTATTGATGTGAAAATGTTTGATTCAGCAGTAAAAGCAAGGATCTATAAAATCCATTTTCTTTACCTTACAATGTCTCGTAAAATAAAATTCTGTTAATGAATATACCTGTAGGTGCACTTAGTCCTAACATTGTATCTAATATACACTGTATGACTATACGCAAGAGTATGTTCAAAAATTTTTAAACCAAGGCAGACTACTAACAAATAAGCCAAAGTTAAAGGATTTTCGACTATTTATTTAAAGACAGCATTTTGCAAACTCCATGGTCGACATAATGACCTTGTATGCAAATACATAATTATGTAGAACCTGTTGCTATCTTTGGGTTGCATTTTGACTGACATGTTTCCCACCAATTATTAGGGTATTGTTTTCTAAACTTTGAGTACGGATTTGTCTGCTTACTTAGTTTAATATAGAAGGCTCACAGCGGATATGATAGGCCGACAAGGCACCTGATCCATATATTTGCCATATTCAGCTGGACTTAAAGATTGATCACTGTTCCTTATTTTTATCACTTTTTTGATAAAATGCTTAACAGATCATCTTTTGAGACAAACCGTATTTTATGTTAGTAACAAAATATGTACAATCTATCATTAAGTCAAATGCTGACTGACATTTTTTTATACTAATTGTTAGGCCATTATTTACACACTGATTTGTCTACAGATTTCCCGTTTTTCCGGATCATGACAGGGAGCACACGGCGGGTGTGACCGGTAGGCAGGGGATGCTCACTTCTCCTAGGCACCTGATCCTACTTCTGATGTTTTAGAGGTCCGTGTTGCTCTGCTCTTGATTTGTATTGTTTGAATGGACTTTTGGGCTTGAATACTGTTTGTTATCTCCATATTTCATGGTACATTTGTTTGATGTTTTGATTTTTTTTTTTTTTAAATTCATGTACATCTTCTACACGAATATTACCAAGTCCTCTATGTGTGTATAAGTTAATAAAAATGTAGAGAAGTAAATTAGAATGTAAAATTGGGACGCTTTTGTGCTACTGTATATTTGATGTACATGTAAAATGTTTACAGATGTTCTTGCACAAATATTCTGTTTAATCTCCGGTAATTACATACAGGTAGCCAAATCAAAACATCGATTAAGTGGTAACCACAGCTTTAGTCCGTCCTCTATTATCACCTTACCAATAATTACATGCAATAAACCTGAATATGTTTTATTTCAATCAATAAAAAGTCCGTGACTCTAGGTAAATTTCAAGAAATATAAAGATATTTTGTTGAGAATACATCAAGATCTTAGAAAAACAGTAGGCATTTTGTGGAGTAGAATTTTTAGTGATCATTGAATAAAAGATAACTTCATCCCAGTGCCCACCAACTAAGTTTTTCCTTTTTTTCCAGGGTGTATCATTTTCGAAATTTTGTATAATCTGCCTGTTTACAATCTTTGTAAATTTTATCGATTAATATTTAAGAATTATTTTACGGTCATATAGATCATTTCAGGTGCATAAGAACTGTGATGTTTTGTTCTAATTCCACTTTTAGAATTTATAACTGTCATTTACTTATTTGGGAAGTAACAGTTGTCCGAGCCATGAAAAAGGAGCAAATAAAGACATGAACGTCAGCTGTGATCAGAGTTATAATAATTATGTAAACAGAGAACAAGCTATTTTAAGCCTTAATATCTGCATCAAGATTTTTGATAATATCTTTTGATTATGTGTTTGAACGCAATGTATTTTTTTTTATCAATCTTCCTATAGTAGAAAATTTAAATGCGATATATCAGTCGGAAATGATTTCTGTAGGTGGCTGGCATCATACTATATAAATCAAACTAATGATGGCAATGATAGCTCAGAGGGTTTGGTAATCAATCGAGAATCACGATTCTAACCTTTGAATAATATATATATATATATATATATATATATATATATATATATATATATATATATATATATATATATATATATATATATATATATATATATATATAAAAGACAAAACACGATGCTCATGTTACGACTAAAGCTATGAGATCTTAGTGTGAATACACATTTTTGTATTACAGTTTTAAGTATGAGATGAGTTTTAAAAAAAATTTAAAGGATTGCTGACCTCGAATTTACATATCGTATTCAATGTCATATTATTGTTCTGAAATAATTATTACAACTGCCTTCCGATACACTTAAATGAATTTGCATTGAAACAATACTTTACTTTTTGTAAGGAAGTTGTTAAGGTCTTCTTAATTTCTTACATATACCGTTAAATGTAGGATTGTTTTAAACCCCAGGTCTACACTGAAGATTGAAAAACAACTTACTGACCTCAATAGGACAGTTGTATTTCTAATTGAGGAACACAAGGAAGATACAGAGAGGGAAAAGATAATATGAACATATACTGGAATACAGAAAACGAAACCTTTTCTAAGGAGGAAATTTCTTTTTTTTTATGTTTATGCCTTTATTTCAAATTTCTTTCTCTAATCAGTGTTTTTTTTAAATTTAGGTCAGCAGTTTTAATCATAAGAAACTGTATAGAAGTGGTATGAAGAGAAAACACTTGATTAGAGATGAAGGTTTCCGTTATTATTACACAATTGTCTTCCGAGTATAACTAAAACAGTTCTAAAATATCATCTCTCTAAGGACTGACCCAAGTAGAGAGAAGTAAACGTATGTCAACTGACACTTCGTTGTAAAGGGTACTCGTATTTTATCTTACGGTCGATCAAACTTTATGAAGAGCAGATGCAACTTAAACGTCAAATGAATTCGCCTATGATAAAAAGAGAAATCAAGATTCGTGTGTTCACTGAAGAGTTTCAACTCTTATTTACTCTTAATAAAGAGGAAGTAAAGCAACATCCAAAAAATACAAACTGAAAACTATGCTTAAAAATTCAGCAGATCAGCACATTAAAGTCTTCTGAAAGATATATTATGCGAATATTTCGTACCGGAAATGAAACTATATCCTTATTGTATTAACGTTTGTCAAATAGTTAAAAAGAAAAGTAAAATAGAGACGAAACATTCAAGAGAACGCGAATAATTAAATTTGTCTAAATTTTACACGGTGTTCAACTTTAATTTAAATAAGACAACCTAAAAACACAAAACACTATTGATGTAATGTACAAAAATGGTATTGTAATCTGTGGATCTTTTAACAAAGTGTACAGTATTAGTAATTAAACAAAATCTTTCCAATCTTCCAACAAGATCTACAAAAGAACCTGTTTTGACTATGGCATTTAATATGATGTGAATCTTTTAAGAGAAAAAAAATCTTAATAAAATAAATCGCAGTTATCAAATTTCATCTCAGACATCAGAATTTTTGTGAAAAGGACCAATGATAAGAAATCTTCGAGATTCAGTTCTTGGGAAGTATGGGTGCTTTTAGCATAGTTTACCTCATTGCTCAATGGCCTTGAGTGTCGAGTAAAGGTCTAAATTTTAAGTCCTTTACCGATATACGGTGACGTCTCATACGAAATAAATAATCTTGACGAACATGAAACTACAAATAAAAATACATGAACGGTTGCAGTTTGCACTAGGCCAGATATGCTGAACGATTCTATCATACATTACAAAACAAGGAACAAACATATTATCTTTGTAAAGACCCAATGTGAGTGGTAACCAATCAGGTATAACTAGGTAAACCAATCAGCCAATCAGCTATCGACCTAAAAAGTTTCCGTCGGAAAAGGTTATCATTTTGCTGACAATATCTTACTATGCTTATTTGTCAGATATCAAATAAACAACATTAACAAAATCAAGTTTGAATGTTATAATGCACATTTTAACTAGCAGATTAGCTTTAGCAGCAATGTCTAGTTTCTGTTCATTTTTTCCCTTTTTTTTTTTTTTTTTTTTTTTTTTTTTTGTGGTATGTATTTTAACCTAGTATTCATCCAAATCAATTATTTTCACATTTTTTTATCGTGAACCAAATATGGATATCTCGAATAGAAGGGAAATTGGATACTAAAAAGGATGTAGGTCAGTACTTCGATCTTGAAAAGCTATATTAAGACATCCTTTTTTAAAGGAAGCGAAAGTACTGTAGCTTAGTTATTGAATGCATACATCTGTACTTGAACATCGTAAACAAGTAGATATCTTCACAATATCATGGTAGTTTTCAGTCATTTAGTGAAATCTGCAACTGTACTTGTATTTCGTTTCTAAGGACATTTTCTGCTTAATTTTATGTAATTTTAGTGAAACAAATCCCCCGAAAAATTAAAACATAACGATACTTGATCATCTGGGGCGAAGTTTATTACTTGAAGAAATCAAACAATATGTTAGCAAAAAGAAATTCATCAGATCTAAACACATCATTCAAACAATAAAGAACTTTTTTGTTGCATCTTTAGATGCATTAAAATTTAAACCCAACATGACTGTGTTAGTATAACATAAATGTTTAAATATTTCCTGCTAAGAAGAACTAGATTTTTCCTTTTTTAATCAACATACATGTTCTTGCTTTACATTTTAATTTCCTGTTTGCCTCAGAGGCAATTTTTATTCTCTTAACCTTTTTTCTATCACTGCCTTTCGTACAAACTTTGACAGAAGAAAAAAACATGACAAAAAAAATATAGTGCTTTGGTATAAGTAATCTGTGAGGCAACTCATGAGCCAAAATCATAAAAAAGCAATAGATGGTTCAAGGCTGCGAAATATTCCCCTTTTTCTTTAGGAAACGGTTTTCTGTATTGTTCTCCATGGGCAGGGGCTATTGAATAAATGAGGTATTACGCTTTATCAGGAAAATTCAAAGGAAATTCATTACGATAAGGCGCAGTTGCTGAGAAGTAGCCGCAAGTTTTGTGGAGGAATGAAAGAGCATATAAAGTCGCTGAGGAATAAGAGAGCACAAAACGAAACACGTGACAAATAATACAGTTTAAAACGTAGTAAAAGAAAAAAAAACAAGTTAAAAGAGTAAATATATATCAGATTTAAGCGCCTGCATTCTTTATACTTCATAAAAAAATGTAGGTTAAAAAGTTGACTTTTCAACCCAGTACAAATACTTATTTAATAGATCGTATTTAGATTACTAGTATGCGTAAGGAATAAACACTGATAAACAATGAATAATAAACAAATCTCTTAAGAAGAACTGACTAATAAAAAACCTCTTATAATGAATTCATTACACATCCTGATCATATTTTAAGATTACACATCATAACTGTACTTATTATTCCTCAGCGAAACTCTTAGTACAGATATTATTGATACAGGTAAGCAAGACATGAGAAATACTCATTGAGTTCTAAATTGTATACGTAAGTCTTATTACATATTACATTAGAATAACAGACTAATAAAGTTTATGAATAAGTTACATGTAAAATCATAGCTTAAATAAATGTAATACACATATGTCTAGTTTATTACCTGAATATATGAAGATAATACTCAGTAAACAGAAATTATGCGAGAGGAGAGCAAGAACTGACCCTTGAAGAGGTGGGATTAGGTACCATAGAGGATTATAGGCCCCTATCGGCGGCTCACACCACCGTGAGCTCTTTTTTGAGCTGGTAAAAGAAAAAAAAATCTGTTGACAATCCAGTGTCAAAATAATGGCCTAACAATTTTAATTATGAAAACGTCAGCCGACATTTGACATACAATGACCTTCTTAGCAAATGCAAACTATCGAATGTTGACTGACGTTTTTCATACAAATTGTAAGGCCATTATTTTCACTCTGAATTGCGTAAGGATTCTTCCATTTTCCCGATCATGCACAAGAACACAAGGCGTTTGTGACTGGCAGACAGGAGATACTTTATCCTCCAAGGCACCTGATCCCACCTCTGTTGTTTTTAGAGGTCCGTGCTCCCAATTTTTTTTGTTCCAATGGACTTTTGAACTTAATTACTGTTTCTTATCTACATATTTCATTTGCAAACAAGGATATTTTACCGACCATTGAATTTGCAAATTGTTGACTTTATAAACGACTTTAGTGGTACCTTTGTATCATCGACTTGTTTATCAGTAGCTAGTCTTGTTTTAGAAATTGTTGGTATAAAGAACACCTCTTGCGTATCGAATCAACTATGAGACAAAGACAGCATTTGCGGATGATAATAATATATTGCTACTTAAGAAAAGGAATCGAAATTGAGTCATCACGTTTATCAAAGTTTAGGTGTTAGTTTGTCATCGTTGAGTTTCTCTAGTAAAACATCCAATTATGAAATAGATGTGCAAGACTTTGTGCTGCCTTTTTATTTCTAGTCCAATTGGATATATCGAATAATGGGCGATTGAATGGACATGTATATTAATTGATAAATAATATAATACTGATCTCAATATATCGTAATATCGAGATGTAGGCCACAGCAAGACTTCTGTTCATGTAGAAGTATCAAGATTTATTTTAGACAAAGACCCCAACTGAGATATACATGTACGAATACAAATGAATATACAAAGGTTACTAACATAATAACATTTAAGCATACATGAATGGTACTAATAGGAACATATTCCAAAATTAAAATACAAAAATATGGAAGGCCTCTTCTTTCACATCCTCGCAAGCCAGGGGTCCTGAGTCAACACGTTGCCGTTGGACCCCTGGCATATTTAAATCAATATTTGTGGGCTGACTGTAGCGACGTCTTTCGGAAAAATTACAAATCTTGATTGTTTTTCTTATCTCTAAACCAATCACATTAAGCCATTCTATGATAAACAACTTGTAACACGTGCATTTGAGGTGTCAACTGAATCCTTATCTAACTATTTATGAAAGCTTTAATTTGATTGGTGCTTCTCAATGAGAGAATCAAGCCCACGGATATTGAATGAAATATGCCAGGGGTCCAACGGCAACGTGTTGACTCGGGACCCCTGGCTTGCGAGGATGCTTCTTTCACTCCTAGGTGAAGTTGTAAAAAGCGAGACAACTCTATTCAAAAGACGGTATCGGCTTTTTACGTCTCTGTGTTTTTCTACTATACCAACTAAGAACTTAATTTGAATGCCATTTTTTCTTGAATACTCACGTGAAAAAATATAATGCGTTAAAATGACGCCACAATGTGGCTTCAGAGACGTTTTTTTTAAAAAAAAATTTGGAACAGAACAATAACATTGAGTGTATTTTTGCTGTTTTTAAACATGCTAAATATAAATATAAGGAATTGTTAATCGCACGTATAACTATTTTTCAAGAAGTGCCAGCATCAATAACTAACACAAAACTGAAAAACATTCCTTAGTAATTTAAATTTATATAATTTAATTCTGGTTGTAACGCTTTATTTGATTGGACAAAAAATTTACTTTATTTTGTATAAAATGGGTTGCCTACGTCACAATGACTTGCGTCAAAAACGTATCGATCCGCCTGACGTTACATTCAAATTTTGCACAAATTGAAGTCATTTTTTAAGGACAATCACCTTTTTTTCTTACATCAAATGAATGAAAATTAAATTATAAGGAATGAATTTAATAGCTACCCAATTTATACGGTATAAACTGGGTTGGAACAGTTTACGCTTTTTTATAAACCGCTTCGCGGTTTATAAAGCGTAAACTGCCTCAACCCAGTTTATACCGTATAAAATGGGTAGCTATTAAATTCATTCCTTAAATAAACATGTACCACTAGCATATGTAGCAGTGTCTTACAAATTTAAGTTATTCATAGTTTTCTTGGGGCGGTGTTTTTGCTTTTAATTGTTGTAGTAATAATTTAGTAATACAAACTTAAGTTAATCATTTACAAAATTTTATTTGCAATTTTTTTTTTAAAATGACTTACTACATTTATGACAAAAAGGTCTTTGCAGAGTACCTGCATAATATAAGCATCCTCAAGCAATCTACGAATAGGAAACACTTACAAAAAAATAAAAATCAATTATTTTGTTCACTGTATTTTGAAGATTAAAAAGGTAAGAAAACACGTCCTGTTTTGATTTTCAAATGTATTTAGTCTTATGTCAAGGCATTCCAACTGTTTCAATTTATTGGGCATTGCTCAATTGGCCAATCCTCAAACATAATTAAAGAAATAAAAACAAGAGAAGGGAATAAAATCAGTAAAACTAATGCCATTTTAGGTGAAATATACTCTTTCTATAGTGATCTTTACAGGAGTAAAGACATTTCAAACGAAAAAATTGAAAAAAATATTTATCAGAGATAGAAGATATCCCTAAATTAAGTGAAGAAGATAAAATATTACTCGAAGAATTTCCGACATATGAGGAGTGTAAGGAAGCTGTTGATAACATGAAAAAAGAAAAATCACCTGGACTAGATGGCCTCCCTTGTGAATTTTATCAATGTTTTTGGGGACAAATTGGGCCCTTTTTTTATAAAGCCCTTAAAGATATATTTGATAAAGGTGAATTGTCTTACTCACAAAAACTTCCTGTTATATCACTGATTTATAAAAAGGGCGAAAAAAATAATTAAAAAAATTATAGACCGATTAGTTTAACGAACACAGATTACAAAATTATTGCCTTTGTCTTTGCAAAAAGATTACAAAATATATTATCTAAGTTAATTAACGAAAACCAAACTGCATACATAAAAGGAAGATATATCGGCGAAAATGCTAGATTAGTACTTGACGTCTTTGAATACTGTGAAAAAGAAAATTCAGATGGTATATTACTTTTCTTAGACTTTGAAAAAGCTTTTGACTCGGTTGAATGGGATTTTCTTTTTCAAGTCTTACAAAAATTTAATATTGGCAATAGTTTTATAAAGTGGGCAAAAATTTTATATACAAGCCCAATGTTTAAAATGAAAAACAATGGCTGGCTTTCTAAAACCTGCGAAATGACAAGAGGCATTAGGCAAGGATGTCCTATTTCCGCTCTCTTGTACCTCTTTGTCGCAGAAATTTTGGCTATTAAGATAAAATGTGATAAGGACATCAAAGGCATAACAATCAATAATTGCGAAATTAAAAACATCCAACATGCGGACGACTTAACTGTAGCTTTAAAGGACGAAATGTCAATGAAGCGCACTCTAGATAAATTACAAGAATTTTGTGAACATGCGGGATCAAAAGTAAACATACATAAAACAGAATGCATTTTGTTAGGGGAACTAAAAAAGATGTATAATGAACTCCACGGCATAAAAATTACTAATAAAGCAGTAAGATGCTTAGGAATCTTCATTGGACACGACAAGGAAGAATGTTACACTAAAAACTGGATGAAAATTTATCACGATATTGAAAAACTTTTTGAATCCTGGAAAAGAAGAAAACTTACGTTATTTGGTAAATCATGTATAGTAAAGACACTAGCGATATCTAAACTTACATATGTTGCTTCAATACTTAGTTTTCTTGATATTGCTTACATGAAAAAAATACGTCTAATTTATAACTTTATTTGGGATAAAAATGAACGAATTAAACGAAACACGCTAATAGGTAGAATTTCAAAAGGTGGCCTCTCAATTGTTGATATTGAATGTAAATTAAAAGCTTTAAAAGTGGCTTGGGTACCTAGGTTGTTAAGAAAAAAAGGTATTTTGTACAAGATTTTTGATGGCTATTGTAAAAAATTAAATTTTGATGCTCCTTATGCGTTAAGTTTCTCCGATAGAAAGAAAGAAAATATAGAGAAACTAGAGAAACTACCTATTTTCTATCAACAAAATGTTATGTTGCTTCAATGATTGTAAGCCTTGTTCTTTGATCAAAATGTCTTCCGATAATATTCTTCAACAGTCGATATGGAACAATTGTAACTTTGTTTATAGAGGAAATACATTATTTTTAAAAAATTGGATAGTCAGTGGGATTTTACATGTTAAAGATTTGTTTGACGATGATGGTAATTTCAAATCATTGTTAGATTTTTCGAAGTGTATAAAAAACAAGTCAAACTGGTTGTGTGAATATAAAATTCTTACTTCTGTTTTCAAACCTTTACTACGAAAGTATGATTTTTCAAATTGTAAGTTTGTGAACATACGCTACAGAAATTATTTTCTCTTCTACACAGGATATGTTAATGTCTTAGATCAAAGATGCAGATTTTTCTATGAAAATTTTATACACAAAAAATTTTGTAAACCGTGCTATCAAACAGTTTTAAACAAAGAGTTCAGTGTTGAACCTGTAGAATGGAAAAATATATATCAATGTAAATTATACGACATACCCGATAGACAACTTACAGAATTCAACTATAAACTTTTAAACAATATTCTCTTAGACTAATAATTTCTATCTCAGTAAATGGAAAAAAGAAACAAACAGCCATTGCAAATTATGCCATGTGAACGAAACTTCAAAACATCTCATTTTTGAATGTAAAAATGTTATTGAAATATGGAACAGATTAAGTTCTTAGCTGAAAATAGATATCAAATGGAAACATGTAATGATTGGATTTAGTTCTGAGCGTAATAGAAAAATTGTATCACTCAATACACTCATCTCTTATGTTGCCTATAGAATTTACAAATATAAGATGTACTGTCGACTACATTCCTTGGATGAAACTAGCTACAACATTTTTAATCATGTTAAATCTTCAATAATTTTCTATGCTTCCATTCTGAATAATTTGAACTCTCTTGTAGACAACAGGCTTTTTAAAGATTTTGCTTAAAATATTTTTGAATACATCTTTCAATTGCTTTACATTGTATTAAGTCAATATTGTCATATTATCTTAAGTTAGTAATGTAACTTGTTCTAAGTATGTTATATATATATTTCTATGGGGTTTTTTTAGTAAAAAATAAAAATAAAATATGAAGAAAAAAAATTTATTGGCATTGACAATTTTAGTCGGTGTAGAAAAAAAAATCATTTAATATTTACAAAGCCAACAAGACGAAGACAAAACATTTTTCACTGCTAGTATAGATAAAGAAATTTAAAGTAAAGATAATGGTTATGTTTTGTTCTAAATACAGACTATAGATACTTACATAGTAGTTAATTTAATCTCATTTTGACTAAAAAATTTATAATATTGCTATTTTATTTTGCTTTATCCTCTGTCTCTTTCCTAATTAATGTGTGCACAACGGGAATCGTCAAAATTACCATGGAAACAAGAACACTCTATATGAACTAGAGTTATCTTTCTCTACCGGTGCTTTCTAGCTAGTGATCTATCTTAACTCAATATTCAAAGGTTGAAATTTAAGACATAAGAATTTGCACATTCTCTCTCTCGTCAGAACTATTTTAATTTTGCCCCCCCCCCTCCCCCAACAGACCCATACCTTTCCCCAACTGAAATCTGAAAATTGTTTGCACTGAAAACCCAATCCTAGCTTCCCCATTGAAAGACTTTGCAGGTTCTTAATAGAGAAAAAAAGACCAACATAAAAACAAAATGAAATCAATTAAAAAGTTTTACTCTTGCCCTTGAATTAAAATAAATTTAGAAAATTACTTAACGTTACACTGAGAAGCTGAAAATATTTTACATCCAGTATTCCGAAAACATATAATAAGAGTTGTTCCTCTTTAATCATTTAGGCGAAACCTACATAGGGGGCATGATATAACTAGCCATAAATTCAATGGCTCTTGTTTGAAATTGCATCTTCACTGAGTTTGATGGATATTCCATAAGCTATTTCTTCTGAATGATGCTGGGAATAGCACTTACGTCTATCATGAAACAAGATCATCGTCTGAGGTTCAGATGCTAGTATAAAAAAAATCCGTGAGATTTTCTAACTACTAGCTTTTATAAGATGTAAGACTCATATGTGGTAAGGATCCAGATTTAAGAATTTTCATTTTAAAACGAACCTCTTAATCATAAGAAGTTAAATACACTTTTTTATTAATGAGATTTCACTTACTGGCTATTAGATATGAAAAACACCAAATATATTATAAAGCATATAGGAGTATTTTTCCATTCCTTGGTATTTAAAGGGAAGAAAATCGATAGATACATAGATCTAAAAGACGTTCAGCATCAACAATTAAAGTATACATGTTTGTGCACTTATCAACTTAATTGTTTGCACTAGTCCATGCGTGGATCTAGAGAAAGGGGTTCTGGATCCCCCTGAAATTGTCAGTTATAAAATTCTAAATAGGTAACCAAATACTGACCCTGGACACCCCTTCCTCAAAGCAACATGAATTTTATTAAATTGTATCTGACTGTATGAACATGTATATACAAGAATTTTTTCTAAAATCTCAGCGGTAATTAAATTTTTCATTGTGAAGTGAAGTCGCCAATTACGAGTCGTCTCCAGCCCTATCCCTTTTTTTATTCAATGTGAACTTGAAATAAAAGACACCGCAGAGTCTGCCACATATGTTTCATATTTGGATGTTTTACTGACTGTAGACGATAATGGCCAACTAACAACTAAATTCTATGACAAACAAGATGCCTTCGGCTTTTTCATCCTCAAGTTTCTTATTTATGTGGTTATACCCCGCTATCACCTGCGTGTAGTGTTTACAACTCCCATCTAATTCAATACTCACGAGTATGCTCCGAGTACGATCAATTTTTAAACCGCGGCAGGCTACTAACAGATAAGTTGATGTTACAGGGATATCAACAACCTCGTTTTAAGTCAACATTACGTAAAATCTATGGTGTTTAAATGACCTTGTTAACAAATATGACCTGTTATTGGTCGTATTCTGGCTGACGTGTTTCATGAATACCAATTGTTATGCCTTTGTTTTTATACTGAATTTGACTACTGAATGTTCCTTCTACCTGATCAATACATAGGGCTCACGGCGGGTGTGACCGGTCAAAAGTGGATCCTTACTTCTCCTGCGCACCCGATTCCACCTCTGGATTTTCCAGATGTCCGTCCTTTATGTTCTCTTCACAGATTTGTATTGTTAATAGATTTTTTGAGATCGATCACTGTTCGTTATCTTCACCTTTTTCAAATTGGCAAAAAGACTTTAATTCTTGAAATTAAAAGATATTATTGAATATTTTGATTGCCTATTGTAAAAAATTTGTTGTTTTTAACAACACAATTGCTATTTCCTGTGCTTTTTTATATTCTTCCTGAGCTGCATTAATTTTTGTTTTGCTTCAAATTAATACAAATCCTGCTTAGAGACGATCCCTAAAGATTACAAAACCGTGAAATCACATGATCCGGAAGTAGAGAAAATGCATATGATTCCTTGGGGGATAAGCCAGGCCTTAATGAAATGTCTTTGTAAATACTGCTTCCATGTACCTATTTGGAAAACAGGCTGAATCACTTACAAATTGTACGTTATATATATATATATATATATATATATATATATATATATATATATATATATATATATATATATATATATATATATAAAGCACTAAAAACCAACAACACTGTATATCCTAAGTGTCGGATCTACTAAGTAGATACAAGGTCACGGATGAAAATTTATATACAGCACTAAAAATGACCAACGACACGAACAATAATAATTGTCAAATTTTCGGGACTACCTGTCCCTTCCTCAGGACAAAGAAAAAAGTTAAGAAGTCATAAAAACAAAGGAAATAGAGAAGCAAAAACAACTAGCACTACTACTAAACTACCAAACACTAAATATTTACAATGTTACATGTTTAATTTGGAGTTTATAAACAGTTGTGAACAAAGAAATCCGGAGCGCTATGAATTGCGTCCGGTCTATCGGGTGTAATCTGGTGAAGTGTGATTTACATAATT
Organism: Saccostrea echinata; assembly: GCF_033153115.1. Lineage (NCBI taxonomy): Eukaryota > Metazoa > Mollusca > Bivalvia > Ostreida > Ostreidae > Saccostrea > Saccostrea echinata. The sequence goes on from NW_026889753.1 coordinate 6,261,447, forward strand.
GAACGAATTAATTATCGCTAATTAATTACGACCAACAGTAAATCGTACATTGTCTTATTCTCTCAAAATAGCGTAACTCTACATGATAAAAAGAAATTGAAGAAAGATAATATGGAAGGACAATTTTGAAATATGAATTTGGATATATTATAAATTTGGAAATCGGAAAAAAGAAATAAACAAAAATGTAAGCTGTAAATATTTGGGTAGGTTGTTCCAGGATTGCTAATACGAATTAACGGTAAAGTTTACACTATATAGAGAGAATGAACTTGTTTGTTACAATCCGGGATTGGGTCTAGTTCACGTTCATCCTGGCGAAGTCATTAAGTTTGTTAATACCATTAGGGCTGAATGACTTCAGCCTGTGCATCCAGAACTTTTCCTTGCCTTTTCTCTGCGCGTCTGTCCATCTTGGATTATGGTCAATAACCACTACTGTCATGTCCTCCCATTTGTGACCTTCAAGGTTGAAATGTTCCCCAACGGGTTCATTGAGTTTTTTAGGTCCTAATGGTAGAACGGTGATTATTGACTCTCCTGCGGAGATCTCCTGTTTCACCAACATACTGTTTGGAGCAAACTTTGCAACTGATGAGATAAATGCAGTTGTCTGTTTGACAGGACAAATTCCCTAGTATTTTGTAGGTGCGGCCTGTAACGGGGCTGTTAAAACTGTCTGCGTCAGAGCTGTACTTACAGAGAAGACATCTTCTGTCAGAGCAAGTCTTAAAGCCCCCGTTAGGTAATGGATTGTCCAATCTGGTTCTTACTACCATGTCCTTTAGGTTCCTCGGGCGTCTGTATGCAGCCAATGGGGGCTCCTTAAAGACCTCTGCCATTCGTTTATTTGAGTGGAGAATTGGCAGATTCTTTTGAAGGATACCGCTGAGGTTCTTAAGGACGGGATGGTATGTGGTTACCAGAGGGACCCTGCCGCTATTGTCTTTTTCCTTGTAGCGTAATAGGTTTTGCCTGTCATGTCTCGCCATCTCATCAATAGCAGTTTGTACGGTGCGGGCATTGTAGCCTCTCTTGCATAAGTGGGACTTAAGGAGACCGCTTTGTTCTTGATATGAGGCAGGGGATGAACAGATGCGCCGAATTCTGGTGGCTAGACCCTTAGGCACACCCTTAAATGTGTGTGGGGGATGACAGCTAGTTGGCATAAGATACAGATGGGAATCTGTGGGTTTCGTGTGGAGACTGAACTCGATTTCACCATCAGTTAGGGTAGATGTAGTATCTAGGAATATGTTTTTCGAATTAGATACGTCTACTGTAAATTTGATAGACTGATGAAAGGTGTTGGCAAACGAAATGAATGCCTCGAGGCTCTCGCGACATTCCACCCACTTCATCTCTATATCGTCAATGAAACGCAACCAGCTAAGGGGCCTAAATGGTGCTTGAAGTAGCAAGTTGCGTTCCAGTCTGCCCATGAAAATATTGGCATAAGATGGTGCCATTTTCGTACCCATAGCAGTGCCATTAACCTGCAGGTAATGTTCTCCATTAAACATGAAGTTGTTATACTTGAGAACATGTTCAAGGAGCTTGGCAAGGGACTCGGTAGAAGGAATTTGTATGGATCTACTATCCCAGACTTCTCTACAGGCTTCGATACCTTCATCGTGCGGAATATTGGTGTACAAAAATGTGACGTCCATAGTCACGAGAAGGGTATGATCTGGAAGGCCAGTAGATGGAGTCTTGTTAATGTAGTCCGTGGTGTCCTTGAGATAGGATGGCAAATTCTCTACGTGTGGACGGAGATGTAAATCGATGTATTCAGAAATTTTCTCCGTGGGGTGTCCAATAGCGCTAACTATAGGGCGACCTGGCATACCTTCTTTGTGTATCTTAGGAAGCAGATAAAATTCTCCTGGTCTACAGTCAATAGGATTGAGTGTCTCATAGACGTTTATACCGATCTCGTTTTTCTCAAACATTTCGTCAAGAGTTTTGGTGATGGCGGTGGAGAATTCTTTAGTAGGGTCAGAGTCCAGTTTCTTATAGAAACGTTCGTCTGAGAGTTGTCTATGGGCCTCCGCCATGTACGTCTCTTTATCAAGTACTACTACTGTAGAGCCTTTGTCTGCTTTCTTGATTACAATGTCTTCCCGATTCTTTAATGATTGTAAGGCGGATCTCTCTTCCTTACTCAAATTGTCGGGAGCCTTGTCTGGCATTGAAAGGAGTTTCTCTATGTCTGACTCAACGGCGTCAATATATGACTCAAGGGCTCCGCATTTGCCCGGTGCAGGTTCCCAGTCACTTTTTGGCCGATAGAGTTTGTGTTCCTCTAGGTCGTGCAATTGTGGCTGAGAAGAGTCATATGAGTCAACTTCGGAGTTTTTTCTAGAAAAGTGCTCCTTCAACCGAAGTCTCCGAAAGAAAGCTCGGGTGTCCTCTCTGACTTGTTTTTCGTCGACCTCATGTGGCGTGGGACAGAAATTCAGCCCCTTGGAAAGAAGTGAGGTCTCCGATTCGGAGAGAGGAACACTAGCAATCCTGGAACAACCTACCCAAATATTTACAGCTTACATTTTTGTTTATTTCTTTTTTCCGATTTCCAAATTTATAATATATCCAAATTCATATTTCAAAATTGTCCTTCCATATTATCTTTCTTCAATTTCTTTTTATCATGTAGAGTTACGCTATTTTGAGAGAATAAGACAATGTACGATTTACTGTTGGTCGTAATTAATTAGCGATAATTAATTCGTTCAATTATGTAAATCACACTTCACCAGATTACACCCGATAGACCGGACGCAATTCATAGCGCTCCGGATTTCTTTGTTCACAACTGTTTATAAACTCCAAATTAAACATGTAACATTGTAAATATTTAGTGTTTGGTAGTTTAGTAGTAGTGCTAGTTGTTTTTGCTTCTCTATTTCCTTTGTTTTTATGACTTCTTAACTTTTTTCTTTGTCCTGAGGAAGGGACAGGTAGTCCCGAAAATTTGACAATTATTATTGTTCGTGTCGTTGGTCATTTTTAGTGCTTTATATATATATATATATATATATATATATATATATATATATATATATATATATATATATATATATATATATATATATATATATATATATATAAATGGAAAGACTTTGCAAAATACATGTTTCCAAGAAACAGTCCAAACCGTAATTGGCGACTTCACAGCGGTACGTAATGTCGTAGTTACCTGCATTTCAAGGCCTTCTAAATTTGTGTTAAATTTCGTAGTTTTTTCGGGGGAGGGGGGAGGCTCATTTCGCCCGTTTTACCATACAATTGTTTTATAAATTTCCAACTCTAAATGCCTTAGCTTTAAACTCAAGATTCATTATTTGGGTGACTCTTTGACTTCGAGTATAATTAAAATTTCATGAGATTTTATCAAAGCTATATTGAATATTGGCAATGAATTTTAGGATTTTTGAAATGCAATATATCAGCCTGTCATAATATGATTTTTAATTTATCATCCTTCAGCCACTGGAAGCCGAAATGGTATTTTAGTTCACAAACACCATTTTTTTTACATCACCCTTAAGATCTGGATTTATGAAGAAACACATTTTTACATATACCAGATAAAGAATTCCATAACCCAACGACATACTATTTCAATAGAACATTGGTTAATGTTGCAGAAATAATTTGTCCATAAGTGTATGATATATGAGTAGCAACCAACATGGCTGTGTATTAAATTTTTTTAATCTCATGGCATTTCTAGTCTTTCCACTAGAAGATTTTTAGTTGAACAATAAAATGCTTTCTTTGTCTGATAAAACAGAAATAAACGGTTGCAGCCTTTGCCCCCCCCCCCCCCCCCGAAAAAAAAACAAAAGAACATAACCTTCGAGCTCGTAACCGGGTTATTAATTTTTACAATTATTGCATTTATTAATCCTGCATTAACAAGCATAGAAAGGCCTTTAATGGCTATTATTTATGTCCATATAAATAAAACCATAAAGAATATTTAAGTTTCTAAAATATTCTGTTATTGATCTGTACGTCATGGTACCCTGTTTCATTAATGCACTGCTTTGAACAATTGATAAATGGTTAAAAAATAATTTGCGCTAAGAGTGAAATTATAAAAAGTCAAACTGCCTTGCCGATAAATATAATTATTTTCATAAGTAGAGAAACTCTTTGAACAATTATTAGCTCAGCAAGATATTATTAATGTGTTGAAAACAATTCTTGAACAAGCAGAAACATGCATTTGTCTTATAAATTAAAACTAGTTCAGAGTAATTAGGAACTGGGTTTCATATGATAAAAAGTAGAAAATATTCAGTGGATATACATGTACATATTTTATAATAAAGACACTTTTAATACGATGTAAATGAAAAAAGCTATTGCAAATAAAATTTCGGTTTTAAATGTTGAGATATATACTGTCTAAGCTTTCAAAGTTATGCCAAGAAACATAAAGGACCCCCTCCACCCACAACATCCAAATAAAATAAAAACCAAGAAGCTTTGTATTCGCAACAACTACTGTCAGGAAAGCTAACAAGGAAAGAAACTCAGTTCAGAAATGATAGGACGAATTCACTGCCATTTGGGAAAGTCTGATATATGACTGTCTGGAGGTAATACACACAGAGCCCTATCAATATGCATATATTTCGGTGGACAATAATTACCGGGTCTGCAACCACCTTTCCTATTACTTATAGTTAAAGAATAAGGATTCAGCTAGTGGTTATGATCAAGCTCAAGATGGGACTGACGCTTTGGAGGAATGTGACGTACACTATAACGACAGCTCAAATCAATAAGAGGAGAACATTGCTTAATATACGCACTAGAAATCTAAGCCCATCTGAAGCACTAGCTCTTTATAGACGATTAAGTAAACCTATCCTTTTCTCTTTATTGCCACAATACTTTTGAGCAGCAACGGCAGAATCTTGTACATGATGAAGAGAATAAACGTGCACTGAAGTGATGAAAGAGATAACTTAAAAGAATATTACTTCGTGTTTTAATATTTAACTTTAAGAGAACTTAAGAACCCTTTCCACAGAAACCACGTACAGCCCTAAAAAATGGCGTTACAAAAGAAAACCATTTTCGTCATGTTTCCTCGTATTTTCCTTCGTTAAAATTGATATGTATAGTAACTTGCACCTACATTTTCTTCAGTTATTACACGAACATTAAATGTTTTGCACCACTTGTTAAAGTAATTAATTTCTATTTCTCTGCAACGTTTGCCTGACATAGCAACGTAATTAATTATATCTCGAATAAATCCAGTTGTTCATATTCTTTTTATTCTGATATTGGTTAAAATGCGAGTACATTAAATAAGAAGTATATCATGAAACGTGAAGATAAGACCATCTTTAAAAAATGTTAGTATGCCCTCCCCCGACCGACTGGCTAAAAACTTTTTTAAACTTCCATGAAACTATATTTTTTCCCTTTTTATTCCTGAATTTTCTTATCCCGTCAGCATTTATTTTGAAAAAATTTTTCCCTCTTATCTACAGAACCAATCTTTTTACCCTAAGTCGGGAGAGGGCAAACAAAAATTATTTTCAAGATGGCCCAACGAACAGCGATCATTCTACAAAGTCCTTTTAAACAATACGAATTATGAGCAGAGATAACACAAGAAACTGAATTCAAAACAGAGGTGGGATCAAGTATCATGGAGGAGGAAGCTTCCCTTGTCGACCGGTCATACCGCCATGTGTTCCTTGTCGTGATCGGGTAAACAGAAAAATCTGTAGACAATTAAATGTTGAAAATAACAGCCTAAGACTTTATGACAGACGATTAACGACGGATTGTATTAATTCTGCAAACAAAGTCATGGTATCGACCATAGAATTTGTAAGATTTGACTTTAAACAAGATTGTTGATAATCATCAAGATATTTGATACATACCATGGTGATATTTGTAAAAAAAAAATTGGATAAAAAAAGATTCGACAATTTATAACGATGAAATTCAAAACATATGTGTCATTGTGATCTACATTTGGGTTTAAACATCCTCAAGTAGAGAAACTCAAGATGAATCAGTTTTCTAGGATTTATGTCCCTACACTTTATAGTGTTTAAAACAGGCTAGAGGATTTCAAATTTTTTAGCTATTAAATGAAGTCATTGTGTTCAACATTAAGATAGCTTTGCGCAGTGGTTAGAGCATTTCGTTCTGGAGTCGCAAAGAAAGGAGTTGATCCCTACTTGACTGGTTCGAATCCCACTCCGGTCCTTCGGATGAGACCAAATGCTGGCATGAGAGAGATCCCCAACTGCTCAGGGGGCATACGTGCCAAGTACAGGTCTTAATTTGAAGCCTCTCACCGGCCATTCATGGTGTTCCAGCATGAGTGAAAAATTCTGTTAAACGTAGTTTTCAATACATTTAAGATTTAGCAATGAAATATGGAGATAACAAACAGTATTCAAGCTCAAAAGTCCATCCAAGCAATACAAATCTAAAACATCAGAGGTGGGATCAGTTGCCATGGAGGAGTGAGCATCCTCTGCCAACCGGTCACAACCGCTGTGTGCCCCTTGTCATGATCGGAAAAATCCGTAGACAATTCAGTAAGGAATGGCCTAACAATTAGTGTGACTAATAATAGATTGCAATGCTGCGAGTGCATATACAGCTACTTGTCTACATGTAGTTGCAGAATTTGTGTTTGTATAGAAAAGGATTTGTTAATTTCAATAAAAAAAAATTACATGTTAAATAAAACTTGATATGTTCAAACATTATGAACATTCACCAAAAAAAATCATTTTGTAGATATTTAAAATATGAAATATTTATCAAATATTATATTTGTTGTTACCGATATCAATTTTGAAAGTAATTGTGTCCAACATACCAAACATATTCTGCAAGAAAAACATAGGCACAACTTGCATGATTAAAATATATTTCATTTCCAAATATAAATATATAAGTAACTATAAAAAGTACATAGTTGTTTCAGCTGAATAGTTTTATATGTTACACATGCGAAGTGATATACATTTCTTTTATCCGATTTTCAAATTTATAATATATCCAAATTCATATTTTTAAAATTGCCCTTCCATATTGTCTTTCTTTAATTTCTTTTTATCATGTATAGTTACGCTATTTTGAGAGAATAAGACAATGCACGATTTACTGCTTGTCGTAATTAATTAGCGATAATTAATTCGTTCAATTATGTAAATCGCACTTCACCAGAGTTCACCCGATAGACTGGACGCATTTCATAGCGCTCCGGATTTCTTTGTTTACGACTTTATTAACTTGAAATTAAACATGTAACACTGTAAATATTTAGTGTTTGGTAGTTTAGTAGTAGTGCTAGTTGTTTTTGTTTCTCTATTTCCTTTGTTTTTATGACTTCTTAACTTTTTCTTTGTCTTGAGGAAGGGACAGGTCGTCCCGAAAATTTGACAATTATTATTGTTCGTGTCGTTGGTCATTTTTAGTGTTTTGTATATATATATATATATGTGTATATGTATATGTATATATATATATATATATATATATATATATCGCACTTAATTCATTTTCTTAAGATTGATAAATTCCACTGCTTATTAAATTTACTCATTCTGGTATAAAAAAAAGTAAGGTTATCTGGAAAATAGTTTCAACTAGTTCCTGCCCTGATGTTTTTACGATTCCACAAGCAGTTAACTTGTGCCACTACTATCGATTTGATCCCGTTTCGGATTAAACAAAATGACTTTTAGGCACATTACTCACTTGTTTCACTTCATGGACAAATTTAATTTGCTAAATTTAAACATACTTGAAAAACTTCCTTTTCTATACATGTAATAGCTATATATGGTATTCCATAAATATGCGCATTTTGCTCTCCAAGAATAATGGATATGATATTCGATCAAGATCTCTTTAGATGTCTGCTATAAAAAGGAGCATTGATTGCACTATACATTTGCTTTAATATCACTCAAAGCAATCGTCCGATGAAAGCCGTTAGAAATTATAGATGGGAAATTTGTGGTCTTCTCACCATGTAGTCAGCATACGATTGGTCTTTGGATTATTTTTATCCTACCCAAATTGTAACCTACCTATAGCTACACGAAGTGCTACCATTATAGCATCTTGGCATTCAAATTTATGTTGGAAGTTTTGTAGGTAAACATTGGTTTCTTTCAAGCGACCAAGAATTGCCAGATAAATAATTTGTATTAATTTATCATTGTGTTCCCCTATGGTCTTTAAAAGTTTTCACACAAAAGTGGTTAAAAATCAATAAAATGACGGTCTGAAGTTTTGATTTCTATATTGGATTTTCAATACGAGTCCTTTTTTGTTGTTACGTTAATGGGTACACTAAAATTTGTGCATAAAAAGTGGGGGAAAAAACTCGTTGCGTAAAATCGGTCTATGAAGTATCAATTCTTATTCAACTTCAGTTACAACATTTACTGGTGATGACAAAGCTTGCCTGTATAAATTTCCAAATATCAGATACTGATAAAAATAATTTTGTTTTTAAATTGAATATTATATCATTGTTCAAATTCAACATTTAAAATGAAATCTAATATAACTAAGAAACATCTGGTCAAAGGTTTATGATATAAATGTGGTTGAAAATTTTTACATCAGCCATCAATTGTTAAATAAATGCAGATTGCGGTATCATACATAAGAAAATCGGGGAAACATTCATAATTACCAATGTTTTTTTTTCTGTCGGAGAATTCCTTGGAGTGCTATTAAAGCAATTGTGCTGGATTGTTTTAAAACATTCGGAAACATCGAAAAATTGATACTTGTTTAAGTGCTATGATTTGGCTAAGATAACATGGATATCAAACACAGAATAATTACACTAGATAAGGGTTGAAGCATACGGGCTGATATGCTAAAATTTGCATGGTTATAGGAAGATTAATTTTGATATTACCTCGAAATTAAAAATAAATTGTGGCTCTTATAAGCGAAAAAAATGCATCATAACTATTGCAGAATATTTATAAATTTCAGTTAATTAAATTATCATACCAGAAGATTGATATTTGAGATCCTCTATATATTATAGAGAGAGAGAGAGAGAGAGAGAGAGATACGAATCGAAATAATTAACCTAGTTTTTAAATCCCATTTGATAAGTCCTAACTTACCCATAACTTGACAAAGGATTTGATCTTGTTGCGCTTAAAGTTCGATGCCCCTGGATCACCTGAGGTACCTTCAGGGTCTCTTTTGCGGTTATGGTTGGCATCATATTTTCTTTCCTTTTACGCCTTTTAATCGACGAAAAAGTTCGTTTTAGTTTATCTTTAAATGAAATCTCATCCTCATCCGGAATATTAAGATTCTGAAGAGAATTCGACAACGTCTTGTCAATAGGGGTGCACAACATATTGTTACTCATTTAAACTATAAAATAAATAAATGTCCAATGTTATTCCAGTTGAAATATTCCTCTGTAAGCAATATCTATCGTATAACTTGTATTTCATTACTCATGAGTTATTGTTTATTCCGCAGATGTTTCCGTTTTCCAGCGGATATTACTCCGCTTCATCGTGTGCATCAGGCTTTATAAGACTGGCAGAGTCACTAGATTCTATTTTACAATGAAAAGCATTGTGTGATTCGTGTAGAAGCTCAGTTACCAGCAAGCTCCAAAGGATCAGTGTACACCAGGTAGTCTATTGATCCAATCTCTCAATAGCTATCTTATCGTCCGATATAACAGTAAGAATGGGAAGAGAAGTAAAGGGAATCGTGACATCCAAGTTCCAATGTTAATCTGATATCGACATCGAATTCATCCTCAGTGCTGTTTTCCACTTACTTGAATGTATTCGATATACATAACTTCATATTCCCAAGAAATCAATACATGATATAAGTACTTATTTGTTTGTTATCAAGCTCGATAAATTCGTATTAATCATTAAAAAAAAATTGTCGTTCCGTCTTTCCAATCCCATAAGCTTGAAATTTTTAAAACGGGCGGGGAGTAAAAGCAAAGCGGTGTTACAGTACTAATGCGATATAGTTTACACTGAAAGTCGTAACTAGAGTCATTTCAAAAGATACTTCAAAATCACAATATGTTTGAAAATGAGGAACTCTTCATGACTACTGTTTCTACATAATATATCTTATTGGTAACATTCAAATAAGGTTGATTTGAAGACAGTACACTAATAACACACCAAGGGTATAAGAGATATCTTCTGTCTATTATTGAATAGATCGCCTACTTTATCATAATTTGATGCTCGACAATGATTTCCTATTGATCTTATAAATATTTTATGACCGTTCTGCTTTGTCTAGGATCAGTAAATGTCTGGAGACTGCGTGGATGATGTATTTATTGTTTTGTGTTGGGTATGGTAATTTTATACAGGTTATAATTTGAGTCTCAACTTTAACAGCAGGTGTACGTCCACTACTTTTTCAGCATTGCTGCATTTCATATATGTTTTTCCTAGAACCCTTCGAGGGATTGGTTTATACACGTAACTACGTGGTTTTACTGATAGGACTGCTTAGGAATTGTGTTGATGTTATGCAGCAGTGGTCCTCTAGGAGCAATGTACATGTTCTTAAAGTAAAGATAACGAGAAAGACGCAGCTTAATGTTAAAACACTCCTCATTTATTCTGTCTTAGTTTTTAATCCCTGCACAATCCATATTTGCAAATTAAACCAAAATCGCGGAAACCATTCCATTGTATTTTTGAAAGTTTGTTTTTCACTTTAAAAGCTAAAAAATATGAAGACTCCAAAAAAAAGGAGGGAGTGAAAAAAAAGTCTACTGATTTCCTAATACTTTTCTTAATTTAGTTTTTAATTACACAATAATTGTCTCTAATGGTGAAAGCATAACAATTCCAGGAAAATGAATCGTAAAATGGTAATCAAAATTCTAAGCTTTGGTATTTCCCTTATTATTTGATATTTATATAACACATATCTTTAAATCTATCAATTATTACTTTAAATTATTGATGTATAATGACCTTAATTAAATAGATTTTTTGAAGAACAGAGATTATTTGTTTGATTACCTGTTTGATTGTTGAAAGGTTGTTAAATTTGACTTACCTAAAATCATTTTTATCGATGATTATGATAATGAGAAAAACGTAAATTTTGTAAAAGTTCGTTTCCTTAAAAGAGTTTAGACCTTTAATAATGAAAAAATAATACAGGTGGTTCAAAAGCTGTATTTCCAAAAACAGCAAAAGAAAACAAAGCACTTATAAAGAAGCACATGGAAGTCATTTTTCCTTGTTTGGTTTTGAACACTGAATTTCAGTTTTTATCTTTCCAGCAGGTCGATATGAAAAATTTGAAAGGCACTAAATCTCTGACTCCATGGCCATTTTACATTCAAGTGCAAGCCTGTATTAGTCTTGATTTTACAGTAGTTTGATTTCCGCTGTTTTACGACATATTAACACTGCAGTGTACGAAATTTTACCAACACAAAATCAATGGAACAGAACTTCGGGAATTCTAAAACATTATCGAAAGTAAATTGAACACAGAGGTTGCTTTTTGCTTGACTATCATGTTTAGTATCAGACGTAAAAACTTTTTTTTCAATATGCAATATGAATATTTATCATTTTATATAAAGATCTAATTCATTTTTACAAGCGCAAAATAAGCAAATTTTTTTTTTTAAGATATTTATCAATGGATTCGAATGTCGTCGATCCTGTAAGATGGATGGATAGTTCAGAAATGAATCATATATCATATATTATTTTTCATAGTTATATTGCTTTAGCAATATCCAAAAGTACCTACATGTATAACCTACTGTCGACATAGAACAGGAAAACGTCGTTTCTTTAAACAGATATAACTGTGTGAAGAACAAAAGGCCCAGAGCCCCAACGCTCACCTGAGTTACTTAAGCACTGCTGTTCTTCATCAAATTTTTAAAACATTTCTATATTTCCTTGAAAAATTGCGCCCTTTTATATGACTCTACTCTAAGAGGCCCCTGAGTCCACATACTATGGGGATGCTTCAATCTCAGTATGACCAACATGGCCTGGCAATTACGGAGAAGAAATTTCTTTTCCTGTGTACATGCATTATGTAAAATTTGATCATGATTTTAGCCAACTCTAACCCAGGGTCCTTAATTTTAAAAAAAACATGCAAAAGTTTGAATCCCTTCTGTGGTCCAACCCTAACCCGGGGATCATGATTTGAACAATTTAGAATCTTCATTACACCAGGAAGCCTACATTTGTTCTGGTCAAATGGTTATTGAAAAAAGATTTTTAAAAATATTTCTCATATATTTCAATGTAATACTTTGATTCCCTATTATGGTCCCATCCTAACCCAGGGTCATGATTTGAAAAATTTAGAATATACACTTCCCCAGGAACCTTCCACGTAAGTTTCACCATTTTTGGCCCAGTGGTTTTTGAGAAGATTTAAAAATATTTTTCTTACATATTTCAATGTAGGCCTTATTGCCTACTGTGGCTCCCCCTAACCCAAGGAGTCACGATTTGAGCAATTTAGAATCTTTACTTCCTAAGGAACCTTCCACATAAGTTTCATGTTTTCTGGTCCAGTGGTTCTTGAAAAGATATTTTAATGACCCCACTCTATATTTTCTTGATTAACTCCCTTGGAAGGGGACTTGGCTCTTTATTTGGACAATTTAGAATCCCCTTTACCCAAGGATACTTTGTTCCAAAGTGGTTAAAATGGGCCGAGTGGTTCTTGAGAAAAATTTGAAAATGTGAAAAGTTTACAGACGGTCGGATAGACAGACAGACGGACGGACGCCGGACAACAGTTGATCAGAATAGTTCACAAAGGCGTTTAAAAATGAAATGTTTCCGATGAGACTTCTTTTCAGCAGGAACTAATATTGTGTAATATAGTGTTAAGCTTGCTTTCGTTTCTTGGCTGTTGCATTTGCTTTTACACTTAACTATGAACGGCATAGATAATTGTTATATTTTTTAACTAGGAGACGATGACGATCTATGAAATCAACGTTATTAATGATTGTGTTCTTCTTGAGTTGTATTTCCTGTGAACACACACATGTGCATTACTAAGCTACGTTTTAAAATAGATGAACATGATTGTATTTGTTTAACTGTGTTAGGAAATTATTTTTGAAGGAATAAGAATTAATAAGATTGTAAATATATGTACTGATTAATTTCTGGCATAGAGTGTATGGTAAAATTTGCTGATTCAGTTACATGTATCGGTATTTTTGTATATTTCCGTTTTATTTGTAACAGAGACTAAGGGTATCTGCAAAATGGATGTTGAATATGCTTGATCATCACGTAGAGGTTTATAAACCTGATCGTGCCAAAACATCGGGGAATTAATTAAAATCTACGAGAAATAGGTAAACTGTAATCTAATAATACCTGAATTAGAAGGAAATTACAATTCTATACTTTCAAAGTTGTATAATGACCAAAGTAAGGTATACCCTTTTTGTCTCTAATAAGAAACTTGAGCTGGGAAATGTCCACAAGGCACGGGAGACATGAGAGAGAACGACAAGAAGTCAATTTTTTCTAAGAAATTGGAGATATTATTTAGAAGTAGTCACAGAACGTGGCATTTATTTATGACATTTAATTACCAATTTCTTCTAGGAAGGAAACAAAGGTAAGCAGATTGAATCTCTTTTAAAAAAGAAACATTCAAAGCTTCAAACAAAATAGTCTTGCTTTGTAAATCTAATAATAACAACTGCTACAACATATTTCAGAAGTTACATGTATTTAAATTAAACGTGGACTCTCAAAAACTCAAAAGGAAAGATTTTTAATTAAATCCCCCCCCCTCCAAATCAAAATTTTTTAAAATGTCATTTCACCACTTAATACAACTATTCTCCACGATGCTACAGGTCTTTTGACAATCTCGTTAAAACAACGCTGACAAATAAATTGACATTACAAGGCTCTCAACACTCTCCTTTAAGATCATCATTTCCAGAATACCATGGTCGTTATAATGACCATCTTTGCAAATACAATCTATCGTCGGGTTGCAATTTTTGACTGACATATTACGCCATTGTTTTTATGTACTAATTTTTAATACGGAATACTACATGAACCTGATGAATCTGAATGCACCGCTGGAGATTCCAGCAGTCCATGTTTTGCCATGTTCATTGTTCTCTATAACTATAGGTTAATCACTGTTCGTAGTCTTAACCTTTTTCATATGACCATAATATACATGTTTCGATATGTAGTTTTTTTTTTGCATTTAAATTTTTGTGTCTGAAATTGCCACCAATTTCTTTTTAAGATGAATTTCCTTTCGTACAAAACTTTGTCCATCTTATTCTATTAAATTATGGTACAAATTTGCCTTGTCAAAAGGAATTCAACATGTCAGAAATTACAGCAACCAAATAATTATTGATAGCGCGAGAAGAAAGGGCTTTGTCTTTTTTTAATCAAAGGCTTTTCTTCTCTTGTCTTATGTTTGCTCGAGGGAGCAGAAAATATTCTCATCAAGTAACAATTGGGTAGCTCGCCAAGCCAGTCAGTCAACATTTTTTCTTCACTGCGTTATATTCTAAAAATAAGGATTGAGAAATAAAATCTTAGGAGATACAGTAGAATCGAACTCGTAAGGAAATACCAAAATCTTAGTTATGAACTTATCTCCTTACGAAAGACAAATACAAAAAGGTCTGGATTAAGTTCCCAATCACTTCCAAAGCAGCATGCTCTACTGTATGACTGCATACATGTACAAAGAGATTTACATTTTGTTTTCACATATACACTTGTTAAAAAAATTATCTTGAATTAGAACAAATATATATTGTTCTGAAAATTTCTGGACATAATACTATATACTAACATGCACGTTCACTCTTCCATTCGGTAACCCGGAAATTAATGTTATATATATCTTGTACCAGTGCAAGAAATGGTTTTTCACAAAACAGTCACAAATGAGTTTTTAGTCCCCTATCGGTGAAACCAGAAGGGCTATAGGTTTCCACTGCGTCTGTCCGTCTGTCCCTCTGTCTGTCAGTCTGTCCCACTTGGTTCTCTGCACTTTTCCTTAAACACTTGCAGATATTGAGGTGACTTTTTGGTTTGTGAGTGTATCTTGATGAGTCACAGATCAGATTTGCAATTCCTTCCGCTTCATTGAATTTTGACGGAATTACGACCTTTTTCAATTTTTAAGGGTTTTCCGCAATTTTTTTCTAAACGCTTGCAAATATTAAGCTGACTTTTGGTATGTGACTTGACCTTGGTAGGTTATAGATCAAGTTTGCATTTCGTTCCTCTTGAATGATTTTTGAGGGAATTATGGCATTTTCAATTTTCAACGGGAACCAGGTAGGGGACTAGTATTGCTAATGCAATACTCTCATAATGCTTGTTTTTTGTTAATGAAACAAGTCAAAACATTTTTTACACAAATTATAAGAGGACGTGTCAACCTATACCAAAACAATGCAACTCAAAAGGAAATTGGAAGTAGTCATAAAAGCTGACGCAACCAACCAAAAAAAAAGTTTGGTTTTTTTTTCTTCTTCTTCTTTTTGTGTGTGTGTGGTTTAGAATAAAATGAAATGAAGTAATTTTATGAATACGTGAAAATACGTGTCAGATGGATTGTTAATGTCTAGCATTCTTTTAAAACAAAAGTAAAAAAAAAATATTAATGCATTGTGTGAAATTGATATCGATTGACTACATCTATAATAGTGCCTAATTAGTGCAAATTCGTCTTATCACGGTATTGGCGATTTACATTAATTGCTAGTCTCACTTTATTCACTTGATCTGATCCTTTCCGATTCAACTACACCACCACCAGTGAATGGAAACAAATCTCAGAGCTAATGAAACCGACTTAAATCCCTGTGAAACAAGAATGTTGTTAGCAGTTGCATGTCAAGAAATTGCTCTGAATCTGAATTTTCTCCAATTACACCTGTTTAGTACTTGTTTTGGAAATATTAGATTAAAAACTAATTTATAATTTCATGCAAATTTTATATTAAAGTGTTCATATTAAATTAACACGTCTTTACATGTTAAATACATTAATTCTCGACCAGAAACAGTGAATAGTGAAAAGATTTTAAAAAAATTCAGTAATCTAGGATAAAAATATTTTATCATCTTATAATTTAATTCTGATTGTAACGCGCCATTTGATTGGATAAAAAAAATTTGCTTTAAATCGTATAAATTGGGTTGCCTACGTCACAATGACTTGCGTCAAAAACGTATCGATCCGCCTGACGTTACATTTAAATTTTGTACAATTTGAAGTCATTTTTTTTAAAGGTGGTAATTTTTTTTCTTACATTAAATGAATGAAAATTAAATTTTAAGGAATGAAATTAATAACTACCCAATTTATACGGTATAAAGTGGGTTGGAACAGTTTACGCTTTTTTATAAACCGCTTCGCGGTTTATTTGCGGTTTATAAAGCGTAAACTGCCCCAACCCACTTTATACCATATAAATTGGGTAGTTATTAAATTCATTCCTTAAATAAAAATATTTTCTCCGCACTGGAAATACCTATGATTGGTTTTTGTAGAATACAAAGATGACATGTCGAAAATCAAATGCAAGTCATATCGATTTAAATTTCTAAATCGTGTCACATTATGAACATCAAAGAAAGAACAAAACATGCAAGTGCCACTTGGAACTTTGCAAGAAAATAATAAAAATATTTACGCTCAAAAGCAATTAAAGAAAAAGACAGAATCTCGTTTCGCAGTATAATTGACTTCAAGACAAGGGTGCATTTAACAAATAAAACATAAATCGAATGTAAACTTTTTTTTTCTTTCTGGAAGATAACCAACAGTAATCATGCTCAGGAGTTCAAATAAACAATGCAAATTCAGCGCAGAACGATCAGGGGCCACTGAAAACTTCAGAGATGGAATCAGGTGCTAAGGAGGAGTAAGCATCCCCTATCGACCGGTCACACCCCCTTGAATCCTTTGCTTCGATTGGATAGACGGATAATACGTAATCAGTTTATTATAGAAATTATGTCTTAACAATTTGTAATTAAAACGTCAGTCATTATTCGACCTAACGACGGGTTGTATTTGCAATCAGGGTCATTATATCGACCATATAATTTGCAAAGTATTGACTTTAAGCGAGATTGTTGATATCTTGTAACATCAACTTATTTCTCAATAGCCTGTCTCGGCTTAGAGAATGATCGTAAGCAGAACATCGAGTATTAAAAAAAAATGAGAGAAATATACGCCATTTGAAAGTAATAATGGTATACTGCTACATAAATAAGGGAAGTTGACGTAAGAAACGTTGAAGTCGTCACGTTTATCATAAAGTTCTGTAGTTCTGTACTTCTTTTTCTGGTAAAAAAATTCAAGTGTAAAGCTGATCAGACTCTGTGCTGCTTATATTTCAAGTTCTGTAAGACATACATATATCAAATCAACATAAGATGAAAAATTCATAGTTAAAACGTCATCGATATAACTAAATGTCGAATTGCAGGCCACAGCAGGAGCCTTTTCTTTTCATGTAGAAGATTTTTTAATAAATTCTGCTTTATAAGAATAAAAAATGTCTGTTAATAAAGTGTCATTATTCGTATCTCTGGGAAATCCATCAAATTGTTGGAAGACCTGTTCTCAAATGTCTACATAGTATATTGTTATTGAGAAACTCAAGCATATTTGATATCAACTCCAGAGAACTTGTGTTATTTCAGTAGGAAAATGAAAAAGGTGAAGATAATGAACAGTGAATATGACCAATCACAAGATATAAAAAATTTCAAATTCCATTTTTACTGAAGAAGCAGTTGTCTACAGTGTTTAAAAGCTTGATCTTTAATTCAACATGAGGAATCGGTGTATAATTTGATTTAAAGTCATACGATTTGATGCGATTTATTTTAGCGAAATTTTGTTATTTCAAATTTTCTTAAAGTTCTTTGGAGTTTTTTTTAGTATCCACATTTGATAAACAAATTTTCAGGAAAATGTAGTTTCACGGTACTGTTGAAGGTTCTCCTTTACTGTCAGTTATATTTTCGTGAGGAGAAAAGAAAGAGGCTTGCTTTAAAACATTTACTAGGTCCTCTTATAAAAACTTTATTTTTCCTCAACATCCCTTTATGTACCAATGATTTTGAAGAATTTCTTTCTTTGAAAGGGATTGATTGTATGTTGCTTTACGTCCCGTTCGAGAATTTTTCACTCATACAGGGACGCCACCATATACCGATGAAGGGCTTCAAATTTATATAGACCTTTACTCGGTAATCAGGGAAATTGAGCAGTGAGGGTTCTTTATCGTGCCAACGCCCACCGTGACACGGGACTTCGGTTTTTAAGGTCTCATCCGAAGGGCCCGCAACTTTCATTTCAAAGTGCCGAGCGCTTGGCGAAGGAACAGTTGCTTCCTATTTCTGATCGACTTAGGTCAGTCGCAGCCGTGATCTTCCGACCTTCCGATCACGGAGCGAGCGTTCTACCGACTGAGCTACCGTGACGGCTCTTTGAAAGGGAAATACAAGGACATATTGGATTACCACTGAGAAAATTCGAACCAAATTCCTCTGTTATACAATTTTGATAAAGTAATAATAATAAATAATAATAATAATCGGTTGAATGGACATGGAATTGTAATTAATTCATGGCAAACATTTTTGATGCCACATTTCCAATTAAAACATCATTTCATGTTTAATTTGAAATCAGACTATGTTTTTGTAAACATTTATCAAAACTTGAATACCAATAAATACCAATACAAATAAATATTACCCTTTTAATTGAATCTTTTAAAAAACACAATTCATGATGGAATTCAAGCAGAACCACATGTATTCATGCATTGCTGATTTGTGAAACCAAATCCAATTCTTTCGTACATAAACAGATAAAGTGTTACAAACAGAGTCCTCGACGGTTTAAAAATAAAACAATGATCGAGTATTTCTGGGAAATTCCATGAATGTGTCATATTGCAACACAAGACAGAGATATTAAGTTAAGAAATTTTTTTCTTGTATTATTTAGATATTATTTTTTTATTTATTTTGTGCTATTCTTGCATCAATTTTGATTTGAAATAAACTCTGAGTCTTGTACAAAAACATGAAGTTAGATATATGCAGTCTATTACAAATATTAATAATTATTACTAATTGTGAACTAAGACAGAATGTCCGCTGCTTTTTAAGGTTAGATTGGAACAATAAGAAATGGCATTCCATGCATTTCAGTTAATTGCATATCCATGTGTTCTCCTTAACAAACAAAGACTGAAATTGGTGAAGACTTGGTGTCAAACTGTATAACAGTCTTACAGTTGCTTTGGAATAATAATTTTAGTTTTTGTACTACTTGTTCGCTTTATTTCCTTTATTATGCTTTATTCCCATCTAAGTTCTTTTACAGATCATTTGCAATTGGCGACGTCTTGGAGGTTGGTAGCAAGATTAATTTGTAGAAGAGTAATTATGTTAGCTATATATTATTTCATCACCAATTTCCTCTCAAAAGCATTGTTTTCTTTCTTTTGCAATATTGAGACACCCTTATCTTGATTTCATTTTCCCCTTTTTATGTTCCTCAAACGAAGTTTGGGAGCATATTGTTTTTACTTTCATTTTTCATAATTTTTTCGCCGTTGCTTTTTTGTCCTCCAGTGTTCTCGGAAACTAAGATGAATCCTTTTTAGGGTTCACAGGCATGTTGTGCAGATGTGCGGAACGAAGGTCATTTCGCGTGCAATGAGTAAAATGACTGATATACTTAATATAGCCATAACATTTACATTTTTGAATCACCCGAGTCACTTTAGCTGTTTTTGTCCGTCATCATTCGTCGTTTGTTAACTTTTGAACATTTTCAGCTTCTTCTTCAGAACCACTGAACCAATTTTAACCAAATATTGCCTATAGCATCTATGGATAAAGGGAAACAAAAATTGTGAAATTCATGACCCCTGTCCACCTTGGGCTTGATGGGTGGAACTAAAATCATCAAAATTAATGCAATCTTTAAAAATCTTCTTTACCCCTGAACATCAAGAAGTCAAACTATTGCCATGAATGTAATAACAAAATTGTGAAATTCATGGCCCCAGGATAAGGGATTCTGGTGCTAGGGTGGGGCTCTGTTAAATATATAGTGAATATGCATTATTTATTTTAAAAAATCTTCCCCTCTGCACCTGGGTATTAAACAAATGAACTAAATGCATAGTTATGATGAGCAAGGGCGCCTCTTCCAAAATTGTGAATTTCATTGCCCCTGGGTCAGGGGTTCTGATGTTAGGTTGGTTATATATTGAAAATGCATTAATTATTTAAAAATCTCCTCCTCTGCTCCTGGGTATTTAGCAAACAAATTAAATGCATAGTTATGATGAGCAATGGTGCCTTTTTCAAAATTGTGAAAGATGTGGCTCCAGGGTCAGGGGGTTCTGGCAGTGTGTGTGTGTGTGGGGGGGGGGGGGTTCTATTGATTTTACAGTGAAAATGCAAACTAAATGCAATGATATAAATAAATTTGCCTCTTCTCTGCTCCTGGGTATCTAGGAGGCAAACAGGGGTCAAAATTGTATTAAGTGAAGAAAATGAGAGTAACTCCCCTTTCCTGAATTGTATTAATTAAGAAAGACGTGTATACAATTTAATTAACAGGTTATTATTGATTGAGAATAAAAGAAAGAATGTTTTTGGAACAGATCTCATTTTTAAGTAACTTTAAGCCCTATGTTGAACAAACTTGCATAGATGATACATCTAAGGATGCACGCTACTTGATCTTTGGTTCAGATGCTGGATCTGACCTATATTTTCTTAGGTGAATGACCGGATTAAAGATTTTGGAGCAGGTCCATTACCAGAAACTATAAAGGCTATCTGAACTAAACTTGCATGCATATTGATGATGCATCACGAGATGAACACTCTCAAACTTGCTTCAGATGCTGGATTTGAGTAACATTTTCTAGAAGAGTGACTAGTTTAAAGTTTTTAGGCAAGTCCATTCCCTAGTAACTTCAAGCCCTCTCAGACCAAATTTGCATAAATGTCACATCTAAGTATGCACACTACTAGATTATTAGTTTAGTTTGGGTACTTTGCTTTATTAAAGACAATATTCGTTGAGGTGAGCTCTGTAATCTTCGATAACCTATGTTTGAAATTCTCGGGCAACATACTCATAGCTTCATCTTTCAGTTAATTTTGCTTTATACTTATATGGATCCTTTACAGTGTTGTATTATACTCAGGTGACCGTTAAGGCCCTCGGACATCTTGTTTTATGAAATGATTTGAATCTCAAAACATAAAGATATATTAGTAGTGTAGACAAAATGACATGGTCAAATTAGCATGAACTCACGCACATGCGCTTCACTCTGATTGACTGAAACAAAAATCTCAATATCTTTCTTGATTTTGACAAAATTCTTTGAAATTTAAGATATTGGTATATTCTATGAGCTTCTACAATACCTTGTATACAGAAATTCTTAAAAACACGTGTATGCACGTTTCTGCAATTTGATTGGCTGAAACTATAAATGGCTATAACTTCTTTAGTTTTAAACAAAACAGAATGAAATTTAGAATAAAGATAGGTATAATGGATTCCTACATTATGCTATTATCAAAATTGAATGCAAGGACATGCATGCACGTGTGCTGAAATATGATTGGTTAATACTTTATACGCTGTATCTTGCAAATTCAATATTATTCTTTGAAATTAAGACATTGACATATGCTACATCTATAAGGCACTATAAGAATGTATACACTTGTATGTGAGAAATCTAGAAAATACGTGCAAGAATGTTTATTGAAGTCTGATTGGCTAAGGTTGTTAGTATTTAAAACGTTCTTATTATTAACGAAAAAAAGATTAATTTCAAAGTATATATATAAATAATACAAGTTCCTACATTATTCAATCATCAGAAATGAATATGAGGACATGCATGCACACGCACCGATATGTGCTTGTGCATGCACACTGATATTTGATTTTGATATTCAGATTGGCTGATATTAATATGGCTGTATCTCTTAGAGTTTTCAATGAAAATCTTTGAGATTTCACAAATAGGTATTTATTGTGAGTCTCTTTACGAAGAAGGTATGTGAAATATGTAGAAAACATGGGCATGCACAGGCGCTGAAACTTGATTGGCTAAATACTTAAAAGAACTGTACAGGAGTTGTTATTCGATAAAATACTTCTGAAAATAAACTATAAATTTATTAATCAAAAGAATTGCCCAATTTAATGAAGCTTGTAGAGAATGGGGCCCATAAGGGAGTCGGGGAGCGTTTGGGGAACATCTGTAACGGTTCCCGTTACAATTAGCACTAGTTATGTTCCCCAAACGAAGTTTGGGAACATATTGTTTTTACTCTGTTTCTTATTATTATTAAGTCTTCCGTTCACAACGGAAGACTTATAGTGATTGTATTGTTTCTTTTTATTATTATTATTATTATTATTATTATTATTCCTCCCAAATTTTGTGAGCTCGATTACTCAGAGATGGTTGGATAGATTTCCACAATTTTTCACATGATAGTGGGCTGATATATGAAGTTTATATAAAATTCCGTTTTTTGAAAAATTCACTTCCGGTCCGAAGTTATGGCCGAATTTCCAATTTTTAAATGGACTTTTGTCCGGAATTTTTCTCGGAAACGGTTTGAGGTAAAGATGTGAAATTTACAGGAGTATTAAATCATGACATTCTCTTTGTTTCGAAGTTGTTTTCGTGTGTTTCCGGTGCTTCCTGTCCGAACCGGAAGTGAACTTTGTGTTTGGTCAATTTTCAACCTTTTTGTTTTTTAATATTTTTTCAAGATGTTATTATGTATAACAGAGGTTATTCTACAAATACTAAATATATAATTTGTTTTGAAATCAGATTCCACATTTTGTAGATTTTCGGTACCGTCATTTTCCCTATTTACCTAGTGTGTATACAGTGGGCAAAGAAAGATAACTCTGACTTGTAAGTGAGAATAGAACTTTCGAGATAAAGGCGGAAATAGTATCGATGACGTCAGAGACATATACACTCTCCATATCAAAATATTTAGACGTTCCATATTCAATCTTCTAAATGTAAGAGTACGTCGGTTATCGCTTCCAGTGCATGTAAAGTTTGAAGTTGCCAGTGTAGTGTAAGTCTGTTTTGACAGTTAATTGATTTACCCATGAATATATCTTAAAAAAATTAATATAACGTTATATGCTAGCTATAGGTAGCTAATTCAATTAAATATATTATAAGAACTGAATATACATTTATAGTGCTGGACAGGCATGCAATTTTATCTATCTCGTATACTAAGTTCAGAATACGATAGTTATAAGCTTTCTATAATGCAGACGATTTATTATTCTCTATGATTTGAATGCGAAATTATCCCGATTTCCGAGTTTTATTTCAGATATTAAAAAATATTACACTCAAAAAAGGAATTAAGCGATAGAAAATTGTAATACAGTACTGTTTTAAATCCTTTATAAATAAATTGATATCTGCCACTGAAAAGAAAGAAAATCAATCTGTAGATTAGATTTGGTTATCACATGTATATTTGATAAAAAGTTGAA
The DNA here is from genome assembly GCF_033153115.1 of Saccostrea echinata. Lineage (NCBI taxonomy): Eukaryota > Metazoa > Mollusca > Bivalvia > Ostreida > Ostreidae > Saccostrea > Saccostrea echinata. Next base: position 6,285,111 of record NW_026889753.1, read on the forward strand.
TTATTTATGACACATGATCTATACTCTATATACCCAAGGAGTTATAAAAGATGTGAAAGGCGATTCTTGGATTCTTGTGAAATACTCAAAGAGTTAAAAAAAATATGTGAAAACGCGATTCTGTGTGAAATAATGCTTCGCTATATGTTTCTTTTGAAAAAAAAAACCATGATAAAAAATTGCACAGGTCTGTTGATATGTGGGATGAGTATACCTGAATGAACACAATTTTATGCAATGATATATAATTATGTACATGCAACTGACGTCCGTACTTTTCCTTATAATTCATAAAACATAAAACTATCTAATTCCTTTGAAGCTGCCCCCCCCCCCCCCGGTCTTGATTAATATTTGGAGATGTTCGTGCAGCTAGGCATTTGAATTATATATTCGTTTTAGATTTAAATCTGGAACATGTGGTTATAAATACATTTACATATATACAGAATTTCATATTCTATAATGGTAGATTTGTCATTATGATACTGAAATGTTCAATTTACATGTCTGAGAGAGAGAGAGGAAGAGAGAGAGAGAGATTCCCGCTTAATCCCGATCATCCTATCCATTTACATAAACCAAAAATTAGTTCTATATCAGTGACACCCATTCTTTATTAAATGTTTTCTGATTTCATAGTCAGTCATGGTCACATCTATTTTTCTGCTTAAAAAGTATTACACGAAGTGCACGTGTGTTGACCTGTCAATCAAAATCACCTGACGCTGTATGCACTGCAAAAAAGTAGCCTGAGTTCGAAATGATCTTGAAGTATGATCTTTAAGTACATCTGATGCAACAAACTTGTGAAAAAATAAAATAAAATATCTCGGTATAATGAACTTTGATTGTGGGACGTGGAGACCGGTCCTTGGGATGAGATCGTATAAATCGAGGTCCCGTGTCGCAGAAGGTGCTGGCACAAAAAAGATTATTCACTGCTCAATGGTGATTATTGCCAAAGTATAAGTATATTCCGGCGAGTGGTGGCGTCTCCATGTGAGTGAAAAATTCTCGAGAGGGACGTAAACAACATATAATAAATCAATCAATTAATCGATTGCTGAATAATTACTGTTATTGAATAATCTTTCTTATAGGTATGCTGTCAAATCTTGATAGCTTTACAAAACTCAGTGACTTTACGTTTAATGTGATACTAACTTAATTCATTATATTTTTATAACACCATCACAATTATGCCAGAACATATACACATTGAAGTTTATGATAGTACGGTGTTCGTTCGTTTGTCTAAGAAATGATTGCAAACAATTTTTTTTAAATTGCTAATCATCCTTGCTCTATGATATACGTATATCTCTCATAGGTGCCAAATGCATTATAATTGATTGATCATGAAAATCAAAGTACCTTAAGTACTGAGAGGATTTTTTCCAGTTATTTTTCTCTTTCACAGTAAATATGATATGTATGTTTTTTACACAGAAAAAAAGCAAATTCTTACAGATTTAGAAGAACGGAAGACTTTTTTGTTGCCACGGCAACAAGCGTCTAGTTATTATTATTATTCTTTTTTTCTACTTTCTTCTCCGGTACTTTTTTGTCCGGGAGTGTTCTCACAGAACCACTCATCCGATTGACATGAAACCTTTTTAGGGTTAATAGGCATGTTGTGTAGGTGTTCGGAACGAATGTCATTTTGCGCGCACATGCATGCACGTGCGCGCGCGTGCAATGAGTGAAATGACTGATATACTTGATGAAGCCGTAACTTTTATATTTCTTGATGAATTGCTTTGAAACTCAAAATATAAAGATATATTAGTAGTCTAGACAAGATAACATGGTCAAATTAGCGTGAACTCACGCGCATGCACGTGAGCTCTTCTCTGATTGGCTGATACAAAAATCTCAATAATTTCCTTGTTTTTTGACAAAATACTTTGAAATTTAGAATATAAGTATATATTATAAGGTGCTACAACATGTTATATAGGAAATTTCTTGAAAACACGCGCATGCATGTGTGCTGCAATCTGATTGGTTGAAACTTTAAATCTCTATAACTCCCTTGGTTTGCAACAAAACAGGATGAAATTTACGACATGGATAGGCACATAGAGCTCCTACATTATGATACTATCAAAATTGAATGCAAGGCCATGCATGTGCGTATGCTGAATTCTGATTGGCTAATACTTAAAGGGTTACATCTCTCTTATTTTTCAATGAAATTCTTTAATATTTAACACAAATGTATGTATTGTGAGACACTATAAGAAAATTAATACAAAAAATGTAGAAAACATGTGCAAGCCATGCGCTGAAATTTGATTGGCTAATGCCCATATGGCTATTTCGGAGTAGTTTTCCAATGAAATACCCTTAAAAATAAAGTGTCCATCTATATTACAAAAGTATTGCCTAATTTATTGAAGCTTGTAGGGAATGGGGCATCATAAGGGATTTGGGAGCCGTTTGGGGAACATCTGTAACGGTTCCCGTTACAATTAGCACTAGTTATTTTTTGCTTTCATACTTTTTTTTCTTTTGGTATCGTTCCAGTTTGATATTAATTTAGCATTTCACAGTTGTTTTCGTCGTTAAAGCATTTTCATCATAACTTTATTTTCATTTTGTTTAATCACCAAGGTCATTTTGAGATGAATTTGAGTAGTACGTAAATCTTCTTCCGTTCGTTTAATTTCTATTAAACAATTGAGCTGGGCATCAAACACTCAGAATCTCCACATACAAGTTAAGAAACAGAACACCATTAATCCTCTTATCTTTTGAATTGTTTGAAATTGATATTTTGTTAGATTTTTAAGACTCTTTGAAATTGCTTTTATGAGATTTTTAAGAACCGTGATTTAATACCTTTAATTATGCCAAAATAAAATCTTTATATTGATTTTTGGAAAAATGTAAGGCAACACAATTCGAAGTTAATTATATTAGTTCTGAAGTGAAGGAATTAAACACCCAAACACCATATCCCTATGTGGATGCACATCCCCCCCCCCTTAATTTAAAGAAGTCAAATATTTTTCACCGATTGTATTTTTATATTCTACATGAGGATGTTTTCGCACTATTACACTAGTTTTGCAATACTATTTGAAACTAAATTTCAATTCAAAAGGCAAGAAACTTTTTTTCATATTCCTGGTACAGCTGTATAATGTTATACATTTAACTGGAATTTCAATATATTCAAGAATTGAAATGTAATTAAATAATAAAATATTCTTCAATAATAGAGTGATTTATAATATATTCTATATACAGTCGATAAATGATTTATAAAAATGCAAATAAGTCATATCACTACATATTTGAAGCCGTATTCACTGGCTTCATAGTGCGCGTGTACGCCGATTGTGACCTCACACACGTTCAATAAAACGCAAAGAAATTGACGGCAAAAATTCTCTATAATTTTATTATTTTTTTTATAATAGACTTTTTATTAGCTATAAAACAAAACTATGGGCTTATTCGGAGGTGAATATGGTTTCTTATTCACCAGGAAAATATCAATATTGACCTCGGCTTCGCCTCGGTCAATATGGAATTTTCTTCGGTGAATATTTTGATGTCAAATATAAAAAAGAATATACAAATTGCTTAATTTACTTTTTACACACTAAATCATCAATTACGAACGATAATTGTATTGAAGGTATTGCGTTCATAAAAATTATATCATTCATTTTATACAACATAATGAAAGACAAATCTTTTTTTTTCTCCAGGCAAAAAAAAAGAATGTTGTATACAAGGATAGGAATCAATAGCCATTATTAATAGTCAAACCTATTGTACAAAATTTGTACATTTTCTCGACCAAAATGCGTGATTCTTGATAATTGAACATTCACCGACAAAAGCAACCTATTCGGACGAACTTCGCGTCTGAAAGAAGTATTTGTAATTAAGGTTCTTAAGTGTTTCCTTCATAAAAGTGTAATTGACCTGCCTATGATTTAATTAGAAGAAAACGGTACTGACATGAACTGACACTGGATGATAAAATCGAAGGGAGAAGGTGCAAGCAAGCCATAGCAAGACCCTATGGAATTAATGCTTTACTACAGAAAATCAATACAATATGGCTTTTAAAAAAAAGCAAAATTACATTGAAAGCAGAGAAAGCGGTGGAAAATACCACAAGTCAAGAATTATAGCAATGCAAGTGAAGGTGACGAATGAAGAGAAAATGAAAGTCATCTAAAAAAGAGATGGGATACAGACTGTAAGATGACAAGAAAAGGTGTACAACTAAATACGTTGTATTGTTGATCAAGAAACATGGGAAATTAATAAGGCAAATGAACTTGAAAAGCTGCTTGAATTAAAAACATGTATTTCACAAAATGTTTTTTTTTATTAAGGATGAATAGTATAAATCTTAAAATGTTATTGTACTGCAAAGGTTATTGCCAATTTGATTGAGAGGATAAGATACAATAACCTAGGTTATGAATAGGGTTGAATTCGAATCAGGCCCAGTTGAAAAGGGAGACTTTTAAGCTGAACTGTCGGATTAAAATGTAAAATTCAAGGAAGTTTCTGCCTTAATTAAAAATTAGTTTCTCATCAATGTAGGGTTTCCAAGAAGAACCTCCAATTCACTGTTATAATTAATCATTTTCTCTTAGCAAATGAGATATCTTTACATGGTCCTGAAAAATAGGATATACAGTCATTTTTAGAATTGTATTGTAATATAAAGTAATTTTACCTCTTCTCTTTTGTGTAATAATGAAAGAAAAATCAATACAGATCTTGAAGGAATAAAAGGAAGAAAACATAAGAATGTGCTTGATGAGCGTTTATGGTATTAGGTGCAAAGACATAAATTAAGTTACAAGAACTAGGAAGTATTTAGAAGTAGCTCCCAATTCCTTAATATAACATATCTAGCTAGGGCAAAACGGTATGTTTAACCAATTTATACAATTTATGCATAATCAAAGGACGTTCCCTTAAAGGGGCATGGACATAGATCTGTAGTTACAGCCTTCAAAATCTTTTGTTGAATTTCATGATTTACACATTGCAAGAGCGTTTCACACCGATAATTATAAAAATGCATTAAGGAACTTATTTTATCTGAAAATTATCAAAACAACGACTGTTGGGCGTGTTTGATTGTCATACATCCTTGCTTTTTCATGAACTAAAATTTATCCTTTTATTCAAGGAAATCGGGAAATCTGAATTGTATTAATAAAAAAGTTATGAAATCTATGATCAAGAAAGACTAAAACTATATATATATATATATGGGGGGGGGGGGGTAAAAAACAAAACAATCACATAAGTGCTGTCAGTTTGTGGTGAGATATGTAAGTTTGTCCATGCCCTTTTAATTTTGCTGTCTAAAATTTAAAACATTGCTTTTGAGAGAATGTCACATAGGAACCTATAAAACTATTGATGAAGTACAATATGTAAACTTCGTATTGAAATCTAAATTTTCCGGAATTTGCATTGTAACCTGACTTGTACCTCGGGGGAAATAATTCACAATCGTGCCAGTACCAAATCATAACATTAGCAAAGTTTAAAAGAAGAGGGCATTGCAAAGCAAGAGAATCTTTACTTCAATCTGATAGATGACGTTGTTTCAGACTAAACACTCTATTCTCTGAGGGAGAAAAGGACAAACAGAATGCATTAGGTTAAAGAGCGGAGCTTTAAATTGCAATACCAAGCATAAATTTCAAAGAGTTGACATTAAACAAAGCCACTATACCCAGCAACTATCAGAGCGCGATAGTAATTTATTCTATAAACATTAAGTAGTGTTGGGGCCTAGGGTTTAAATGACATTAACAAGAAATTCCCATATTACGGAAAACAATGTCATGATAATTAGATATTTTAGACATGGAGTTGTAAGTGCTATCAACATGGTATGAAACTGTGTATTTTACACATGCAAGGAAAGTAGGAAATCACTGAAGGCGAAACGAACAAAGTTAGAAATACCCATGCATCTGATTTCTATTGAATTCTGCGAAATAATTATTAAGTATAGAAAATCGATAATCCTTGCATTTAAATTAAGATATTTTTTCTAATAATGACATCTTTATGATTCAATTGCATGCATATGAACCAAGATTTTATACTGCATAGACATGTCAAAGATGTATCCATTACTTGTAATTTCTTTATTGAAAACCATTATACGAGCATGCTTTTGACTCTTTTTAACAAAGTTGCATAATATCAAATAACATGAAAAGGCCTAGACATAATCTACTATGTTTTTATAATATTCATTAATACACTTTATTCTTATCGATTAATTGAACACGTACACAACAAAATGCAAACTATATTAGTTTTTATTATTTTTGATCATTTATTGATATGTTTTATGATAAATATTCAATGTTAAGAAGCATCTACATTTGAATTACTTCTAATTTTACTCCATTACCTGACTTATTTTCCTGCAAACCCTAATCGAATAAGCAAGAGAAGGTCAATTTCACGTCTAAGTAAAATGTTGGTCTGTGTATCAGACGATTCAGATCATTAGCGTCATGCTTATCATATAACAAATCCATACGAGTTATCTCTCGTTCTCATACATTCAAGAAAATAGGTTACAAACAAAAACTTGGATGCATGGATTGGTTTATATTTTTGTCCCCCGCTTCAGCAAAGGCGAGGGGACATTAAATCTAATTTGTCTATCTGTCTGTCAGTCTGTCACAAAAAGTTTAACCTTGGTCATAACTTTTGAATGAGAAGAGATAGGGCTTTCATCTTTCACATGTACATTACCTGTGACAAGACCTTTTTAAATATTCTTTGATTTTTGAACCAGTGTCTTTGACCTTAAAGTTTGACCAACTTTTTTAAATATTGTAACATTACTTTAAATTGGTCATAACTTTTGAATTAGAAAGGATTGGGCTTTCATATTATACATGTGTATTACCTGTGACAAGACTTTTCTAAATATACTATTACTTTTGACCCCGGACCTTAACCTTGAAGTTTAAACTACTTTTCATCGTCGTAATTTTTTCACATTTTCGACTTCCTATGCAATATCCATTACTACTGAGTCAATTTCAACCAGACTTGCCACGAAGCAATTTTTGGGTGAAGGGGATTCAAGTTTGTTAAACTGATCTTAGCTTTATTAACCACCAAACAAAACACAAAAAACGCTAGGTAAAGCATTCTTCTTAATGATATTTAAGAATAGCACATATAATGTTGTGTTAAATTTAAATTTTTATTTTATTAAATAGCTTTTACTGTTGTTGCATTCAAAGGGAGACTATATCACTTTGTCAACCGACTGATCTTTATCAATAAGATTAATAATTCTTGCTTTGTTAATTACGTGTACATATATTTTATCTGGTTCACTTATTTTGTAGCCCTTAAAATTCACTTCACTGGGAAAGTTTTATAAATTTAACAGTGACTACCTAAGTTTTTGGAATTTGTGTCCAATCCCTTTGACATATCGTCAACAAAATATGTTCAAAAACAGATCGGAACCTATCATATGAAATGACTTGTTACATGATATGTTTACAAAAAGTTTTTTTTTTCCTTTCGTGCAATATTTCATATCTTAGAAACAAACCAGCAATATTTCACAAAGGTACTACATTTCTTTAAACATATTTTATTTGAGAATTAAAGATGCTAATATAATAACGTTAATAGTTTAAACATTTATACGCGTCGAATTAAATCTGAGAAAAGCGTAAAAAAATTACATTCATGCATATCATCAATAACCATTGCACATGCAAGAATGTTAAATAACTGAAATCAATCCAATGTACTCCTATTGTAAAAAATTGTACATATCAAGTGGAAATCGGGAACTAAGAAACCGTTTTACAAGTAAATATACTTTAAATTTTCAACTCCCATGATGTTGAAGCTAATAATCAAAGGTTCCTTGAATTGTTTTTAGATCAGACGTATATATTTCCTCTGCATTTGTTGTTTGTCGCAATAACGTGTTCTAATAAAAAGTACACAATAGTCATGTATTATATAAACTAGTAGATATTAATATTGATTACCAGTTTCCCTGAATTGTTATGGTATTCAACCATTGAGGAGATACATGTACAATAATTGATATTCACTTGTATAATATCTCGTCGTCCTCTGATTGAATATTAGTTCAATACATGACCCATACATTCAACTATGTATGTAGTCTTACAAAAAACACAAGACAAAAAAAATTATACAAATTTCTCTTTAAAAATGTGTTAACGTTCTTCATGATGTTGTTAACAGTCTAAACCAAACAATCAATAATTATGAGAAATACTTGTGTTTGACACTTGAGAAAAATTATGATGATGGTGATATTGACACTCAATTTATATGTCGATTTTATTTAAATTGAGAATGTTTAGCTATCAAAGGGGGATTACTGCATGTTTTGCATTGGCTTTTTTGTCAATAAAGGTAATGGTTCTTGCTGTGTGTTTTGTTTTCATACCTGGAAGGTCGAAGGCATAATGTTTGGGTCCTGTCTGTCCTTTTGCGAAATCAATCTTCGAATTAAGCAAGCATACTCAACTAATTTTGGTAAAAGCCTCCCCCCTTGCTTGCCTCTATGCCCATGATTGATATGTGCAAATACCGATCAGGATAGTACAATATTTACTAGTAAGGATCTCCCCAACGTTTACGCTTTCCAGAAGGTAAACACAGAAGTCGGGATGAACCAGATCAAACATACACAATACTACTCGACCGGGCTGACAGGCAGAGTACAAAATTTGTTTACGCACTGTATAAACAGGACAGTGCGAAAGCACATGACAGTTGGTAAAATCCGGGGAAAAAATAATGATATAACCACTCATGAGTTTTCTTAAATCACCATCAATTATTAGTACTTCTTATAGTGCAACTGAATTTAAAGTTCATGTTTAGTCTTTTTTTTTTCTTTTTTTTTTTGGGGGGGGGGGATTAATTAGATAACAATCTTGCCAACAACAGTTGCAGAACTAAATTTAAAAGAAAAGACTGAGTGCGTAGGCCACAAGATGATGGGATATAGAACCCACTATACACTAAAGCAAAATGTTTTTGACATTGATAATTTTATATTTATAAATATAAAGGTGTAAATAATGAGTTTAGCTATTTTATTTTCAACTTTGGGTACTTGGAATTTACCCCAGGAAAAATGTTCAAAGACAATGAAGTATGGAGGAACAGAAATCACCGTAGTCTATGTCGGTAGGGAAAATAATGTATCCTTAACAAAAAAATACTATAGTCAAATATAGTTAACTATAGTTTACTATAGTCAACTATAGTAAATCAAAGTTTCAACGTTATCACTATAGTAAATCAAAGTTTTCAAAGTGATCACTATAGTGGCATAGAAATCACTATCGTAATTCAAAGTTTTCAAAGCTATCTCTATAGTAAATCAAAATTTTCACCACAGTAAATCAAAGTTTTCATAGTCATCACTATAGTATTTCAAAGTTTTCATAGTTATCACTATAGTGTCATATTGATCACTATAGTAAATCAAAGTTTTCAAAGTTATCACGATAGTAAATCAAAGTGTCAAAGTTATCACTATAGTGAACTATAGTTTTCATAGTGACAAACTATGAAAACTATAGTTAACTATAATATTTTTTGTTGGGGATATTACTTGTAGGAAAGTGTTTAATTAAATTAATAGTATATTTGCCTATTGAAATACTAAGAATGATTGAATTAATTATAGACTGAGTATGACACTAATTTCATTTTTTTATTTAAAGGTAGATTACTCTTATTGCATTAAAGTACCAAAGAATCACAAATCTTAAGTATGCAATTCATATAAAATTCTAAGATGGCAAATTGAAATCTCGTATGACAGACGTCGAATTACTTATTCAACACAACTTGTCCACTTTCAGAGCCATTGTATTTATGTTGCAAAAACACATCATATTGACATATCAATTTTTTTTATTTATTTAGCGTTTAAGAAGTTTAAGAATCTAGATCAAATTTTATGATCAATAAAATCAAGAAAAAGGGCCAGTCAAGTAAAATCAAGGCACTTTTATCATTTTCCATTACTAAAAAAGTTTAAGAAATAATTTAAAATTGTGAAATTCTTTGGCATATTTTTTATTTCAGACAGAACATTGTCGAGTCTCTCTTACTTGTAAAATAGAAAAGTCCAGATCTGTAATACATGTATGTTGTGTTTCACGATTTTAATCTTCTTTTCTAAACGTAAATATTTCTTTTGGGGTACAAGCTGATTTGAACACATTGTATTCTATTGGAAAGTAGTGTACATAAATAATTAGTTTATAAACTCGTATGCTTCTAAATCTTTTATCTCGACGACGTATTGACAATTAACAATGGTTATTTCCATTCTTATGTCGATACGATGTATCCCAGTGAGCTTGAAATAAAAGATACCACATAGTCTGACACATCTATTTCATATTTGGATATTTTACTAGGAAAAGACGCTAATGGTAATTTAACAACCAAGCTTTATGATAAACGTGATGACTTTTCAATCGTCACCTTCCTTACTTATGAGCAATATACCTTCATCACCTACATTCGGGGTTTATATCTCTCAGTTGATTTGATACGCAAGAGCATGCACTACGTATGAACAATTTCTAAATCGAGGTAGGTTATTGACAAACAAGTTGATGAAACAAGAATATCAGCAGTCTCTTTTAAAGTCGTCATTTCGTAAGTTCTATGGTCGTTACAATGACCTTATCAGCAAAAACAGTTTATCATTAAATCAAATGCTGACAGATGTTTTTCATACTAATTGTTAGGCCATTATTTACACACTGAATTGTCGACAGATTTTTCCGTTATTTCCCGACCATGACAAGGAGCACACGGCGGGTGTGACCGGTCGGCAGGGGATGCTCACTCCTCCGTGGCACCTGATTCCACCTCTGATGTCATAGAGGTCCGTGTTTGCTCTGCTCCTATTTTGTAATGTTTAATGGGCTTTTGAGCTTAAATACTGTTCTTTATATCCATACATTTCATCTTTACAGTGATACTTAAGAACGTTTATCAACTTTTCTCTCATTTTTTCTATTATTTATTTTTTGATATTAGTTCTTTTTCCATGCCTTCAAATCTTAAGACATGAATTCAGTTGTTTATCTTACGAAAATTAGAAAATATTTTGCTTCTAAGAAATATGATGACAAAAATAATTCAAATCAATATTTTACCGCATTCTTTTGGTGAAAATCCCAATTTTCCTTCACTTAAATACTAAAGAAGCTGCATAAATAATACTGAAAGTTCTCTTATGTCGTTAATTATTAGCATAAATTTAATAAAATTAATAAAACTAGCATAAAACAGTTTCGAGTCATCACAATAAAAGGAATCGGACATGCAATCGATGTTGTCCTAACAAGCTACATTTTAACTCCCCTTTGACATATACAGCTTGAAATGCGCTTTCTTGACCAAAAGGTGCGTGCATTTGCATATAACCCAATATGTTTGATGATTTACAAACTAAGCCTTAAGGACCCACTATACACTAAAGAAAATGTTCTTTTACTTTGGGGCATTGAGAAAATTATAGTGTGAAAAGTTGTTAATACTGAGCTCATCTATTACATTTTCAACATAGGGTACTTGTACCTTGTATTTACCCCCAGGAAAAACGTTCAAAGACAATGAAGTACTAATAAACAGAAGTCATTGTTGTTTACTTAAGTGGGCAAAACACCTGCAAACGAAGAGTTCAATCTATTTTATGTCGGTCGACATGAGATGCTTACCCCTTCAAGGTACCCGATCCCTTATCTGGTTTTTCCAGGGGTTTGTTTCTAACCTGTTAACTAATGCATTGTTCAAAAAGTTTGATTTATGAGGTTGGTCACTGTTCGTAATCATAACTTTTTTTTCGTACATTAAAGTTCAATCTGTTATTATGTGGCAATCGGTGTCCCTTTTTGTGTGAAATGAAATATATGGAGATAACGAACAGTATTCAAGCTCAAAAGTCCATTAAACAATACAAATTTTGGAGAAGTGCAAACATGGACCTCTAAAACATCAGAGGTGGGATCAGGTGCCATCGAGGAGTGAGCATCTCTTGCCGACCGTTCACACCCGCCGTGTGCTCCTTGTGTCCAAAAAATATACAAAAGATTTAATTAATCAATTTTTTGCTCTGGGCATGGGCCCCTACCCCAAACTGGTCGCCTCCCCCTTTTCAAGATTCCTGGATCCGCCACTGTCGATCCATCCATACAAGTGCAAAACTGGGGGGGGGGGGGAGTACAGTTTGGTAGTTTTAAAGAGCGGATTGGGGATGGAAATTTCGCTAGCACATTTTATAGACCATATGTTATTACAAGAACGCTTTCAGACCTAACTTATCAAACATGCATGAGGAATGAAGGAGGTAGAAGACAATATAAGATTACACATCTTGACAAATGAAATATGAAGATAACGAACAGTATTCAATCTCGAAGGTCCAATGAAATGATACAAATTTGGAGCAGAGCAAACACGGACCTCAAAATTTAGAGGTGGGATCAGGTGCCATGTAGGAGTGAGCATCCCCTGCCGACCGATCACAATCGCCGTGTGCTACTTGTCATGGTCGGGGGAAAAACTCGGAAAAATCCGTAGACAGTTCAGTGTATAAGTAATGGCCTAACAATTTGTATGAAAACAAGATGTGTTTGTGAAACACTGATGCCCCGTATGGCAGCTTATGGTGAAGGTTAAAGTTTCTCAAATGCAAGTCAAAATCCAGGCCAAAAGATAAAAAGAAATGTTGGTACCCAAAGAAAGGTCTTGTCTCAAGGAATATACCCGTGAAATTTAAAAGCCCTAGCTGCAACTGTTTAAAAGTTATGGCAAAGGTTAAAGTTTTTTAAAAGTAAGTAAAACGTCAAGGTCAAGGTCAAAGTTGTTGGTATCCAAAGGAAGGTCTTGTGACAAGGATTACATATGTGAGGTATGAAAGCCTTAGCATCAACCATTCAAAAGTTATGGCGAAGGTTAAAGTTTTTCGAAAGTAGGTCAAACTCCTATGTCAAGGTGAAAGGGTCAAAGTGGTTGGTATCTATGTTATCCTTGTTTCAAAGGATATTGAAATGAAAACACGTGTTGTGTGGTTCACTGTTTAATGGAGACTGCATGGTCATCAGTAGTCAGATATTAATACACCCAAGCATCACATGGTAAAAGTGCGGGAAAATAGAGAGTAATTCGGTTATCATTACATACATAAAAATAGTACTAATAATTTGCATAAGAACATAAGGTAATAATTTGTAACTTTAAAATATAGATATTACATCCCTCCTTTTCTTAGATAAAGAGATTCATTAATTTTAATTAAAAAAAATATTAATTCATCAGAGAACCATTTTAGACTAATAAAAAAAAATAACAAAGCAAAATCTATTTAACTACAGAGTCACTTATTCACAGAGTCACTTAGACACAAAGTCTTTCAATACACTAGGTCTTCTGACAGTACGGCCGGACCTGGTGACGTAAGGGTTCGAACTGGGTACGACTTTGGTTCGACTCGCAACGCGTTTCTGTGCTTCAGGAATCCTGATTGTAGGCGTTCCTGGTACGTTTGATGATGACGTATCATTTAACGGCATTTCTGTGCTGGCCCTCCGATATACTATCTCTTCCTCCTCCGGGTATTCAGTCTCGCGCGATTGTATGTTCCTTGGACACGCAATTCTTTTGAAGAAGGATGAGTTGCGCGTAACACACTTCGTCGTCGGACTGGAACAAGGGGAGGCTGATATCATTGTTCCCTTGGTGCTCACTACGATGTGAGGTTCCGGGTTATAAGCTGGCGTCAGCTTATTTCCAGATTCGTTTTTGATAAGGACGGTATCTCCACTGTTTATCTGTTGAGTCCTGTTTCTGGTCTCTGATCTCATCTTACGTTTGGCGTATACATCCTGCTGTCGCGCGATTTCGTCTATGGGACGATCTGTTGGTCTTGATATTTGTGGTAGTTTAGTTCTTGTATCTCGGCCAAACATCAGCGTGAATGGGCTTAATCCTGTTGATTAATGAGGAGTATTTCGATACTGTCGAAGAAAACGGAACAGTTCTTGTTTCCAGTTTTTCCTGTCAACATGAGCAACTCGGACTGCCTTCATCATCGGTTTGTTAAAGGATTCTGCCTGAGCATTCGCCCGAGGCCAACGAGGTGTGATTCTGCGGTGATGAAATCCCATGTTTTCCGCGAATTCCTTGAATGCGGCAGAGTTAAATGGACTTCCGTTGTCCGACTTCACGACCTTAGGTATTCCAAAAGTAGAAATGACTTTATCCAGGACAGGAATAGTAGCACTTGCTGAGGTTGATCGCATTATTTCGACGACTGGATATCTGGTAAATTCATCAGTGATCACGAATAAGTATTCCCCTGCTGGTAAGGGTCCACAAAAATCAACACTTAAGTTTGCCCATGGACCATGTGGCATATCGGACATCTTGAATGGTTCAATTCGATTAGGCCTTTCAGTAACGCTCTGACAAGGTAAGCAGAATTTGAGCGAGTTTTCAACTAAATCGTCTAATCCAGGAAACCATACTTTTGAGCGTAGCAGTGCCTTGGTGCGGCTGATTCCCTGATGTCCTTCATGAGCAATGGTTACGGCCCGTTCACGGAGAGATTTAGGTAGGACTAAACGGCCCTCTCTTAGTAAAACATTGTCAGAATACACAGCTAATCCGTCTTGAACATTCCGTAAAGCTTGTAGTTCTAGCAAATCCACATCTTTATCCTCCAGTCGCTTAAGTTCATACCATTTTCCTGTGCGTACATAGTCAATAGCCTTTTGCATTGTCTTGTCCTCATTAGTTGCTCTTTTAACTTCATCCAAGGTCATAGCTTTAGGTACGGCTTTTTCGGCAATGAACTTCACATAGTGCTCTGCTATGTCCTCCTCTCGTGAGAGTTTTTGTGTCAAAATGGGGTGTCTTGACATATAGTCAGCAGGGTTATCTTTCCCAGGACGGTAGACAATAGTCATCTTATAAGGTTGTAATCTGAGACCCCATCTCTCTATCCTGAGTGGAGGTTTAGCTCGCTTCTATATGGATTCCAATGGCTTGTGGTCTGTCACAACTCTGAAGTATGGTGCACCTCGTAAGTACATGTCGAAGTGTTCACATGCCCAGACGATACCTAGGGCTTCACGTTCCGTCTGGCTGTAACGAGACTCTATGGGGCTTAATGACCTGCTGGCGTATGCAACAACCTTGTTCTCCTGAGTGAGAATTGCACCCAAACCCACTGGGCTAGCGTCCACTATTAACTCGACAGTTTTATTTGGGTCATAGTACACTATCAAAGTATCACTTGACAAGAGTGATTTCAACTTGTCAAAAGCAGCGTCCTGTTCGGCTGTCCAAGACCATGACAAGTCTGCGCGCATCAGGCGCCTCAAAGGTTCACTTACTGTTGAGTAGTCTGGAATAAATCTAGAGCAATATGAAGTCATGCCAAGGAAACTTCGGAGTTCACTGATGTTCGACGGTTTCTGTGCATCGCGTATGGCAGATACCTTTGCTGGGTCATGCGATATTCCGGACTTGTTGAACACCAAGCCAAAGAATGTGATATGGTCACGATTGAACTCACATTTCGATCGATTTAATTTTAAACCACTGGCACTTAGTGATTTTAGAGTGTCCTCGAGAGCTTTATCATGCTCCTCTTGGTTTTTACCAAATACCAAAATATCGTCCGAAATATTCCTAGCACCTGACACAGTCTATATCACACTGCGCACAGTCTCCTGAAATATCTCAGATGCGGACGAAATACCAAAGTTCAAACGTTTATACCTGAAGATTCCTACGTGAGTATTGAATGTAGTGATGGAACGACTCGCGTGGTCCAACTCGAGCTGATGGTACCCTTGTCTAAGATCAAGCTTGCTAAATACAGATGCGCCGTTCAAGTCATGGATGAGTTCATCTACGGTAGGCATTAAATGTCGTTCACGGATGATCGCTTTGTTTGCTCTCTCATGTCTACACAAACACGAATCTCATCAGGATTTTTCTTAGGGACGCAGACAATAGGTGACACCCATGGTGTTGGTTCGTTTTCTACGCGTTCTATGATGTCATCATCTAGCAGCTTTTGTAGCTCCGCTTCAACTTTCGGACGCAAATGAAACGGTATACGTCTGCTCCGCTGCGCAACTGGCTTCACCGAAGTATCTGTATGAATGTGGACTGTTTTGTTGACAAGTTTACCAATTCCTTTGAACACGTCTTGGTGTTTCCGAGTGACATCAGCATGAGACAGCTGGTTCACAATATGTACAAGTTCTAGAGAACGGCACGTAGAATAACCTAACAACGCTCCATTGCTCCCACGGACAACATAGAATTTGTGTTGTTGCATGATGTTTTTCCACTGAACATCAAGTAAACATGAGCCAATCACATCCAGCGGTGCATTTCCTCCATACGGCATAAGCTTGGAACCGTTTGTTTCGAGTCTGGGTTGTCCCAACTTTAGGTAAGTTGCTTCGTCCAAGATATTTACTGACGCTCCGGTATCAAGGAGAAAATCGCAGTAAGTTCCATTGACCTTAAGACACTGTTTTGGGCCTTTGCTACAGTTAATAGTATACAAATACTCTTCATCAGTTGAGGACATATTTTCCACATCCAACTCTCGCACAACTCGCGTTTTGTGTTTCTTTGGATAGCTTCCCTTGGCACCATTACTTTTCTTTGACCGGCATACTTTCTCAAAGTGATTAAGTTTCTTACAATAGCGGCACTGTTTGCCTTTAGCGGGGCATTCTGCTGTGTGCGGATACGGTCCCCCGCAGTTCCTACACGTGTTCGCCACGGCAGCGCTCACGGCCGTGCACTTAGATTGACCTTTCGGCTTCTCACTCTGTCTGTTCTTAAATTTCACACGTGGTTTGTTTACGAAATTCACAGCACGCTCACTCTGTTCTTCCATTGTTTGCGCCTGTGTTTCAGCCACTTCCATTGCTCGGCCTAGATCCATTAAATTCTGCAGGGTCATATCGGGCTCACGTAATGCTCTCCTCCGCAGGCGGTTTGAGCGACAGTGTTGAATGATTTGGGATAAGATTTCTTTGTTTACATCATTAAATTCACAGTCTTTTGACAATCTACGGAGTTCAGTTACATACTCATCAAGTGTTTGAGTGCCCGATTGCTTACAGTTTCTAAACTTGTACACAGCCATTTGTATGTTTTTCCGCGGAGAAAAATATGTAGACAGTACCTGTTTCGTTCCTACGTATGTAGTTGGCGAATCTTCCTTTTCGGCGTTGTAGATGTCGAAGACACGTTCTCCAGCGTAGTGTAATAAAAGCGCTCTTCTCCGGCCAGTATCGTCAATGTTCATTCCAGTGAATAATAGTTCCAATCGCTCAATCCACTTCTCCCACTTTGGTCCTGCATCAGCCTTGTCTGCATACTCAAATGGGGGAAATTCTGGTAATCGGTCCATTGCCGATCGTTAACAGTATTTTCCTCGTCGCCAGATATGTTATCCTTGTTTCAAAGGATATTGAAATGAAAACACGTGTTGTGTGGTTCACTGTTTAATGGAGACTGCATGGTCATCAGTAGTCAGATATTAATACACCCAAGCATCACATGGTAAAAGTGCGGGAAAATAGAGAGTAATTCGGTTATCATTACATACATAAAAATAGTACTAATAATTTGCATAAGAACATAAGGTAATAATTTGTAACTTTAAAATATAGATATTACAGTATCCAAAGGAAGGTCTTGTCACAAGGATTACATATGTGAGGAATGAAAGCCCTAGCACCAACCATTCAAAAGTTATGGCCAAGAAGGTAAAAGTGCTTGGTATTCAAAGGAAGGTGATGTCACAAGGATTACATATGTGAAGTATGAAAGCCCTAGCATCAACCATTCAAATGTTATGGCCAAGGTTAAAGTTTTTCAAAAGTAGGTCAAACTCCTAGGTCAAGGGCAAAAGGTCAAAGTGGTTGTTATCCAAAGGAAGGTCTTGTCACAAGGATTACACATGTGAAGTATGAAAGCCCTAGCTCCAACCGTTCAAAAGTTATGGCCAAGGTTGAAGTTTTTCAAAAGTAGGTCAAACTCCTAGGTCAAGGTCAAAGGGTCCAAGAGGTTGATATCTAGAGGAAAGTCTTGTCAAAAGGAATACACATGTGAAGTTTGAAACCCCAAGCACCAACTGTTCAAAAGTTATGGCCAAGGTTAAAGTTTTTCAAAAGTAGATCAAACTCCAAGGTAAAGGTCAAAAGGTCAAAGTGGTTGGTATCCAAAGGAAGGCCTTGTCACAAACAATACACATGTGAAGTTTGAAACCCTAAGCACCAACTGTTCAGAAGTTATGGCCAAGGTTAAACAGACAGACAGACAGGACAAAAACAATATACCCCCGGGACCTTTCGATCCAGGGGCATAAAAATCAGCATTTTACTTAATGATTGGTTGTATGTGCTGACAAGGTCATTGTATCGACCGTAAAACTTGCGAAATGATGACTTCAAACGAGACCTTTGATGTCCTTGTTTCATCAACTTGTTTGTCAATAGTTTGCCTCGTCTTAGAAATTGCTCATACGTACAGCATGCTCTTACGTAACGAATCAACTGAGAGACATAAACCTTTTTCTAGTAAAATATCTAAATATGAAACAGATAAGTCAGAATTTTATTTATTTCAAGCTCACTCTGATATATCGAGTCGACATATGAATGAAAGCAACTATTGTTAAATGACAATACGTCGTCGATATAACAAAATGTCTAGTTGAAGGCCACAGGAAGTGTTTTCTTCTTCTCATGTAGGAGTTTTTGAATAAATTCTGCTTCATATGAATACAAAAAAGGTCTGCTAATAAGGGAGCGCAATTGGTGCCCATGGAAATTCCAACAGATTGTTGGAAGACCTTATCTCCAAAAACTACATAGATATTGTCAATAAGAAACTCAAGCATCTTGTTAATATCAACTTCAGAGTACTTGTGTGTACAATCAGAATGCTTTTTAACAAAATAATTTTGCAAATGACCAATGACAAGGTAAGTATATTTATGAGTTCCATCTTTATTGAAAAAGCAGCTGTGTATGATGTCAAAAATCCTGGACTTTAATTTTTCGTGGGGAATGGTTGTATAAAGTGTTGAAAAATCATACGTTTTGATGCTATTGATTTTAGTAAAAGTTTGTGTTTTCAAATTTTCTAAGAGTTCTTTGGAGTTTTTAAAACCTTTTAATGAAAACTGTTTTAAACTGATGTAAAATAGAACCTTCGGGACTACTCACTCTTCGTAAAAATATCGTAAATACATTAGCTAAAAATTAGAAAGAGAAAACTATAAATTTATTAACACTTATTATGACCTATTTTAGAATCTAGCAGTAAAGATGAAATTGAGAATAGAGATAAGTTAGACAAAAGGGGATATGTATATCAGTACCAAGGATGCAATAAATATGAAAGGGGGAGGAGATATATACATGTAGAAACACGCTGTTATAAATACCATGCCGCCTTGGACCTGTTCAATTTTACTGTAGTTTATGCCACTTCATAGGCAAGAAAAAAAAGTAAAGTGAGGAGACATGCAAAGGGGTATCGACCACAAAAATTGGCAGAGGAAAATTTCGTCTAACAAGGAAAGAAATCTGAGGAGATGACTGTGTACATGTACCTTTAAAAGGATGAGAAGCCCCTTCATCTTAAGGATGAGCTCTCTAGGGAAAAGAGCCAAAAGATATAGAAGAGATCAAAGAAACCCTAAGCAAAAATCCTAAAAAAAAAAAAAAAAACAGAGGAGCATGTTGTTTTACGTCCCATTCGAGAATTTTTTACTCATATAGAGACGTCACCATATACCGGTGAAGGACTTAAAATTTTGACCTCTACTCGGCACTCAGGGCCATTGAGCAGTGAGGGATCTTTATCGTTATTCGAACTCAGACCTCCCGATCACGGAGCGAGCGCTCTACCGACTGAGCTACCGTGAACGGTAGCATGAGGAGATGGAGAAAAACTAGTGCGGATGCCGTCGTGCCAGACTGCTCACTATTATGCCTGAGCCACTAAGAGAAAAGGAACCAGTCGTGCCTACCTTAACTCACGCTTCCTGTACCAGTTGTAGATGAGATCCTTCAGCAAGAAGGAGCAGATAGATTCGTTTGCAGCAGAGAGCGGAGGGAAAAGGAGAAGGGTGGAGTTAATGAAAGAGTCGTTGAATGTTTTAAAAATCTTCTCAACAGAATGGCCAGTTGCTGACTATGCTCAACACAGACACTATGGTATTAGTGAAGACGGCAAAAACACCAGACAACAAAGCAGAGAGACGCAGAAGGGGGTCGAATTCTTACACAAGATCTATGGTTTAGAAAAATAATTAGAAGAGTTTGTGTAAGTATAGTCTTTAAATTTTCCACTATTGGTAGGTGCATATATATTAAAGCTTTTTTGTTGTATTTTGAAAGAAATGGTTGCTGGTAAATGTAATGTTGGAATTGGCAACGTAAGGTTCTTATGGCTTTGTGAATTTGTTAATCTTATAATAAGATTCTGTTGAGGACACCAAAGTTTTAAGAGGGAGGAAATGTCACTACTGTGACTTGGGTTAATATAATTATAGCATTGTGTGTATAGCATCGTGCTCAGGTAAAAGTAATGTTTTATTAATTACAAAATGTAATTTTGATTTCATTTCTAGAGTAATGGTGTCTTTCAGTGTATCATATGATATCTATATTAGGTCGTATTTTGACTGACATATTTCATATCAATTGTTAGGCCTTTGTTTTATATTAAATTTGACTACGGAATATTCCGTCTACCTGATCAATACACAGCTATGCTAAAATACGCTGTAATTGTTTTAAATAACATTTTTAAAGTTTGTATTTTTTTTTATAGATACTGCCATCCTGGTACATATTATTTGCAGAATATGACTCCCGATTTTACTTGTAATTTCGCTGCAATAAATGTATCTAAAATTGTATTTTTATTGACTGGAAATTGTTATACAGTTTGAAACTCTACAAAGCTGTTTCTTAATTTTTGTAGATATTATTTAACTTTTAAACATATGTTGACCAAGTTTATTGCCGATGATATCGTAGACCTGCAGATCGTCCCTAAGGAAGCGCAGGAGTTTCCGGAGGGGGGGGGGCGATCTGGAGGTATTTGTAGTGAAATAAGCATTGCCAGTTTGGCTCGGGGTTAGGCTTCTAAGGTTAGAGGGTGTTTATTTTGATATTCAGATTTTTTAGTAAGGAATTGGTGACTTTTTAAAAATTAATTTACTTCTTTTTAAATCGTGATTTAAACGGGTTTATTTGGTATCATGAATAAGTATTATCTAAAACGTTTATATTGGGTTAATCTCAGAATGAAACGATTTAATAATTTTGTTACGGTTTGACTGAGAGTTATTTTCTTCAAGTCTTTCCCAGTAAATAATTGATTAATTGAAAAAAAAAATTAAATGTTTATGAAAGGAAAAAAACGCCTATGTAACACATTCGCTTGTCGGAAAGGTCCGAGAAATTGCCATTGAGATTATGGACTTACCACCAAGAAAAAAAAAACATTGTAATAACTTTTAATTAATATGTTAAGTTTAACTGGAAACATTATTCAATATCAGTCTTTTTGTTGAATATAACAATATTTAGAACCCGAGCCTAGCTGTAAAACTTAATCCAAACGCTTTCTCTCAGAATGATTTCTTTGACCCTTTTAGAAACTATAATAAAGGATGAAAAGGACTTAAGAGTACACGGCATATCAATATACATTTAGAAGGCAACTGACAGTTCACTGAATGTAAGGAGAGGTTGAACATGGGCATTGTTATTATTATTCACCTCTGCTTTTTCCTATTTTGTATGAAATATTTACGTTTCCAAATATTTTTCTTTAAGATATACACGCTATAACTTGCGTCAGTTAAATATAAAGTTGGAAATTTATTTATTTTGTGTACCAAATAAAGTTACGAAAATACTGTAAATTACGCAATTGAAAAAGAACGCGTTATAAAGATCTCAAATTATAATTATTTATTTTCCTGCCAGGAAAGTAAAGTTTCTATTTGAATTAATGCATCACGTGACACCGTCGCTACTTTAGATTGATAAACAAAAATGGCGTCAAGAAAACGAGGCAGGCCGTTTGGTATACAAATAACTTTTGACATGGATGGCAAACGTCTAATGCTTTAAAAAACATCCAGTAATAACCATCTTCTCTGTAATGACAAATATTAACTTTTTATTCATAATCGTAGTCAAAATGCAACGTACCTCGTCGTCTATGATTTTCCGCGCACATCCGTGTCTATATACTGTTTACGCACTTCCTTCACCAATATTCATGAAAAGGCTAAATTCTTTATTGCAGATCTTGCTTAATTGTCTTGTAATTACAACGACTTACATGTCGTATTTAGTAAAACTTTGTGGCAAGTAAATTATTTTTTATTTCACATCATGTTTCTCAGATCGTTTAATCAGTTTGTTTCGCATAAAAAAAATCGCGTTTATATAGCGTGTATACCTTTAAGATATACGTACTTCGCAAATTAGAAAAAAAGTTTACGTTCTCATGAACTACCATGAGATGAGTAAGAATATTTCCATTGTGAAGTAACTGAAGTAAAAAAAAAAACAGTTGTACATAAAGATTGTGACCATGCACTTCATTCTTATGAATGCCACAGACTTGAAATTGTTTATGTTCATATTTTGCTCTCACGTTTCTTGCCTACTTCAATTCCTGCACCTATTTCTGCATTTTTCGTGTTTCCAATTTTTTTGCACGCATTTTGTTATACGCCTGTTTTTTGACTCAGTTGACCTAATTTTGATTGTTTACTTCCTGTCAAAACTGAAAGTAAGAAAACCTGGAATGGCTGTGGTGAATTTGGCCGAGATGATTATTTTTGACACTCATGACTAAACTTAAAAATATTGAAAGTTATTTGATATCACAGCCATCAATTCATTCCGAAAGATTTCAAACTTCTAAAGGTATGTTATTGCTCCCCAGCTTTTTAGTTTTGTACTATCTACTTTTAATTGGTGGCGTTGAATTGAATCCAGGTCCCACGTTCAATGCATCATCAACTTATATAAAAATAGTACATAATAATGTTTGTAGTCTCCTGCCAAAAGTCGATATTGTTTATAATGAACTTTCAGACTTTGATATCATTGAAATTATAGAAAGTCATCTTGATAGTACAATACCTACCGACGATATAGAATTTGAAGGATTTCAAACACCAATTAGGTTAGATCGTAACAGATATGGAGGGGGTGTCGTTCTATATGTTAAAAACAATCTTAAATTTACTCAAAGATCTGATCTCTTTAACCCAAACATTGAAATTTTATGGGCTGAAATTCAAAATTCTACAAATAAATTTCTAGTAGGAGTATTATACAGACCACCAAACTCAAAGGCAGATTTTATTGACTATATTGCATCTTCCCTAGAAAATGCCCTTAACACAAATTTGCCAGTATTTCTAGTAGGCGACTTTAATATTGATATGATGTCTAAGGGATTTAAATGCATTTAAAAGTTTACTAAATAAATTTTCCTTAACAAATTTAATAAACCAGCCAACTAACTTTACTTCACAAAAGGGAACATGCATTGACCTTATACTTACAAACAATACTGAAAAAGTTGAATCAGTGGTAGTGCTAACCCCATTTTGCAGCACACATAGTCCAGTGGGTGTTGATGTAAAATTCAAAACATTTAAACAATGTGCATATAAAAGAGTAGTTAGAAATTACTCAAAGGCTGATTATAAATCACTTAATAAAAACCTCTCAGATTGGGATGGAGAGGTTTTTAATACTCAAAACATTAATGAAGTCTATACCAATTTTACTAGAGTATATAATTACCATGTTGACAAAAATATACCTAAAAAAGTTGTTGTAATTCGCCCATCTGATAAACCTTTTATGACAAGTTCAATTAGACGTAAAATGAGACAAAGAAATAGGGTACATTATAAAGCAAAAAAGACTAATAGTGATTATCAGTGGAGTAAATATCGGAGTCTAAGGAACGAAGTTATAACTATGGTACGACAGGCTAAGGATACTTACAAACAAAAGATTACATCACAAATCTTAGACAAAACTATTCCTCCTGGTAAATGGTGGAGAATTGTGAAATCATTAACTAAATTTGCCAATAAAAACAAAGTGCCTCCACCACTGAAATCTAATGGTAATATTTTCATCCATCCCACTGATAAGGCTACCCAACTGAATAAACATTTTGCAAAGATTTCTCATATTGAACATTATAGAGAACCCCAATTGCCCCCTCAAGGACCTGGTCCCCCGTATTCCATAGATTCCATAAGTATTTCAACTCAAGATGTTATTGATCAACTTGAAAATTTAAACATATTAAAACCTCCTGGTCCTGATGGAATTGCACCACAAGTATTAAAAAATATAATTCCTGCCATTAGCAGACCTCTCACTAAATTATTCAATCTCTCCCTTAAAACTAATAAAGTACCATATATTTGGAAGCAATCGGATATAACACCTGTATTCAAAAATAAAGGGAGCCCAGAAGACCCAGCAAACTACAGACCAATTTCACTTACCAGTAGTCTGTGTAAAATCATGGAAAAAATTGTATTTAAATATCTGTACAATTATATGTTTAATCACAATCTTCTCTCTAAGAACCAGTCAGGCTTCCAGCCAGGTGACTCCACTGTTAATCAACTTGTTGAAATTTATAACACAATTATATCAAACCTTGATCAAGGCAAAGATGTTAGATTTGTCTTTTGTGACATATCTAAGGCTTTTGATAAAGTATGGCATAAAGGACTGTTATATAAATTACAACAGTATGGTTTCACAGGTGATATCTTAAGTTGGATTGAGAATTTTCTCTGTGATAGAGTCCAGAAGGTAGTGTTAGAAGGATACTCCTCTGGATTGGAAAGTGTTAATGCTGGGGTCCCGCAAGGGTCAGTTTTAGGTCCATTTCTTTTTCTTATCTATATCAATGACATAACTGAAAACATACAAAACCAAATAAGACTGTTTGCAGATGACACATCCTTGTTTGTTATTGTAGATGCTGACACAGTCAGCCCAGCAGTATCTCTAACTGATGATCTTGAAAAAATAAGGCAATGGTCTCATCAGTGGCTAGTTGAATTTAACCCTATGAAGACAGTAAATGTTAATTTTACCAGAACTCAACGAGTACACCCAAATATCTCATTTGGGAACACAATGAATATTATTTCTCAGAATCAAAGTCACTGTCATCTAGGGTTGACATTACAGTCTAATGGGGGGTGGTCCGAACATATTACAACAATTTATGAGAAAGCTTGCTTACGACTAAATATATTGCGTACACTTAAATATAAATTAAAAAGGGACTTGTTAATCAAAATATATCTTTCATTTGTTCGACCAGTTGTAGAATATGGGGATGTGGTATGGGATAATTGCACTGAAGAACAATCCAAATTACTGGAAAGTGTTCAGGTGGAAGCTGCAAGAATAATTACAGGTATTAGGTGCAATACATCAAAAACTAACCTATATTATGAGTTGGGATGGGAAACCTTAAGTTCAAGAAGGGAAAAGCATAAGCTCACACTGATGTATAAAATTCTTAATAACCTTACCCCTGATTACATGTATAATATGCTCAAAGGATGTATGCCAATTCAGCATAATTATAATTTACGCAACCAAAACTCATATCGTATCCCAATCACTCGAACAGTGTCTTACTATAATAGTTTTGTACCATCCACAATATCCTTATGGAATAATTTAGCTGATGATTGTAGAACTTCCCCTACATTGCAAAATTTCAAAAAAAGATTAACCTACACCAATTCCTTCCAGAAAAATAAAGTTAAGTTGTACAATTATGGGAATAGAATTGAAAATATACTACATTGCCAGTTGAGAAATAAATGTAGTAACCTTAATGCTGATCTTTTTAAAGACCACCTCAATGATTCACCAAAATGTACAAATTGTGGATACCAAATTGAAGATTCATTACATTTTTTCATGTATTGCCCACAATACGTTCTTCAAAGACAGATGCTGATTAAATATATGAATGAGAAAGACATACCAATTAATAAAGATAATATACTATATGGTGCTGAATCCTTATGTTTAGAAGACAACTTTTCAATTTTTGATCATATACATACCTTTATAAGAAACTCAAAGAGGTTTTCACTGAAATGTTAGTTTATCATGATATGCTAGGAAGAATAATATCTCATTTTAGGTATGTTAAGGAAGTTTTTCCACTCTGAGTCAACTTTATTATGTTTTTTTTTCCTTTTTATGGTCTTTCTCTGGCTCTATTTACTCTCTCTCTCTCTCTCTTTCACCCTCTGTGGATTCACTTTATACATGTACCAATTAATGGTTTATTTTATATACTGCTTTTCAATGTTAAATGTACTTTATTATGTTTTCTTTCTCTTTATTTTACTCTCTCTTTCTCTGGATTCACCTTATATATGTACCAATTAATGATCTATTTTACATACTGTTTTCAATGTTAAATATACCAATAATTGTTATATGTACCTTGACCTATGGAGAGAACGATTATAGGCATTATGCCTGCTGTTCAATCCATTTCATTTGTAATAAATAAATATATTTTAAACTAAGTCAAAAAATAGTGCAAACTTTTTTTTTCAATTATGATCGTTCTATGACAAAAGTATGTGACAAGTCATCAGAAAAATAATGTAATTATAAGACATGAATACCATTTGACAAGATACAAAAAATAATAAAGGAAATTTTAATATAGATGTTTTTTGATTTCTTTTTTATTTGTTTAAAAATGTTTTTTTTTTTATTATTTTCAGGTGTACCTATTAATCCAGTGGATATTAGTAGATGATTTTTTTCATACTCTCTGCATTCCCATGCCATGTTACGTCATGCAGTCAAATACATTTACATGTGCATGTGTGCACATTTGTAAACACTGGAGATCCATGAAAATCCCTTATATTACAAGCAGTTATTCGATTTATAAAGTCAACGAAATAAGACAGTCATTTAAAAGTATAAATGAGTTATTTGATAATGAAATTGACAGAAAAGGAGATTAAGGAACTGAAAGTCGATAAAAACTTTCTTTCCTTTCGTCAAAATCTTGAGGTTTAGCATACAATTCGCTGAATAAAAAAAGCATAACCGATCTCAAAATACATGATAAAAGATCATACATGTTTATTCTCTTAACACGTTCCCCCTAAAGCTGTTCATAAAATTGCTGTTTGCAAAAATGAATAGAACTCAGTCATACTAATACTCATCCCATCCCTCTCCGCAAAATAATGATAAAAATAATAATCATATTGGATTAAAAAGATAAAATATTTATATTTGGTTTGTTTTCAACAGTTCTTTTTAGAAGATTTTGTGTACATGCTAACCAAGTATTGATCGTAAAACTCGGTTTTCCTGACAAGTTTCTATTTCCCCTATTCATTATTTGACAGGAATCAGGTTTGCTATTCATTATGTTGAGTATCATATGTGATGAGAATAATAAATAGAATTGAATGTACAAGCTAATTAAGAATCACAAATCCGATCAGGTGGTTTGGGAATGAAATTAAAGCTAATATTTCTTAGCCAAGCCCTTTTAATTAGCTGGAAGTCTATAAATGTGAATTATTGATGATTTTTTTATACGAATACGTGTAATCTGTAACAGTGAAAGATGAATAAATCAATGTCCACTTACATCGCCTTGTTAATCATGTCTAAGGACACATGCATGAGAGATGTATAAAAATTCCTTTTTTAAAAAATTTATTCTGACTAGCACACTTTGCAATACAAAATATATCATATCACATTATCTATTGTCACTTGTTTCTTTAATTTGAATTAATGAATCATGTCCGTGGAATTTAAAATTTCAAATGAAAGACACAGTATAGAATAATTGTAGATATATGTCAATAGGTGTTCAGAAATTACATGGATTGACAGGCCAAAATCGATATTAGGAAAGAAGTCTCGAGTCGAACACTCCTATAATGTAAGGTAAGAGTGATTTTGCCACATAGTTATAATGAGGAAAATAAAAGCGATCAAGTGTCAAAAGCATTCCTTGAAGAAGTCATTGCATGGTGTTAACCCTTCTTTGGAGTACATAACTCAGTGCCGGTTTCTGATACCTAACCTCTGACAGCACGAACGGAGGTTGAACCGTCTTATTCCTCTTATACATCTTGCTTAAATTTCTCCTCTAATGGCAGTAGAATTTTTTCCATATCTATAAAGTCAAATAAATAATGTATTTTGCGTCCAGATATTGATAATCTTCTGAATTATTTCACCCCTGACCAATAAGACTGTTAAACTGGGATTGAATATTTTACTAATTTTTCCTGCATTACATATTTCGATTTTGATAAAGTTATAGAATCCTTTTTGACTGTTTTAAGAAAGTATATATTGTTGCTGTAAAGGAGAAATGTACCTGAGATTTATTATGATATTCATTTATTTGGATAGAAATTTAATCAGCGACTGGGCAACTGCAGGTGGCAAAAATAATTTTGTGCTCGAAATTACGCACACAATCATCGGTGTTTCTAAAATGACAGTATAAACAATTGACTAAGTATCGCACATAAAAATGATTAACAAAAATCACAGCACTCTCTTAAGTGATGAAAAAAATGCCTAGATCAAGGGATATCAAATAAATCGTAAATTACGTTTCTTAAGGTGTTCGTCATCCACACGTTTATTTAGGTTATCTGTATTAATTAGAATTTTTAACGAGAAAAATAATGCTTAGGTACCTAGCAACACAAAACAAACAAATCAACATGAGGTTTGTGAAACTGTCATATTTTCATGAAATGTGATGGAAAGACGCAGTGTTCTCATCTCAATTTGTGTTAATTTTGCAAAATTTTTTCTGGGAGAAAGCGCTTGGATTAAGCTTTAGAGCTAGACTCAGGTTCTAAATATTGTTATATTCAAAAAGACTGATATTGAATAATGTTTCCAGTTAAACTTACCAAGTTAATTAAAAGTTATTACAATGTTTTTTTTCTTGGTGGAAAGTCCATAATCTCAATCGCAATTTCTCGGATCTTTCCGACAAGCGACTGTGTTACACAGGCGTTTTTTCCCTTCATAAACATTGAAATTTTTTTCAATTAATCAATTATTTACTGGGAAAGACTTTCAGTCAAACCGTAACAAAATTATGGAATCGTTTCATACTGAGATTAACCCAATATAAACGTTTTAGATAATACTTATTCATGATACCAAATAAACCCGTTTAAATCACGATTTAAAAGGAAGTAAATTAATTTTTAAAAAGTCACCAATTCCTTACTAAAAAATCTGAATATCAAAATAAACACCCTCTAACCTTAGAAGCCTAACCCCGTGCCAAACTGGCAATGCTTATTTCACTACAAATACCTCCAGATCGTCCCCCCTCCGGAAACTCCTGCGCTTCCTTAGGGATGATCGGCAAGTCTACGATAATATAGGCAATAAACGTGGTCAACATATGTTTAAAATTTAAATAATATCTATAAAAAATAAGAAACAGCTTTGTAGAGTTTCAAACTGCATAACAATTTCCAGTCAATAAAAAACAATTTTAGATACATTTATTGCAGCGAAATTACAAGTAAAATCGAGAGTCATATTCTGCAAATAATATATACCATGATGGCAGTATCTTTTAAAAAAATAAACTTTAAAAATGTTATTTAAAACAAATACAGCGTATTTTAGCATAGCTGTGTATTGATCAGGTAGACGGAATATTCCGTAGTCAAATTTAATATAAAACAAAGGCCTAACAATTGATATGTAATATGTCAGTCAAAATACGACCTAATATAGATATCATATGATACATTAATTAATTTGCTGAAGCAATTTTCATTAATAAATGCTGACAAATGCAAGTTTTGCAAATCCATCCAAATTTTAACTTCTTTTACATGTATGTATGTCAATTATATTTGTATTGAAGGGAACAAGTGTATCTACAGTCCCTGAAAAGTTTTACTTTCCCACTTGAACGGTGAGCGAACGGTGAACGAACAGAGAGCGAACGGTGAACGAACGCAGATCGAACGGTGACTGAACGATGTGTGAACGCTGAACGCAACTTGGTGAACGATAGGTGAACGCTGAACGGTGAGCGAACGCAGAACGCGAACGGAGCGCAAACGCGAGCGCAATGTGAACTGTGAACGCAAGATTTATTCGGAATGCCTCTGATCTTTTCCATGCATTGTATCTATTCTATTGTATTCTAATGTCAGGCGCAAAATAAATAAATATATAGATAAATAAATAAATAAATAAATATTCAAAATTGTCTTAAGAAAGATTAAACATGCACATTAAGTAAAACTATTAATTAAGTTTCTTACAATATTTTCTGCACATATATATGATGTTTAAATTCAGCTGTTTAATCACACGATTTTTATCGTTGTAAAACATTGTTATTGTTACCGAACGCTATAGTTTAAAAGATAAAATCATTCTAGTTGTAAAATAAATATGTTTATTCTTATTTGATATATAAAACCATTACTGACTTATAGAATGAAATATAACGGTTGTAACAACCATACATGTATTTCCGTGTCAAGGCAATTCCATGTAAAATAGTGAGGAAAAAATATTTTGCTACGGTCTGTGGACGTATTGCATCTACATGTATACACTCATATTTAAAAAAAAAATTGTTATAGATTAAAATTTCAGAACTTGTTATTTAAGTACGTGTCATAGATTGATTAAACGGACAAGTGAGAGAGAGAGAAAGAGAGAGAGAGAGAGATTCCGTTTTAGCCCCCCCCCCTTTCCACAAATGCATGTACATGACATGTACATGTATAAACAAAAATTCTTATTTCTTATCTAAATATATACATGATATCAGGCAGTGAAAGTAAACTTTTTTTTATCAACAAATTCATTTTGTTTGACAGTCATGATCGGTTTTTATTTTCCTGCTTCAAGTTCACGTGTTTGTCCTGTCAAAATCATTCGACGCTGTGCAGGTGTGAAAGTTTCGTCAGACCAAAGGCGAAGTGCTACACTGCAGTATTTCCAAGAAGTTTTAACATTTTTTATAATTTCTAGATCTGATTCCAACTTTTCCAATAAATAAATGAAATACATTAGGCATAAAAACTTGAAATGAATTTGAAACATACTCCCTGGCCAATTTAAAATACCACCGTCGCCACGTGTATATTTTGAACTACTATTGTTTAATGACTTTTTTAGATGCATGTTTGTTTTGAGACTGAAATTTTTGTGATACAAAACGCGTTAATTTCTTTTTAAATATTAATTAAAATATACTGGAAACGCTGACTAAGTGATCGATTTAGGTGGAAGTGGGGGGGGGGGGGAGCGGGGGTCTTAATCATATCGAATGGCAAACATATAAAGTTATTGTGAAGAAAGGTTTTTTTTCTCGCTAACAATAGACTTTATATAGAATTGTAGTGTATTATATTTAAATAAATATTTTTTAACCACACTATCAATTTAATTTGCTCCAAAGATATTTAATTAACTGTATATCCGCAGTACTATTTATAATTCTCAGAACTAGTTCTAATAATGTATTTCTATAGTAATTAAAAAAAAACGTGTTAGTAATAAATACTTTCGTAATTTTGCTGCAGTTGGTAAATTAATTGACATGGATTATTACATTGTATCTCTCCATTAACGATTTGTCGTCTTTAACATAACAAAAAAACGTTGCAGTGCTTGAAGTACCCGTATATTGCCCGTATTTTAATTCAATTTTTCAGAATCGTTCTTCATAGGTACATACTTATGACAACATTTTATTTTCCAGAGTAATTTAATAAATAACCTAGCAGCTAAGTTAGAATAATAATACAACATACTGAAGATATTTTTTCCCCACGAAATAATGATCCTTTAAACACGATATGTTAATTATCAAAATTCAAATCCTATAATCCTTTCTTACAAAAAAGATAAGTCCTTTCACTTCGGAGTACCGAATGACAGTGAAGACCGAACGATGTGAACGCTGAGAGCGAACGGTGAACGCTTTGTGAACGGTGAACGCGAGCGCACTGTGAACGCAGAACGCAAAACGGAGAGCGAACGGTGAACGAATGGTGAACGCACGCTGAACGAACGGTGAGCGAACGGGAAAATGGGAAAGTAGAACGTTTCAGGGACTGTATCAGCAAGAGACACTGGATGACACTTGAATTGTGAAGGATTGGCGATGGATCAAATATAAAGGAAAAGACCTTGACGCTTTGTCAGATAGATTAAAAGATAGTTGTTCAAATCTGTTAAACGCTTGAGGGTTAGAATAAAGACTATCTTTCTGTTTCAAAAATTCAGAAGTGAAAATAGAATAAGAAAGATTAAAGATAAATATGTACTGGTCTCACCTGACAAAGCAGTTTAAAAAGTTTAACATTTACTGCATTTTAGAGGAGCCTGGGTTTAACTCTACAAGTACACGAAGTTATCAAACTTATACCCTCAGTTCCCTTTCTAATGAGGAAAATCTTCAAAATCATTTTTCTGTTTTAATATTTTTAATAAAACCATCACCTATACTGAATTTGAATTACCATACCTACATGTATGCTGGAATCTTAAACTTCACAAGCATTTTTGTTTACTCCTAATGAAAATAATAACAACATTGAAGAAAAAAATTCAGCCGTCCAGTTTTGGCGTTAATCAGATGTGCATGGCACCTGATCCTACCTCTGATGTTTTTGGAGGTCCATGTTTGCTCTGCTCCCGATTTGTATTGTTTTAATGGACTTTGAGCATGAATACTGTTTGTTATCTCCATATTTCATGTGAATACTTAAAAACTCAAAGGCACTTTTTTGGAATCACGAAATTTTACCAAAATCAATAGCATCAAAACGTACAACTTTCAAAACTTTTTACAACCATTCCCCATAGATAGAAATGACTCTTTGATATTATAGACAAATGTTTCTTCAATAAAAACGGAACTCTTAGATTTGTAAACCTTGTCATAGGTCATCTACAAACTTATTTTGTTAAAAACATTCTAATCGTACAAACAAGTATTCCAAGTTTGATATTGAAAAGAAGCTGGAGTTTTTATTGACAACATCTTATATAGTTTTCGGAGACCAGATCTCCCACCAATCCAGTGGGATTTCCATGGGTACTGATTGTGCCCCGTTATAACCACACCTGTTTTTGTATTCATATGAAGCAGAAATTATTCAAAAACTTCTACATGAGAAGATAAAGTCCCTTACTGTAGCCTTTAATTCGACATTAAGATATTTCGACGACGTTTTGTCGATTAAAAATATTCATTTTCATTCCAATATTGATTTTATATATCCAATTGAACTATAAATAAAAGACCCTATAGAGTCTAACACATCTGTTTCATATTTGGACATTTTACTAGAGAGAAACTCTGAGGCAAACTGGCAAATAAATGTTTTGATAAACTTCTTTTGTCAACTTCCCTTATTTGTGTAACAGTATGCCATTATCACCTTCATATGGTGTTGATTCGATACGCATGAGCATGTTTTACGACTGAACAATTTCTAAACCATTGCAGGCAATTTACAGGTAAGTTGATAATACAATGACATCACTTATTCTGTTTGAAGGCAAATTTTTCGCAAGTTTTATACATACTAATTGTACAGCCATTATTTACAAACTGAATTGCCTACGGATCGATTTTTCCGTTTTTTCCTGATCATGACAAGGAGGATACGGCGGGTGTGACCGGTCGGCAGGGGATGTTCACTCTTCCATGGCACCTGATCTCACCTCTGATGTTTTTGGAGGTCCGTGTTTGCCCTGCTCCCGATTTGTATTGTTTAAATGGACTTTGAGCTTGAATAGTGTTCGTTATCTCCATATTTTATGGTTTAGATAATGACCTTGTTTCAAATACAATCTGTCGAATGTTGTCTAACGTCTTTCATACAAATTGTTAAGCCATTATTTTCACACTAAATTGTCTACGGATTTTTCCGTTCAGCCCATCATTACAAGGTGCACACGCAGGTGGTGACCGGTCAACAGGGGATGATTACTCCTCCATGGCCCCTAAACATACCTTTGTTTTCAGAGGTATTTTTGGGTTTTGCTTATAATGTGTATTGTTTAAATGGACTTTTGACAATGATCACTGTTCTTTATCTTCGAATTTCATAGTTAAAAGCTAAGAAGTCGAAGAATTTCAGTTTCTTTTAATGATTTGCCAAAAATTAACATAACAAGATAGTGTATTAAACAATAATGACATTTCATTGGACTTAACATAATTGCTTGCTAAGAGTCACAGAACATTTTTGTTATGAACTGGCTGTCAGGTATAATCTAATGAAGCTGGGATCATTACCATAAAAAGAGCAGATTTTGTGAAATAGAACCAGGGGTTACGATGAAAACAATGCATAACCCTACATCATATCACAAACTTTGATCGAGAATCACTATGATCGGCTACTGATATATACGGCGAGAAACATTCCTTTTCAAAAGATAAAGTAAATGGAATTTGCAAAATGAATTGTTTGTTTACACCCCCCCCCCTCTTAAAAATAAATCAATTAATATAATTAATAAATCGAAATGAAGCTAAAGGTGGATTTCAAAAGACATATAACCTTCAGTTCAGATCTCGGTCAAGAAGGAATCGAAGATAAAATAAGGAACGCACAGATGATCAGAAATAATGGCAGAAACAACAACCCAAACAAGAGGCCCAAGGGCCTTAACGGTCACCTGAGTATAATACAACAATTTAGAAGTTAAATACACTGATAGATGAAGCATTGTTGCCCTAGCCCCTCCCCTCCTCAAGAACCCCCAAAACTGAGGCCATATATTTAAAAATTTTGGAAGAGGCATCCTTGTCTATCATAATCATGCACTTAGTTTGTTTAAATAATCTCCAGTAGCAGAGAAGAAGTTTTTCAAAGAATCAATGCATTTTCACTATATAATCAATAGAGCCCCACCCTAACACCAGAACCCCTGACCCTGGGGCCATGAAATTCACAATTTTTGAAAAGGCATCCCTATGCATTTAAATAGTCTCCAGTAGCAGAGAAGAAGATTTTCAAAGAATCAATGCATTTTCACTATATAATCAATACAGCCCCACCCTAACACCAGAACCCCTGACCCTGGGGCCATGAAATTCACAATTTTTGAAAAGGCATCCTTATGCATCATAACCATGCACTTAGTTTGTTTAAATAATACCCAGGAGCTGAGAAGAAGATTTTCAAAAAATTAAAGCATTTTCACTATATAATCAATAGAGCCCCGCCCTAACACCAGAACCCCTGACCCAGGGGCCATGGCTTTCACAATTCTGGAAGAGGCCCACCTCCTCATCATAACTACGTACTTAGTTACTTTATTAAATACCCAGGAGCAAAGAAGAAGATTTTCAAAGAATTAATGCTTTTTCACTATATAATTTATAGAGCCCCGCCCTAACACCAGAACCCCTGACCCTGGGGCCATGAATTTCACAATTTTGGAAGAGGCACTCTTGCTCATCATAACTATGTACTTAGTTCCTTTATTTAATACCCAGGAGCAGAGAAAAAGATTTTCAAAGAATTAATGCATTTTCACTATATAATCAATACAGCCCCGCCCTAACACCAGAACCCCTGACCCTGGGCCCATGAATTTCACAATTTTGGAAGAGGCACTCTTGCTCATCATAACTATGTACTTAGTAACTTTATTTAATACCCAGGAGCAGAGAAGAAGATTTTCAAAGAATTAATGCATTTTCACTATATAATCAATACAGCCCCGCCCTAACACCAGAACCCCTGACCCTGGGGCCATGAATTTCACAATTTTGGAAGAGGCACTCTTGCTCATCATAACTATGTACTTAGTAACTTTATTTAATACCCAGGAGCAGAGAAGATTTTCAAAGAATTTATGCACTTTCACTATATGATCTATATAGCCCCACCCTAACACCAGAACCCCTGACCCTGGGGCCATGAATTTCACAATTTTGGAAGAGGCACTCTTGCTCATCATAACTATGTACTTAGTTCCTATATTTAATACCCAGGAGCAGAGAAGATTTTCAAAGAATTAATGCATTTTCACTATATAATCAATACAGCCCCGCCCTAACACCAGAACCCCTGACCCTGGGACCATGAATTTCACAATTTTGGAAGAGGCACTCTTGCTCATCATAACTATGTACTTAGTAACTTTATTTACATGTAATACCCAGGAGCAGAGAAGAAGATTTTCAAAGAATTTATGCACTTTCACTATATGATCTATATAGCCCCACCCTGGGGCCAGAACCCCTGACCCTGGGGCCATGAATTTCACAATTTTGGTAGAGGGCTCAATGCTTATTACAATGATGCCAACAGTTTGACTGCTTCATGTCCGGGAGTAAAGAAGAAGATTTTTAAAGATTGCATTATTTTTGGTGGTTTTAGCCCCACCCCTCAGGCTCCGGGGGGGGGGGGGGGGGGGCAGGGACCATGAAATTCACAATTTTTGTTCCCCTTCACCCATAGATGCTATATACCAAATTTGGTTGAAATTGGTTGAGCGGTTCCAGAGAAGAAGTTAAAAATGTTCAAAAGTTAACGCACGACGGACGACCCACGACGCACGACGACGGACAAAAACAGATAGCAATAGGTCACCTGAGTGACTCAGGTGACCTAAAAATCCAGTCCATCGAGCGTTGTTTGGTGACTTCCGTTCTGGAAAGCTCTTAATAAGCTTGGTCCAAGAAACGACATCCGAACAGCCGTTTATATAGTTGTTCATCGATAATAAAATATAAAAAGCCAATACAATGGGTGCTACTTTATGTATCTTAGATAATGAAGAATAATGCTGCTGGTTTTCTTCTATTCTCTATGTCATGACTTGCAATATTTCTTCTTTGATCATTAACATCGATGTTATTTATTTCCTTCATACACTGATTCTGCGGACATCAAACACTAAGTTTAATGTTTAACTTGTAAACTTATCAAAGCTTTCAGACTCTGGTATGGCAAAGGTAAATTGACAGTGATTTTCTCTTCAAAATTGATGAAAATAAACGGGAAATAATTCTGTTCTTTTACATATTACCCCAATATCCTTACTTTAACTTGATCCTAGGTTTATAACTATGTGGTATTAAAACCAAAAATATAATACTCGTAATTGTATACGGTGACCAACTTGCAAACCCACAATTGCTCTTCAGTTCATCATTTCTATTTGCAAAAAAAACAAAAAAAAAAAAAAAAAAAAAAAAAAAAGTTTTCCCAGGACATATAACAATAACCAATGTTTCGGCTGCAACTGCTGGTCTTTTCTGTATTTCTCCCCCATAAAACAAATCGTTACTGACGTCAATTGATATGGATGTCATTTGGTTACAGAGCATTCATAAGAAAATAATAGGAAACTACGAACACATTGTTACCTTCATTTGTGATCAGTAAAGTAATGCTTCCAAAAATGGCTGCGTTGATTAATAACAATTATCTATATTTGGATTGGAAAGAACAAACAAAAGGATCATAACAGAATAAATACGCAATGTAACAGTGCTCCACGGGGCAGTAATTATTAATATCATTTTTTCTTTACGATATGGTAGTACACGATCCAACAATAGAATGTTTCTTTTTAGGATCGGGTTGCTTTTACCATATGTACATTTAAAACCGGAAATTTTATAGCAATCCTATTAAAATGTTTTTCCTTAAAAACATTTTTTCCACTGAAAATGAGAAACTTTAAATGAAAAGGTTCAAAATTTAAAGAGAAATTATGTACGCCCAAGTTCGAATGTTCTACTTCCAATTAAGGACAAAGGATAAAAAAAACTTCTTTTTAAATCATGAAATTAACTACTAACTCTAAATTATATTCATTCAAAGTTTCACAATAATGTCCTATAAACTGATTAAAGAAAACATGTATAGCTTAATAGGTGTTATGTCAAAAAGAAAGTATTTTAAAATCATAGAATGTCTACAATTTAATAATATTTTAGAGATTTGAAATATGCATCATTTTCATCTAAAATACGTCAAAAAATATATAACTATTCTTGCGTTCATGTTTGGGATGGGATGGGTTTAGCATATGTGTCCTTCCGTGAAGCCAAAATCTCATCAGAGACCCCATTTATATAGTTGCTGTCATCTTTGTTTAAAAAGAAAGTTATTTCGGAAAAACAAGTGGCCTTGTTCATTTTTAAATAGAACTTGAATAACCCCCAAAAATATGTATGTACCCAGAAATTTACTTATGCATGTTATTTTAAGAAGACTGTTGTCTTAGGGAAGCATTCATCAAAGATTCTATTATAATTATTATTTATAAGACATTTACGATTAAGTTTTTTTGACCGGAACATTTTGTTTTAGTATTGTACTGTTGTAAATAATTTATATAAACTGGTTCCTAATGCAAATATATACACATCGTCGATGTAAATAAAATCCAAACCGAACACGAAGGGGGGAAACCCCACTATGGTGGTTAAGGAGGGAAGGCTCACTATATAGTCATTCTTCCCCCAAGGGGGAAGTCTCACTATATAGACAAACTTCCGGAAGGAAGTCTCACTTTGGGGGAAGTCTCGCTATATTACACCGGGCCGCAACCGTTCTTAAGTAGTCAAAATGTTCAACACATTCAATTTATACCGTTGAAGTTCGAAAAAATTCATTATTCAGGGGTTTAAAACTATAATGCCCCAATATTTGTTATTAATCAGTCACAAATGTAAATATAAGTAAAAAAGGTATTTTTAAACATTCATCAGGATTTAAATACAGATTTTTACGTGATCAAATCTATCATAAAGCTCTTCGGGCTTAATGGGATTTGATCACATGATCAATTTGTATTTATATCTCGATAAATGTTTAAAAATGATGTCCTTTGATATAGTATATAATATCTAACAGATGTCGTCCAACAGGCATATCAGCACAAGTACATGTAGCTGTGACTAAAATAACTTTGAAAAAAGGAAAAATCGCCTCAATAGTAATTCACACCTCCTAAATTCATAGGGATATTAGGTTGGAGATCAATAATTATAGAGCAATTAATTCTCAATGTCCACTGATCGACAGATGAAATGCAGTTTCGCTATATGCTTTATAGCAAGCTAGCACGTAAATTTACATTTTTATCAGTGACCGGTTTTATGTTTCTCTCCAGAGACACTTTATAATTATCTAGTAAATGAAGTGATTTCGCATTATGCCTTCTGTTTAACAGAAAAAAATCAATAGCCGAAGAAAACATACCATGTTATCACACTTTCTTACAAATTTTATTTCCATATATGAAAGTAATGATCAAACATGCAAGAACTGCCGAGTATATGGGTGGTTTAAAATCTCTAGATTATATTAATCATTTATAATAACATTAATA
The DNA here is from genome assembly GCF_033153115.1 of Saccostrea echinata. NCBI lineage: Eukaryota > Metazoa > Mollusca > Bivalvia > Ostreida > Ostreidae > Saccostrea > Saccostrea echinata. The sequence goes on from NW_026889753.1 coordinate 6,324,707, forward strand.
GTGATAATTAGCCTATGATAATATCCAAGTGTAAGCTGAGCATACGATACAGTTATAAGGCAAACGCTTTGATTTTTAATATCTTTAATGTTTGTGTTTGTAGTGTGACCATGGTAATGGTTGCAGGTTAATGAGAATTTTATTGAGGAATACTAATTGGGAAAGCTGCCGAGGAAAATGATGGAATATTGAAGTTTTATTACCTGAAAAGGAAAGTTTCCTTCAACTAAGGAAAATTCAAATGCAGATTTTTAAAGCCTTTCAAGATGCTCTAGGATAAATTAGATAAAAATATACTTCCTTGCAAACTAATCAGTGCCTCACGACTACATTTCTATTATTTGATTTTGTTTATTTTTAAATCAAATTACATATATGGTAAACACAAAATTTCTGCGATAATTCCAGTCGGTTTCTATCAAATATTAATGTTGCTTACCGTATAATTAGGCTTGAGGACGAATGCTGGCGCAGAATACCGTCAAAACTAGAGCTCTTTATTTCATGCCGTGTCTTGGGACGATGCATGGTTTTTTATGACAGGGCTATTCGTAAATTTGGACAGAGAAAGGTGACAAAACCACGAATTTATACAAGCAACACTTCCACTACCGAATAAACCCGCTCCAAATCAATTTTCTTCCTTTTTAACCTTTGAACTGTCAGAAACCACAGCGTGAGGACAGATTTCCACAAGACCACCAGTTCAAATCAGAATCTACTGAATTCCCCCTATAGAACAAGGCACGCTATAGGTTTCATTCCGTATTTATAACTGAGCTGCACACATGTTGCGCAGGAAAAAATAATCCAATATCGAGAACCACGTGGAATTCGCTAACGGACGTGGACAGGCCGTATCAACCATTTGGTTGGAAACAAATGAACTTATGTCGATATTTTTACGGCATATGTAACTGGTACATAGTTTCATCTCATTTTCAGATATTTTCTTGATAATGGGTTGTCTAGGAATCATTGTCGTACACCAGCAGGGATAGGAAATTGCAAAGAAAAATGCATTGCCTATACATGTTGGTTCAAGGAATAATTACATTTTATTCTGCAGATTTTCAAATTATTGTAAGCATGAATAGCTCAGACGTTTGAACTATATTCCCTACAAAATGTAAATGAACATTTATTTTTTTTTTCAAATTGAATAAGGCTTAGTGATTGTAGGAAGACTTTTTCGCAATATACATGTATATTTATAAAACATGTAACTTAAAAAGCCTATCACTGGTTGGAGTAGGATGATCCTTTTGCACTTATATTGAAACAAGAAGTCTGTGAGCCATTGCTCACTAGTAATACCCCCGCTCTGATGTGAATATACACAAGTTCAGTTACGGACAGACACAGGGATGAACGAGAATTTGACATCAGAATCGTACAAAAATGAATCCCATCATATGGCATGCATCAACAAAGAGTGTGAAAAAAATTCATGCATCTGCAATGAGTCGTTGAGAAAACTGCCACGAAAATTTGTTATGCATGGTACGGACAGACGCATGGATACAGTTGACATTGGATTCATACAAAAATGAATCCCACCATGTGGCATGCCTTAACAAAGAGTGTGCTAAAATTTCAAGCATCTACGATGAGTAGTTGCTGAGAAAACTGCGACAAAAATTTGTTATGGACAGACATACAGATACACACACAGACGGACACACAAGGGTAAAACAGTATACCCCCCTCTCTTTCGGAGCGGGGGTATAATTAAAGTTATTTCCAATTCACTGCTTATAATGGAGCAAGAAATAATCTAATAATCATAACAATTATGAAAAAATTAACAAACAAAAGTAATATTACCTCTTTATCGAAAATACACAGTAATACACTTTTTTCAACTACATGTATACGCATTTTTTTTTTAAATAAAATGTTATTATAAAGAAATAATAAAATAATGAATATCAACATTTTTTTCAATATGATAGGCTGAAAGTTGTCATATTTTTCAAATATTGTAAAAAAAAAAAAAAAAAAAAAAAACTTCAAAATATGGAGGTCAGTGAGATAGAGATTTGAATGTAATACATGTATTTCCCTATCTGATACATGTACCTGGTCATTTAGGAGAGAAGGTATTGATCCACCCAAAAACTTAATATTTTAATCCAATGTCTATTCCTGTACCTTTGATGTAATGGAAAGTATGCTTGCAGAAAAAAAGCCAGCAGCTTAACTTATGTTGTCTTGATAAACAAAAATAGACTCTGCGTTGACCCAGGTATTTATTTTCACAATTTTTGAAATTTATTTTTTAAATATATGTTTAATAACCTTTGAGACAATTTATGGACAGACACATAGACTACAGCTGGAAACACATCCCCCACTTCCCCTTCTTCCAAGTAGTTTGCTGTTATAATGAAGACTAGAATGTAGAATCACCTGCGCTATTGACTTCCATACCTGTTTTGTAAGTGGTTACGAATTCTGTGTTGTTAGAATACAGAACACTGTTATGTTAATATCCTCAGCATGTTCTGAATGCGTCCCTCGTTATGGCTTTATTTTAGGGTGATAAAACAGATATAACGTAATGCATTGTAACATAGGGAAGTGATGCCTCATTATCGACTACGGATGCGACAATGATTTTCCCTGAGATGCATAGTCCTATTATAAAATACATTATAACGATAGCGGTCAAAAAGTGCAAGGCGTAACTCCTATGTATATAATGTCATAAACCATACGAGACAAAATAAACCATATTTATTTCAGGGCAGCTTTACGGTTGATAAGAAGCTTAGTTTGACCAAAAAATCCAAATGAAACAATTTCTATGATTCTCTGCGTTTTCTCTCCCTGCCTCATTGCTAAAAAAATGAAAAATAAATGAAATCGAACACGAGTATTCATTCCCACTTTGAAACAGATATATATATATTTTTTTTTACAACGCTGTATTATATTGCACTAAAATTTTCATATATGAACTTTGTAGAGTTATCTCAAAACAGTTAAGAAAGGAATCGATATATAATCAAAAGATACCGGTAGGACATGTATTTATCTTCATTTCGTAATTTCTCAATCTGTAAATATCAGCCACTATCACAGACAGGAACTTCCGGGCTATAAGTATTCACGAGAACTTAATGGACCCTTTGCAGTGTATACCACTTAGTTTTTAGTTGTTTTAACCATGTGATCCACCTTTCAGAGGTTTATTTTCTCTAGGGACTTTTATTTGGGCTTATCAATAAAGTAAATCATTATCATCAATCGATTACTCTGCAGTTTTTATTTTTCTTGAACCTTGTTTATTATGATTACTGTATAAAGAGAAATTTTCATCTCCCTTTTACTTTCCCCTAGTCGCAAATAGGCGAATTTAAAATGGGACGAATTCAAAAAAGTCAGCAATATCTCTTAAATGCAACTGTGTTAAAGCGATTTTAAAACGGGACAAAATTGTTTACAAGTGTGAAAGGGCGAAAATAAGCCTGTATACAGTATACATGTAACACTTAATTAAAGTTCAAGGAGAAACCCATTTCAAATCCTCATTGTCGATTGAATTTTCAATCATTAACTTATATTGGGTCAGTTTTTGTGCCACCAGTGATGTCAGATTGTGTAAGCAAAGTCGGATGTTCAGGAGCTGTGGACTCTCTCACTAAACATCAGCAAATTTAAAATAATTAAATTATGATATAACATTGTAGTAGTTTAATTTTGTTGTATATAAATGGGAAAAATGGAATTCAGTCGTTTAATTCTTATGTTAAATAATCATTTAATGATAAGCTGATGTCCTTTTAAAGCAGATCATTCTTTTACCGTTTTCTGCCTATAATTATGAATGCTGCATTTTAAGAATACATTACTACATAGATGTCCTTTTAAAGCAGATCATTCCGTATGAAAACATTTTCTTAACTAGATTTTCTGTTTGAAACATTCTCGGAAATTAACATTTATTTTTTCAATGTTGTATGCACGTTATGTTCTTGATACAATCACATCTTTTCATATAAGAGTTTTATGTTAATAGATGAACATTCATTAAAGGGAATCAAAATCCCACGTTGTCACTCATTATTAGTAGATCAGGTTTAAATAAATGAAGATCAATACAGTTCTTCAGAATATACATTTCATTACAAAAAATATTCCCACCTAAAATTCGAAATAAGGGCAAAAAATAGAAGTGCTAGGTGCGAAACTCCCAAACTCAGTGTGAAAGGTACTTTATTAGAGTGCAAGATTTCTAAATACGTCAACACTTCCTACTACTGATAATAATTTTCTGAGCAGTGCTTGTCCCGAGAGAGAAAATAGTCGAAAGTAGAGCCCAGTGACGTAATAATTATCGAATTTCTGCGAAATTAATGGAAATCCAGTCCCACAAATTTCCTACACAGTAATCTTTTGTCGAAAACATAGTACCATGCAGTAGCTAGCAACAACCCTTTTATATTCTTTTTAACATTTATTCTAATAATTTGTTTATCCATGCAAAATATACTTTTTTGTTAGATTCTGCAAAAAAATCTTTAAAATTAATATATTTACATGTATTTGTAAATAAAAACTGAACCTTCAATGTTTCCTGAGACTTGGAAAGATTCATACTCTTATCCGCATACGTGCCTATTTGAATAGGGCAGTTAAGGTGAGCGACTGTTAGAGATAGTGAACACATCCCTCTATTGTTTTTAGAGTTAGAGGAAGTTGTTTAACTAAATGATAAATTTCCTAATTTGCGTTCATTATATAATCTTTATGGGTCACCTGAACAAAAGATGTCTGATATATATATATATATATATATATATATATATATATATATATATATATATGAAAGGAGAAAAATCCACTTTAAAACGACTCTCAGTTGAAAGCATTTAGGGATTGAATTGTTTGATTTATGTACACAATGTAGCCTGAAATTGAGAAACATTCTATTTTTTAATTCATTTTCGAGGTTTTCATATGAACATTGAATGTGAATTTACATAAGGAACAGTGATCAAGCTCAAAAATTCAATCAAATATTAATAATTAAGAGTAGAACAAACATAGACCTCTGGAAACATCATTGGTTGGATTAAGACCATGAGAATTAAGCATCCCCTGTTGACAGGTCACACCCTCTGTGAGTCATTTGTCTTGATAGGGTAAACGGTAAACCCTAGGCAAATCAGTATGAAAATAATAGACTAACAATCTGTATTTAAAATGTCACCATTCAATCTAACCAAAGGTTGTATCAATGTCATAGAATTACTGACATTAAAAAGATTTCTTTATACCCATGCAACATCAACGTTTTTGTTAGAAGCATGTGTTGGATTCGAAATTGATTGTGGGCAGAACATGCTCTTGCTTATCGAACTAATTAAGCGACATAAAAACCATATGCAGGTGATTATCGTATCTAGGGTACATGAAAAAGAGAAGTTGACGATAGAAAAATAGTCATCACATTTATCATAAGCTTAAGGTTTAGTTCTTAAATTTGTGTGGTAAAACATATGAAACTGGTTGTAAGACCCTTTTGTGGCTTTTATTTTCAGATAAGTGGAATATGGAATAAACATATGAATGAAAATTAATAATTGAAAAAACGTCGATGATGTCTAAATTTCGAATTTATAGCCACAGCAAGAAAAGTTTTTAAACAAGTTCTGCTTCATTATAATACCTAAACAGGTCGGTTAATAAGGGGCACAATTAGTATTTTTATTAATTCCAAAAAGTTTTTGGAAGATTTGATCTCCAAGGGCTACAGGAATACGATCAATGGAAAACATTACGTATCTTTTCAATATCAAAATCAGAATACATGTACATGAGTGTAGAATTAAAAAGATTTCTAGCGGAGTTCAATTTTTATAAAAGAAGCAGTTGACTATGATTTCAAAAAGGATTTACTTTATCGTTAAGAATGTTTGTATAAAGTGTTGAAAAGTAGTAAGTTTTGAGACAAATGATGTTTTGAGGGTTTGGGGTTGTCACAATTTCTTTAACAGTTTTATTTTCCACATTTGATAAAGGCAACTTCATGACTGTTGTTTCAGATTTACTGCTTAAGTTTTTCTTGTAAACACGTGCATTTTGCCGGAAAATGAATCAGACGTGTCATGTCAAGATTTTAACCACTGAGAGATAATCACTTGAAGACTGGCTCATCCTTCAACAAAACTAAGGGGACAGGTTATGTAAGAAAATGTTAAGATTGTCGCCTATGGGAAATGTTTTAGTGGACTGTTCCCATTGACGCTTTAAAGATAAAAAAGTATCAATGGGAAAATTCTCAAATCCATATTGAAGAGTTGCTTTTATATACTGTACCAATTATGTTCTTTATAAACTAGAAGCATCGCTGCCGTCGATTATTTGTGCATATTCCTTGTTGCAAAAAACCGACTACAGTAAAACTCGGTTTTAGCAAAGTTCTGGGTATCAGCGAATTTACTTCGTTATATGCGTATGACGAATTCGGTAATGTATACATAGCAAATTTGCAATACCTGTATACGTAGCTAAGAATATGTTTTACTTTTAAAATACTCAGACTGATGGTGCCATCTGTTTCCATTTCATGGAAGCTTCATCAGAGATATTTTGTTACTATGATCCTTTTTTTTTAAAAATTTGATAAGTTTAAAATCGTTGTATCATAAAAAGAGAGATTAGAATCCTCCCCATATACAAACTTACACTAATAAACGGTACAGTCAAAACAAAACAAAAAAAACCTGCAACTAGAGTTATACCTGCATGTAAGAGGTTGAATTTTAATGTACGCTACTTCATGCTTGGGTAACTAGCAAAGAAGCCACAGAAGTGTTCAAAATAAACATAAATATACATGAATTAAATTGACCATAAAATCCTCAGGTGAGCCTGTGGTCCATGGCTCTCTTATGTTGGTATTTCGCATGTTAAAGATTCATTACTGGTCTGCAATTTTATTTTTAAAAAAATTCTGTATTGATTAAAATGAGTTTTGGAAAGAAACAAAATGTGTTTAAGGTCATCGGTCCTCAACTCGCCTCCAGGATTAAAATGAAAATTCTTTAACCTTATTGCATATTTACAGGGCACCTTTAATCATTTTCAAGATTATTTGGCTAATACAAAAATGTAAGAGTTCTAAGAACAAAGGTTTTGGACAAAAACTATGATTTTCCCACCCCTTATTGGACCCCAGGGTTAAAATGTAAAATTCAGAAACCTTATATCACAACTTCTGGACACAATAATTCATATTCAAAAAGATGATAAGGCTACTGAATTAAATTTGAGAGGAATTCAGGAATATGGTCGTCGTAGAAAGACGCTTTTGACCCCAATTGTCCCCAGGATGAAAAAACTTCAACTCTACAGGATATCTCAGATGATTTGATTACTGCTAAAATGTTAGAGGAGTTCTGAAAACGTGGGATAAATAAAAAAAGAATTTGGGCCACAGGGTGCAAATGAAAATTCCAAAACCTTACTGAACATCTAAAAATCATATTCCAAAATACGATTTGGCGACTGTGAGAAAAGATGAAATCTGGCATGGAATATGGATTTTGTAGAAAAACTTTATTCGACCACCAGTCTGAAATCAAAAATTCCGAAACCATATTGAATATCTAGAGTAGACCACTTATCATATTCCAAAAGATAATTTGGTTACTGCATACAATTTGAGAGGATTTCTACGAACATTGCTTTTGTAGAAAAATGTTTTGCGACCAACATTTCTCTCCAAAGTGAAAATGAAAATTTAGAAACCTTGTACATTTACAGGATACCACCAATCATATTCCAAAAGATGAATCGGCAACTACTTAAAATGTAAAATGAGTGATGGGAAGAAGATAATCTGACAGACGGACAACCATAATTTACAACAATATACACGAACTTTTTTTACAAAGTGAGGACAAAGATAGTTACTGTAGCACTTAAGGCAGGTCAGACTTTCTCGAAAATTCATTAAATTTGAGAGAGATCTGGTAAAGTATACTATGGTCGGATGTTGTTTTTTCTTTTTTTTTTGTTAGAAAAATTCGTAGGGGGAAAGGGATGGTTTAATATGAGGTCAATATCAGTTTTATATCAATTTGATTTTGCAGTGATCCGTAACAAAAATTACTATACACTGTAATAGTTAACTATAGTTTACTAATAAACAAATTTCAAAGTTCTGACCATAGTAAATGAAATATATGAAGATAACGAACAGTATTCAAGCTCAAAAGTCCATTATACAATACAAAATAGGAGCAGAGCAAACACGGACCTCCAAACATCAGAGGTGGGATCAGGTTCCATGGAGGAGTGAGCATCCCCTGCCGACCGGTCACACCCGCCGTGTGCTCCTTGTCATGATCGGGAAATAACGGAAAAATCCGCTGACAATTCAGTGTGTAAATAATGGCCTAACAATTAGTATGAAAAACGTCAGTCAGCATTTGACTCAATGATAAATTGTATTTGCTGACAAGGTCATTGTATCGACCATAGAACTTACGAAATGATGACTTTAAACGAGACAGCTGATATTCTTGTGAACTTATTTGTCAATAATTTACCTCGTTTTAGAAATTGTACATACGTAGAGCATGCTCTTGCGTATCGAGTCAACTGAGAGATATATACCCCGTATGCAGGTGATGAAGGTATATTGCTGCATAAGTAAGGGAAGTTGACGATTGAAAAGTTAAAGTCATCTCGTTTATCATAAAGCTTGGTTGTTAGATTACCATTAACGTCTTTTTCAAGTAAAATATCCAAATATGAAACAGATGTGTCAGACTCTGTGGTATCTTTTATCTCAAGTTCACCAGGATATATCGTATCGACATAAGAATGAAAATAGCCATTGTTAATTGACAATACGTCGTCGATATATCTAAATGTCGAGTTGAACGCCACAGCAAGTGTTTTCTTCTTTTCACGTACAAGATTTTGGACAAATTCTGCTTCATATGAATACAAAAAAGGTCTGCTAATAACGGGGCGCAATTGGTACCCATAGAAATTCCAATAGATTGTTGGAAGACCTGGTCTCCAAAAACCACATGGATATTGTCAATCAGAAACTCAAGCATCTTTTTAATGTCAACTTCAGAGTACTTCTATGTACAATCAGAATGTTTTTTAACAAAATAATTTTGCAAATGATCAATGACAAGGTAAGTATATTTACGAGTTCCATTTTTATTGAAAAAGCAGCTGTGAATGATCTCAAAAAGCCTGGACTTTAATTTATCGTGGGGAATGGTTGTGTATAAAGTTGAAAAGTCGAAAGTTTTTAAGCTGTTGATTTTGGTAAAATCTTGTGATTTCAAATTTTCCAAAAGTTCCTTGGAATTTTGAAGTATCCACATCTGATTTACACCACTTCTCGAATATATTGTTGCGCAGTACTCTTGAAGTTTCTCCTTCACCACTGATATCTTAGTGAGGAGTAAAGATAGAGGCTTGGTTGAACATTTACTGGAACCCGCTATGTATCTTTGTTTGTAAGGATTTTTATGAAGTTTCGGAATCCAATATAAATATGGTAATTCGAACTCATTTTGGTTGTTTGGAATATTAAAAATATTCAAAACTGACATATGATTTTGAAGAATTTCTTCCTTAGAAAGGAAACTATGAGTATAAGTTGGATTACCACTTGTAGAATTAAATCCAAGTTCCTCTAAAATACATTTAATATAATGAGCCTTACAAACAAAGACAATGTTTTTACCTGCTTTGTCAGCAGGGACCAGTACGTACTGATCATGTAATCTATCTAATTCTTTTTTCACTTCTGGATTATTGAATACAGAAGGATAGATGGTTTTCATATTGCCTCTCAATCTTTTAATGCGCGATTTTAACATACATCTGATACATTTAATCCATTCTGACAAAGTGTCAAGGTCTTCTTTTTCATGTCTGGCCCATCAGTCCTCTACAGAATCCATAATATTTATGAAATTCTTACGCCAGTTGAAGGATCTGGGTTCCCTAAATTTAGGACCTTTTAAAATTAGTGATCTAAGGTCATCATTATTAACTATATTTTCGTCACCAGTAATAACGTGTTCAGCAGGACTATAGTTATAGGGCGAAGAAGAACATGAACACGATGGAGGATTATGTTTCAGATATTCGATATCCAGGCCCTGTAAAGTTTTCTTGCAATTAAAAAGTTTGGAAGCAATAGTCGATGTATATTTGTAGGAAATACAAGGTGTAGTCTTTAACTTGAAATATGGTGGAATACAAGACTGGACCCTTTTGTGATTAAGAATATTACTTATATTAACCGCGTCAATTCCTTTGTTGGCATATTGAAGTTTAAGGAAAAAACGGATTGTTTTAGCTGCATTTTCTTCAGTAAACCGCGGGGGTTTAAAAAGTCTATGATTGGCAATATCCATAACTACAGATCCGAGCCTATATTCTGGTGTCGAGGAATCAAAAAATGGACTTTCCTTTACCTTTTCAAGAAGACTATTTAAAAGTTTCAAAGGGACAGAGTAAAGTTTGGTGCGAATATGATGTAGACCTAACTGTTGATTTACGTAAGGTAGTAATGAATCAAAAGAGACATCGTGTATTACAGGTTTATTGTAAAACCGATGACCATGACAACGCTTATGTCTCTGTGTATGGTTAAAAAGTCCCATCACATTTACATTGTTACACTGTGGACTGGAAAGATTTCCAACACTATCGACATTGTCATTACATCCATAGGGAAAGGCTGTCCCTAGCTTTCTTATCCAAAATTCTTCTCGTTGTCTACGGAAAGGTGTTCTCAGTGATGGACTGTTTGTGTGGTGGTAAATCTTTTCCATAATTCTAACTTTCATTGACAAAATAGAATGATCAGGTAAATTAAAATGTTTGTATAAAAGTTGCTGACCCCCATTATTTATCTGAAATCTATGACCTGATGTTCTTTTATTGAGTGATCCCTTGGTTTCACCAACATAAACAAGTCCACAAAGATTACATTCTATTCCGTAGACAACATTAGAAGATTTGCATTTCAGATTTTCCCAAGTTTTGGTACAGAAGCTCTGTCCAGTAAGATTACTAGTGAAAGAAGTGTTAGTTATCAAAATGTCACAGGTTTTACAGTTTTTCGCAGAACATTTTGAAATAGAAGACATGGGGTCGGAAAAGGAGTCTTCGAATATATCTCTAATAGAAACTTTACATTCTTTCAATTGTTTGTATGAACTATTGGTTTTATACCAAAACTGGGAATCTGAAGACTGTACATATGACATATGTTTAATATCCCTGAGGATTATCCGAGGGGCACTGAATGAACTCCTTGAATCTGTGTCCCTTAGAGACTCAAAAGAGTGACGCCTTTTTATACTGGGCGACGCGTCTGCCAGTATCATTTCGTTATTCTGTGTACTCATGAATGAATAGGTACCGAACGACAAGTATCCTCAGGGACAGACTGTCCACCAGCAGAGATACATGTTCGGTGGTTAAAATGAAATATATGGAGATAACGAACAGTATTCAAGCTCAAAAGTCCATTATACAATACAAAATAGGAGCAGAGCAAACACGGACCTCCAAACATCAGAGATGGGATCAGGTGCCATGGAGGAGTGAGCATCCCCTGCCGACCGGTCACACCCGCCGTGTGCTCCTTGTCATGATCGGGAAATAACGGAAAAATCCGCTGACAATTCAGTGTGTAAATAATGGCCTAACAATTAGTATGAAAAACGTCAGTCAGCATTTGACTCAATGATAAATTGTATTTGCTGACTAGGTCATTGTATCGACCATAGAATTTACGAAATGATGACTTTAAACGAGACAGCTGATATTCTTGTTTCATCAACTTATTTGTCAATAATTTACCTCGTTTTAGAAATTGTACATACGTAGAGCATGCTCTTGCGTATCGAATCAACTGAAAGATATATACCCCGTATGCAGGTGATGATTGATTATTGTTGTTTTACGCCGAGTCGGCAATATTTCAGCCATATTTCGGCGGTGCAGGTGATGAAGGTATATTGCTGCATAAGTAAGGGAAGTTGACGATTGAAAAGTTAAAGTCATCACGTTTATCATAAAGCTTGGTTGTTAGATTACTATTAACGTCTTTTTCAAGTAAAATATCCAAATATGAAACAGATGTGTCAGACTCTGTGGTATTTTTTATCTCAAGTATCAAATCTAAGTATTTTCACGATGGATTTCAGATTGTTATATTCATACATGCATAATTTTGATATCAATTGAAAATATTACTTGCATATTCACATATTATTTCCAAATTCTACGTAATTGATATCAAATTAAAGAGATTTTAAGCTTCGATATCTAAAAAAATTTCTAGGGTAAAGTTTCATATTCACTGTAGTCTATAAATAAGTATAGTAAGTTTTGTTAGGGATGAAAGGAAACCGCTGTTATGGAGCAAATGCTGGAAAATTTACCAAATGGTTTTCATTGCATGACAGTGATACGTATACATGTATGCAACATATAATCCCTTCATGACATACAAGTAGGTTTCAGTAGTCAATTATGAAAACTTTCGTAATAATAAAGAATCGGCCAGCGGACTTTATAATGCAGAAATGTCTGCTAAATAATAGATTATAAGTGAAATAGAATAACAAGAGGCTCATTGGCTACATCGCTTACCCGAGTCACCATTGTCCTGCTGTTCTTCAGCAGATTTTTCCCATATATTCTAATATAAAGCTTTTATCAACTATTGTGGTCCCACCCTATCCCGGGGGTCATCATTTGAACAAACTTAAATCAACACTACCTGAGGAGGCTTCTGTATCAGTTTCACTAGTCATGTTTTTTTGTTCTTAAGAAGATCTTTGAAAATTCCTATGAAAATCGCCCATTGTGGCCCCTCCCTACCCCTTCGGGTCTTGATTTGCACTAATTGAATCTACACTACTTGATGAAGCTTCCATATTATCATGACTAATCATGAATTTGCTGTTCTTGAGAAGGAAATTTTTAAAGATTTTTCCTTTTATTCCCATGTAAAACTTTAACCACCTATTGTGGCCTTATGTAAGCCAATCAAAAGATTGTAAATCTTTTTTCAAAGGTTGATTTTTAAATCACAGTAATCGTATATAGTTTTATTGTTTTATATGGATTTTCATCAAAATAGACCAACAAACTTTAAATATAAAATATTTTTTAAGATAAGCACAAGATTTCCACAATATTCAAGAGGAGCTGAGAGCGAGAGCAAGTAAAGGAAGTGAGATTTGAATTTCAAAAAAGAAGCTTTTTCCAGTAAAGAATATTTTGTGCTCACAGGGTATTCAAATAAAAGTAATTTTATTGTCTGTCTTACTATTGCCATGCCTACGCTTTGTTCGTTGTTGTGTCCATTGACCAGTGAAGCCCAGCATGGCAAACCATGATTGTATTGTGAGCTCAGTCCCCATCTCAGCACTAGAATAGTTCTAGCCTCAAGCTCCTTTACTTATCTACCTCAAAGATGCCAGTTTAATTGCTCATGGTAAAGAATCTTAATAATAAGTTTGCATTTCCGTAAGTATCAATGGCTTTGATCGGTCTATTCTGATCAATTCCATTACAAAATTATAGTCACCGCACCAACTTCAAAATCCAATCTGTTCTATCAAAATAATTATTAATAGTTCATGAAATGAAAGTCTACATGTTATTTAACCAATCCTTGTATTTGGGTCACCATTAATGTTCATTAAATTCTTATTTTATAAACTTTCATTTTATTTTACTTACCCTAATAAGTTCACTATTAAAAACTGAAATGATTATGATATGAATATATTTCCATGTTTAAAATGTTCAAGCGAGATGTCCTTTCTTAACCATATAGATTTTCGCCTTTCGTAAACCTGTATTATCTGCATATGGGGTTTACATGTACGTCTCCCAGTTGATTCGATACGCAAGAGCGTGCTCCAAGTACGAACAATTTCTTAAACGAGGCAAGCTATTGACAAATAAGTTGATGAATGTTGACTGACGTTTTTCATACTAATTGTTAGGTCATTATTTAAACACTGAATTGTCTACGGATTTTTTCCCTTTGCCTGATTATGACAATGAGCACAGGATGGGTGTGACCGGTAGACAGGGGATGCTTACTCCTTCATGTCACGTGATCCTACCTCTGATGTTTTTAAGGGGTCCGTGTTTGCTCTGCTCCCGATTTGCATTGTTCAAATGGAATTTTGAGCTTGCTTACTGTTTGTTATCTCCATATGACACTTATAAACTAGTATATTTTATTGATTTTCAGCTCTTCGATGGAATTAGGATAATACTTGGCAAGAATGTTCTTAAACTAATAGAAAAAATGCATGTGAGAATAAAGTTGTAGATACAGCTATATGTCATGTTTTACTTTAAATTCCCAAACACTTTTTTCCAAAATTTCCCTTTTTAATTCTAGAAAGCAGGATTAAAGAAGCAGGTAAGAGCAAGCTCTTCCAGAATACTATGGATTCAACTACCACATTTAAGCAAAATTAAAATGTTTAAATGAACATGGTTTCTCTCTGAATAGGCTTTATTTGTTACCTTGAAATGTCGCATAACAGCAAATTTGAAATATTTCTGGATAACTTTTCGGACAGAGAGAAAAAGATTTCAAACAAAATGCAAAATACATATCCAGATTACCTTTAAATTTCATTAAATATACAAATGATAATTTGACAAAGAATTTTTCTGTTTTGGTGAGAGAATTTTAGAATTTGTAAATGCACTAATGATAACTGCAACAGATATTGTAATTGTCATTAACTATTTCTAGCAGAAACATATGAAAAACAAGATGTTTGTGAAACACTGATGTCCCCATATGGCGGCTCTTGGCGAAGGTTAAAATTTCTCAAATGCAAGTCAAACTCCAAGGTCAAGAGATAAAAAAAATATTGGTACCCAGAGAAAGATCTTGTCACAAGGAATACACATGTGAAATATGAAAGCCTTAGTACCAACCGTTCAAACTTAAAGTTTTTCAAAAGGAGATCGAACTTCAAAGTCAAAAAGTCAAATTTGTTGGTACCCAAGGGAAGGTCTTGTCACAAGATATATACACCTGTGAAATATAAAAGCCCCAGCACTAACCTTCAAAAATTATGGTCAAGGATAAAGTTTTTCAAAAGTAAGTCTAACTCAAAGGTCAATATCGAAATTTTTGTTATTCAAAGGATGGTCTTGTCCAAAGGAAAAACTGTGAAATATGAAAGCCCTTGCATCAACCTTAAAACGTTATAACCAAGGGTAAAGTTTTTCATCAAAAGAGGGTCAAGGTCCAAAATTTTTGTACCCATCAACCTTAAAACGTTATAACCAAGGGTAAAGTTTTTCATCAAAAGAGGGTCAGGGTCAAAAATTTTTGTACCCAAGGAATGGTTTTATCACAAGCAATGCACATGTCAAGTATGAAAGCCCTAGTTCCAACCGTTTAAAAGTTATGGCCAAGGTTAAAGTTTGGTAAAATTTTGCAAAATTGGGTCGAACGTCAAGGTAAAGATGTCAAATATTTTGATATCCAAAGACAGGTCTTGGCACACGGAATGCACATCTGAAATATGAAGGCCATGACTCCAAAAGTTATGGACAAAGTTAATGTGCGGACAAACAGACAGCTAGACAGACATACGGACTCACATTGCAAAACCCATTTGCCCCCAAATCCATAACAAACTAAGACAGTAGTCAAAGTGAGAGTTCTTAAATTATATTGATTGGAACACAAAGACGTTTTGGACGTTTAACATCGTTATATTGACCTGGACCTCGACATTTAGGGCACTTTATTTGATATTGTCGGTATCCTTTCAAATGTGATGTTTCATAATTCACAATGAAAACGCCTTTCCGGGAACAAAGACCGTTTTTCTACAGTAAAGCGTTATCTAACATCTAAATAGCCTATAGACTCGTTTTAAAGTCAGATATTTCCACAGTCTTCAAAGGATGAAAAAGCTTTCGAAGCAGTTACAGAATATTCACCTTCAGTAGAGCTTTTTTTTTTAAACAGTTCCTCAGAACGGAATGTATTGGGAAAATCAATTCTAGGGCATCTCAATCATAGCATCTCCAATATAATACAAATTAGTAACCCAGAGTAATTTGATTTCAATATAGGTCATAGCTCCAGAAAAAAACTATCTTGTGTGTCCAACAACCAGTCCACACTGTACTCTTTTTATATACGTTACCTCATAAAAATATACATATGAAAGTAAACTAATTTACAGTTGAAATGATGAAATATCGAGTTCTCTGTAGAAATAATATTGCCTGTTGCTATTACACTTATGTTTATGAAATCAGCAATCCCTAAAATGTCAAAAGGAATGAATAGCAATATACTTATTTCCTTACTTTAAATAGCTTTTCTCGCTCATGCAAGAAAAATAAAAATTCAAACACAAGGATTAAAATAAGAATTACTTATATCAAGGTTTCCTAGACTTAATTCGGAAGATCAAAGATGATCTAAGTCCAAAACGTATGTGAGCTTCTAAAAAATTTTATAAAAACTCTTTAACAGCGAAGAAATACATTGAAACTGCTAGAGATCTTATGTATTATAAAATTATATAGTTCATTCCATATGCGGTTTGGACATTAATCCAGTTTTTAAATGTGCAAGCTTTTGCATTTTTAGAAAGCTATGTGCGATCTAAAAAATAAAAATTGTGGATGCTCGGGGAAATTAAGGATTTTGTTGAGTGCTTCTTTCAAAAACATATGTTGGTTCTAATGCATCTAATCTCAATTAAGTCGTTTGAGTTGTGGTTTGGTTTTTTCCTTTCTTTGCGGTATTTTTATGATAAATTGATTCAACAGGTGAAGCAGTTAGATTCAGCTCTACATTTTATTGCTTTATCGGATAAGCAATTATGAAACAAACCACAGAAATCTCAGATTATGTCACATATTGATTTTGTGGCTTCATAGAAGAGACTTTTCTGCTGTAATCGTTCTCCCGCTTTAGATATTTAGTCTCCAGGGTCTTTACACGTCCTGATTTATATGTATTTTTAGGATTAGTGTCTGAAACATTGATTCATTTGAGCAACCTTTCAAAATCGAGTTTTTGTAATATTCATTTGAAAGACTATAATAGTTACAAAATTTGCTAAGCCATGTAATTAGATACTTCTGTCTCTGACATAATCAGTTTTAGATCAGCCACAGTTCTAAGCTTTTTTTCTTATGTCTGCTTGCTTGCGATTGAAACATACTTTTTAATGAACTGCAAAACCTTCCATTCTACACTTGAAAACAAGATATATTTGGAGGAAAGGAGTAATATAAAGCAATATAAAAAGACATATTTGCACATTTCCTGAGGCTAAAAATATTAAATGTAAAACACCCCCCCCCCCCAAAAAAAAAACCAGTTCTCTTAAAAGAAGTAATGGAATTTGTTTTAAGCTCCTAATGACAAGATTGGTTGTTTTTATAAGTCATACTGTTGCGATATCTGAAATTACATTCCTACAAATATTTATATCCTAATATTTTCTGAGTAATTATTGTGGACATAATTATTATAGTAATTAAAACTAACATAGAAATCAATCTAGTTTTTATTATCTTTCCTGTAATGTTGGAAAAGAGCCTGCATAGTCTTGATCAGAAACTTGAAAACATGTTTAAATTATTTCCTTATACATGTATTTGTTTTTCTCAGTCTGATTTCTATTATTTGATATTCAAACTACTTTTGTATCGGGGGTAATAATGGCATGTCTGTGTTCTTCTAGAAAGTGTCACCTGTATGACCTTTAGATACAATAAAGGTGATTCATAATGTGAGGGAAAAAATAGGTGTGAAGCACAGTACTGTACGACTCACATTTATGACATTTCTGAAACATTACCGAAAAATATGACTCTGTGATCAGTTCCAAGGACAAACAAAGGCAAAATTTTGTGATCGTGAATGCTCGATAAAGAGTTACTCAAAGGACATGAACCATTACAATTTAGCTTGAGCAATAAGGCTATTTTTAAAGAGAGCTGCAGAACTGTAACTCTCTGGTTGAGAGAACCAAAGAGCTAAAGATCCAAACATTGTAATAACCTTCGACTTACGCCGACATTTTTTTACGCTTGTTTTGATGTTTTATTTCTTGTATTTTATAGGTTCCCCGCTTCAAGAATGGTATTCGTTATGAACCATAACATATTTATCCTATTCTTAATACCTTATTTGCCTTTCAACGTTTCCAAACACCTCTATAATATTTTGGAGTGTCAGTTCAAAAAATTCATATTCAGTCGTTCATGTTGGGGGTCGTGCGAAAATAAGTCTGTCAAAGAACATATACATGCAGAGAAAATGTAAAGAAAAATTTTGAAGGTTCAAATAACGTCTATAAAGACGACAATATGTACATTAAAGAGAAATTAGATAAATAAACTCGGGCGTATTATTTAAGCATGACACAAACATGGACGTCGGAATACGAATTTTTAAAACTGATACTCCAAGACCAAATAAAGTTGTTTGGAACCATTGAAAGGTAAATTAAGTATCAGGAATAGGAGTTAAGTACAATTACATGGTTAAAATATATGGTTAAATAACGGATACCAAGCTAAAAGCTGAGGAAGGTATAAAATACAACAAATAATAGCCGAAGAGTGAAACAGAAAGCGGCGCCGTAAATCGAAGGATTTTCAAAGCTTGGATCTGTAGATCTCTGGATTATCTATCCGAATTTTCTCAACCAGAGAGCTACAATTCTGCATCTACTTTAAAGGGCAGCTTTGACTAAACCGTTTTATTGTCTCTTACTCCTTAGAAAAATAAATGTGATCCATGTACTGACGTGTACTACCCACATCTGTAAAAATTCTGAAAGTCATTAGAAAAATAAGTCCTTCAGTTCAAGGACCAAAAAACTAGGCAAACGTTTTGTAATTGTGAAAACTCCCTACAGTGTTTCTTAAAGGACAAGAAACATTACAATTGGGCTTTAGCTGTAGGGTTATCTTGAAAGGGAAACAATGAATAAAACATTTTTTTGTTTTCTTAATCCTTATCTTAAGCTTCGGGTTTTCCAGTATCGATAACTTAAGCCTTACACTCACGTAACCTCAAATTATCACACATCACAGACAATGATTTAAAATCAATGCTATCTCATGACGTCACTAGTCATTGAACCATACTGTTTTTCAATAACATCGACCATCCTTTACGGAAAGAAATGTTATCCTGTCTAATCTATAATCGAAGAAAAGCTTTATTTTATGTGAGTATTGGCAACCAATCCGGCTATTTCTTCTTTAATTGACATTAAATTTTCATCTGCAGGAAATGACTGTTTTCACCTTTTTTCTATTCTAAAAAAAGTAGCAAAAAATTCTCTTTTTGTTCAATAATAAATTTTATAATGCTCATAATTTCATTGTAAAAACGGGTAATTCAATCCAAACACAAAATTGGAAGTAAGCATGTCCTTTATCGAAATTTAGTTTAATCCACGTCCTATAATTAACGCTAAAATACAGTTATGTACATGTTAGTTGTGCCAACGACTATGATAACTGCCCACTATATATCACACCTTATTATGACTAGTGATTATTATCATAATAGAACTGTGTGTCAACTCTTGATGAGAATAATATTTCAATGAAAGATGTTATTTAAGATATCCGCACCCCAGCCAGGAAGGATAACTCTTTAATTTATTATTTAATTCAAAAAGTTCTCAAAATCAAGCTTAAATCTTTTCATGCAAAAATTTTCATTTCATGCATCTCAATGTGATTCAAGGTTCTTTGAAGTCTTAGAAACGATCTTGTAAAAGGTTCATATTTGTACCCTATAAAAGTATATTAAAAATTACGTATCTAAAACAAGTTGATGAAACAAGAATATCAGCAGTCTCGTTTAAAATCATCACTTTGTAAGTTCTATGGTCGATACAATGACCTTGTCAGCAAATACAATTTATCATTGTCAAATGCTCACTGACGTTTATCGTACTAATTGTTAGACAATTTTTACACACCGAATTGTCGACGGATTTTTCCGTTATTTCCCGAACATGACAAGGAGCACACGGCGGGTGTGACCGGTGTCGCATAATTTACGTTCCGGGTAACTTAGCGTTCCGGCCGGAACGCTAAATATCTATAATATTGGTTCCGGGCTATAATAAACGTTCCGGCCCGCGTAAGTTTGGTTCCGGCCATAATAAACGTTCCGGGCATCCAAGCACCCTTTTAAAAACTTTATTTATAATTAATATTTACAAATAATTTGGATTTTTTCTTTCTCTTAACGGGTTATACGATGCAGCAGGATTTACACGTATATCGATTTAGAAGAAGTCCCAATATACGGTCTTAATACATGTACCAATACTATAATCCATGGAATTATACGTAATTATGTTGTTTCTTTGTAAACAAAAGAACGCGAAGGCGTGAAACTTGTTTACATTGATATACCCCGTCATATGTTGTTTTATGACTCCCTTCTATCGATACAATGTGCATTCATGCGAATCGCTGTATGTCACTTCCGCAATTTTAAATGAGTTTTAGGCAAAGGGCATCCCGATCAGCTGGTAATGCTAATATAGATGAATTATATTTACGATTAAAAAAAATTATTGGATAATATTTTGATATCTTTATATATATTTTTTCAAACACCCATTGCGTTTTTGTAAAGCCAAGTATATAATTAAAGCACATTACGTGAATGAACATAATAGGAGATGTGTGGGCGACGGACTTGCAAAGGTGTGAATAGACATTAATTTCAGCGGAAAATTTATTTATAAAGTATTTAATATGAAGAAAAGCAATTTCCTGTAATAATTGAGTGAAAAATTTTGTGGATTTTTTTTTCTCGGATAAAATT
The DNA here is from genome assembly GCF_033153115.1 of Saccostrea echinata. NCBI lineage: Eukaryota > Metazoa > Mollusca > Bivalvia > Ostreida > Ostreidae > Saccostrea > Saccostrea echinata. Next base: position 6,345,597 of record NW_026889753.1, read on the forward strand.
TATTTTTTAAACAGTCAATGTAATGCCAGCAAAATATGACGAACTTTAAAATTTCTAAGATCCCGATTCTAGCAAAGGTTTCAAGGTCACGGCTAAAAACTATTGAATATAATTCAGCTCATTTTTATTTATACAGGTAAGTGCACTTATCAGCATTTGTAATAATAACTCTGAAGAGGAAATGTAATACAGATACAGATTTGTATTTTACAATCCTGAGAAATTAATAGTATTGTTAAGCCTGTGCAAAATCCTAGCCTAGGGGGGCAGAAAACTTAACCCGACTGGCTAACGGAAGAGGCATAGATATAATTATATTTTACTTAACAATTTGTTGAATGTAAGTATGTATTTTAATTTCCGCTTAAAGAGGCTGGGGGGTTGTGGCCATTTTTAGACTATATTGATCTCCTTTAAAAAGAAGAGCTCCATATGAAGATATAGAAAATGATCAAATTTTAAAACTAAAATTTTTGAAATTTTTCTTTGCCAAATGATAGTTGACAGCTTAAGATATCATATCTAAAAAATTAAGTTAAATCTGGTGGTTAATTTGTTGACCCCCCAGCCTCCTTAAATGTCACATTTTTCGCTAAAACGTCCATTTTTCCCCGCTAAAATTTTTTATACCATGTATTCAGAACTCAGTTTTCAAAAGGCATATCTGAATGATATATATAAATAAACGAAGTTTCAAAACAATAATTATTTGGGAAGAAGAAGAGATTATTCTGTAATTCTGTTAGAACATGTTTTCCGCTATAGAATGCAGTGGAAAATGGAAAATATCCCCCTCCCCCCGTGAAACTAAAATGCGGCGTGTAATTTTCGTTAGTCTAAAACTGCACAGCTCCATTTCAAGTTAGACGAATTAGGCTTTCATCTTATAATCTTGAAAATGAGACAGGACGTCATGATAATAAAATACTTAGGGAGAGTGGAATGTGTAGAATGTGTTCAAGTGAACATGCGTGGATCTAAAAATATTTCAGGGGGGGGATGTTGAAGATGAAATGAGAGTTGTTATAACGTACGAACGAAGGCGGCTGACTTCCTTCAATATTTACGATAAAATGGGCTCTAAAACCTTAAGGGTAAGGATTGACCTCAAAAAGTTTATGTTTGTGAGGTATTAGTATCCGTATCAATTGATATCCACAGTCATTGCAGAATTTCATCAGTCATTTCGGCGCATTCTACTTACATTTCGGCAGAAACCCGACATTTCGGCGTTTCGTGTCACCCCAGAAAAGTCCATTTCAAGGCCTTTAAAACATAAAAAAAAATCATTTAAAATTTGCTAAAATCTTGATTTTACTAAAATATTTGAGCTAATTCAGTTTACCTCACTGCTATTTTCACAGTCAACATTGCTAGTCTTTACTTTTCATATTTCAACCTTGTTTTTTTCTCTTCCTACGGACTTTAAAAAACAACAACAACATAATTTTCATTAATTACTTGTGTTTGTTCATTCTAAGGGAATAAACCATATCGTTTTGTTTTCATGTTTGTTTCATTGCAGAATAAACCACATATTCCTGAAATATCCATTGTTAATTTATCACAAAAATTATATAACTATCTTCATCAGAGAATTATATTTTTTATGTTTGTTTATTTCTAATGGAATATAAATCATATTTTCATGCCAAGTGATAATATCTATGAGGAATGGAAGCCATGTATTCGAGGCTCGACATAGTGGAATTTGCAACATTTGTAATATCATTTAAACAGAGAATGCATCTCTGTAAATACATATACCATTTTGTATTTAATTCTTTACTTTATCAGATTATATAAAATTAAAATTTACTGATCAAATTTATCTTTGACATTATGCTTCTTTCTAGGCTTTTGTAATCTCAGTCTAGTTTATCTTCTGTCCTCTTTACCCTGTAAATACCAGGTCTGCGTGCATTCAAGCGAGAAATTCACACCTGACATGCACTAAATAAACAAAGGGACTTAATTTGTATGCATTAGATAAACAAAGCCTTTCTTGCGACCAAATTTTATTCGGTGTATATGTATCAGAAAGCGTATTTCACGATCTTTATTTGGACTATTTAATTCATTTATTTTTAAAAATGGCTGTACAAAAAGGGCATGACGCCTTATAAAAAGAACATTGCGCCACATGAGAATGGCATGCCGCTGCGCCATGCTTAATCCTCAAGGAAAAAACTACTTCTATGATTCAGTGTAGAACGAATTCTGGCAATTAATAATTGAGAGATACCGCTATTCGAAGATTGCAGCCATGGCCGGAACCAAACTTACAGTAAAATCCGGAACCAATATTATGATTTTAAGGTTCCGGCCGGAACGCAAAGTATCCGGAACCTAAATTATGCGACACCGGTCGGCAGGGGATGCTCACTCCTCCATGGCACCTGATCCCACCTCTGATGTTTTGGAAGTCTGTGTTTGCTCTGCTCCTATTTTGTATTGTTTAATGGATTTTTGAGCTTGAATACTGTTCGTTATCTCCATATTTTTCATTATAATGCGCCATTTGCTTGGTTAGAAAAAAATCGTTCGAATCGTATTACATCTGTTGCTACGTCACAATGACTTACGTCAAAAACATATCAATTCGCTTGATGTAATTTCAATTTAAAGGCGTTTTTGAAAAGAAAAACTCTTATTTTTTTTTTACAAAATGAAAGAATATGAAATTATAAGGAATAAATGTAATAGCTATCCAAAACTTTGCATTGATTGGAACATTCTCTTCGAAAAAAGGAAATGCTGTACATGTATTTGTTTCAACAAAAAGGTGCAGATAAAACAGTGATCAATGTCATAAATCCTCGCAATGTCATAAATCCTCGCAGGACAAAATCAGACCCATATAAACACCAAAATTGAGAAAGACAAATTAAAGACTTTTAAGGAGGCTGGAGGGTCAACAAATTAACCACAAATTAACCACCAGATTTAACTTAATTTTTTAGATATGATATCTTAAGCTGTCAACTATCATTTGGCAAAGAAAAATTTCAAAAATTTTAGTTTTAAAATTTGATCATTTTTGTATATCTTCATATGGAGCTCTTCTTCTAAAGGAGATCAATATAGTCTAAAAATGGCCACAACCCCCCAGCCTCTTTAAAATGCAGAACTAGGTTTGATTGTCTGAAAACTTAGATATATTTTGAATTCATAAGGAAATTGTGTATGATATGTGTAGTATCATTTTTATATTCATGAATTAAATGTTTAAAATAATTAGGACACGTCAAACTAAGAAAAAGGAAAGATTCATACACATAGGTACATAAATTTTGACTTTATTTTGACTAAGCGAATTATACTTTACTGCTGACCAAGAATGTCTACGTTTAGAGTCCGTCTGGCATTTTGTGTACTGTAATGTCGTTTTTCTCGTTAATCTCTTTTATGTCTCTTCCTATGAATGTTTTATCCACAAAGGATTCTCCTAACGACATACAGGAAAGTCGTCTTCAACCCTTCTTTCAATATGATATTACCAGAGAAGAGTTAGACAACGATAGCACATTAGCATTTAGGTGTCATTACACAATCCTCTGCATCATACTTCCTTTTTACGCATACTTGTGAAGGAGGCAATCTGTGGTAGACCGAAGATGCACGACTCAGTTTGCAAATCTATATTACAGCTCAATATCAGAGACATAACGGTGAGACCGTAGACACTAGACTTGAATTCCCAGGTATAGCTCTTGTTTTCTTTTCGTTGACACTGTAGTTTAAAAGCATGTACAGAAAAGAATATTGCTATTTTAAGATTCATTTCTAGAAGAAACAATCATTTTGCAGGATTCAGAATAATTGTAGATTGATTGATTGATTGTAGGCTGTTTTACGTCCCGTTTGAGAATTTGTTCACTCATACAGAGACGTCACCATATATTAGAAAAGGACTTCAAATTTAGACCTCTACTCGGCACTCAGGGCCATTGAGCAGTTAGAGTTCTTGACCGTTCCAACGAATACCGTGACATGGGACCTCGGTTTTTAAGGTCTCATACGAAGGGCCCACAACTTTCACTTCAAAGTGCCGAGCGCTTGGCGAAGAAACAGTTGCTACCTGGGGCTTTTTTTTTATCGACTTAGGTCAATCGTGATTCGAACACACGACCTTCTGATCAAGGAGCGAGCGCTCTACCGACTGAGCTACCGTGACGGCGAATAATTATAGACATTGTTGTGATATTATTTTAATTTATTAGATATAGGTGCATTGTACGTTATACCTTATCTGAAACCCTATTTTGTGATAGAATAATATAATATGAAAATCTGAACATGTCATTCATTTTTATGTGCAAAATGATTCGAGAATTTTTCACTCATATAGAGACGTCACCATATACCGGTGGAGGGCTTCAAATTTTGACCTTTACTCGGCACTTAGGGCCATTGAGCAGTGAGGGATCTTTATCGTGCCAACGCCCGCCGCGACACGGGGCCTCGGTTTTTAAGGTCTCATCCGAAGGACCCGCAACTTTCACTCCAAAGTGCCGAGCGCATGGCGATAAGTTGCTACCTATTTTTATCGACTTGGGTCTGTCGCGGCCGAGATTCGAACTCACGACCTTCCGATCACGGAGCAAGGGCTCTACCGACTGAGCTACCGTGAACGGTATATATGTGCAAAATGAAAATGAAAAACATGGTAATGTGGTCTTCTCAGAGTATTCAAGTAATATTTTTTTTTAATTTTATCAAATAATTAGCAAAAATCTCAATATTGTATAAAGACTTTTACTAAGTTAAAATTATAAAAACATTAGTTCAAGGTGAAGTTTGGTTCAGAGAAGCAGGTGAATTTTAGAGTAGTAGTCTCACTAAGACTTTTAAGTGTAATAAGTAGGAATTCATAACTTTACCTTAGACATATCTATTCTAATGATTCGGATATAAAACACAGCTGATGGTTAAACTGAATTTCATAACATCGATTTACATGTAACAGTACACGTTTTCAGGTTTGAAATATTGAATTATTGAACGTTTTGTAAAAAAAAATATGTTCACCTTATCCCTTGATTGAAAATATGGAGATAACAAACAGTATTCAAGATTAAAGTTCATTTAGGCAACAAAAATCGGGAGCAGAGCAATCACTGACCTCCAAAAACATCAAAGGAGGGATCGGGTGCCATGGAGGAATGAGCATCCCCTGCCGACCGGTCATACCCGCCGTGTGCTCATTGTCATGATCGGGAAAACGAAAAAAAAATCCGTGGACAATTCAGTGTGTAAATAATGACCTAACAATTAGTATATATGAAAAACGTCATGCAGTCAGCGTTTGACTTAATGATAGGTTGTATCTTCTGACAAGGTCATTGTATCGATATCATTGACAGCTGCTTTTTCAATAAAAATGGAACTCGTAAATTTACTTACTTGTTATTGGTCATTTGCAAAATTATTGTCCCCCGCTTTCACTGAAAGTGGGGGATATTAATTTGGGTCGGTCTGTCCGTCCGTCCGTCTGTATTTTCTGTCTGTCTGTAACACTTTCGTTTCCGCGCGATATCTCGAGAACCCTTTGAGCTTTCGCAATGAAATTTTGCAAAGCAACTCACAATGGCCTAAAAAAGAACTCGAGTAATTTTGAGGTCAAAAGATCAAAGGTCAAGGTCATAAATAAATAAATTCTGTCTGTTTTAACACTTTCGTTTCCGCGCTGTATCTCGCGAATTCTTTGAGGTTTTGCAATGAAATTTTACACAACAATTCCCTGTGGCCTAAGGAAGACCCCTATTGCTTTGAGGTCAAAGTTCAAGGTCGTTAATTTATAAATTCCGTCTGTGTGAAACACTTTCGTTTTCGGGCGATAGCTCAAGAAACTTTTGAGCTTTTGCAATGAAATTTTATACCATAACTCCCTATGGCCTCTCTCGTCCCTCTAAAAGTGTCCCGCCCCGTTTTTTTTAATATTTATTGTATTTAAGGTCGCTTGGTACTATTTTTAGAACAGGGGCATGTGGAGAGTTATTACATGTACGTATAATACAGGTTGTCGGCGGACTTTATATTCTAATTACATCTATTAGAACTGTTTAGTAAAGGCTAAATTAGACAACATGTATTGTGTAAAATTTTGACAATATGTGAATATAAACATTATATGTGACCTAATGTTTGCATTTAATCTTCCGTATAATCAAGTGCCTCCGTGGTTTAGGGGTATGATGCTGGCTTAGCAAGCGAGAGACCGGGGTTAAAGTCATGTATGATAAGCAATACTGTATATTGTAACGTCTGAAGGGTTCGACAGTTTATCATCAAAGTCTGACACCAAGTTATATTTATATCATCATTTTGTAAGGCTTTTATGCCATCTTTTCTTATATTATAATGGTAATTTTCAGCAGACGATCTTTTATGAGGCGCACAACAATACTCTTATGAAAAATTATGACCATCGCGAAGTGCATGTGACTTTCTTAAATTCGATAACTTATATAACTGTAGTATGTACCTGTAGTTCATTTAAAAGTAATACAAGTATATCTTGATTCTTGACATGCTTTTAGTGTTTGAGGTTTATCAAACACATCTGTGTTTGTATTTTGTTTCATTCCAATAAGAACCGTTCACGGTAGCTCAGTCGGTAGAGTGCTCGCTCCGTGATCGGTAGGTCGCGAGTTCGAATCTCGGCCGCGACAGACCTAAGTCGATAAAAAATAGGAAGCAACTGTTCCTTCGCCATGCGCTCGGCACTTTGAATTGAAAGTTGCAGGTCCTTCGGATGAGACCTTAAAAACCGAGGCCCCGTGTCACGGCAGGCGTTGGCACGATTAATATCCCTCACTGCTCAATGGCCCCAAGTGCCGAGTAAAGGTCAAAATTTGAAGCCTTTCACCGGTATATGGTGACGTCTCTATATGAGTGAAAAATTCTCGAATGGGACGTAAAACAACATACAATCAATCATTCCAATAAGACAGCTAGGAATATATTCAGTCACTTTAATTTGATTACTCGGACTCTAGGGGCGTAGCTAGGGGGTGTTTAATGTGGAAGCAAATCAAGGCTGGGCGTTTGGGGCCGCCTTAAGGCCCCCAATCGGTCCAGGGAAAAGCTCTGGTGGGGCCCAGGGGGCAAAGCTCCCGGAAGTTGGCGAGTTTTTTAGCATTTCAGACACTTAATTTTGAGTACTAGTATCCAGAAAGGAAAGTTAAAATAATTCGAGTTTCAACTTTTAGAATGCTTATTTCCTCATCATGAAATTAACGGTAAAGAAGAAAAAGTATTGAGTGATTTATGATGGATTTTATTTTTTGTTTTTATTATTATTATTTTGTGAAAATGATGTTTAAGCACTTGCGTACGCCTAGCTACGCGCCTGGACTCCTTCATACGGGTTAGGATATACCTGTGGTTGAAGGCATTGTTCATATGAATGCGCATGAAATATTTCATTCATTCAGTAAATTAAAAATCTGCGATCAAATGACAGTTAATGCGCAGGAAACTAATGTGCATTATAACTTTATTTCTACAGTCTTTTATTCAGTATGGCGGTCAGACAGGTTTGATCCCTGTAGCCAGATAGCTCAGTTGGTAGAGCACCTGAATGGAGATTCAGGGGGCCCGGGTTCGAATCCTGGTCTGGTCCGTCTTATTTTTCTCCTTTCCTGTTACATTTGGTTCCGTGCCATGCTCTTGATGTGACAGGTGAAAAACCTGCCAGGGAAGAGCCTGCGTTGGTGTCTTCGGGGGCCGAAGACCTTTAAAGGAAGGAAGAATATGGCGGTCAGACAGGTTCAATCGCCGGTGGCCAGATAGCTCAGTTGGTAGAGCACCTGATTAGAGATTCAGGGGGTCCGGGTTCGTATCCCGGTCTGGTCCGTCGCATTTTTCGTCTCCTGTTACATCAGTGGGTTATTATGACGTCACTTTCAAATGACGTCACCCTTGTGCAGAGCAGATACATGCTATCTGTACACATTTTGGAGATTAATAGTTTTTCTCTGTTTTTGTTCAAAAATAGCATATTAAGTACCTATATCTGACAACTGATATGTGCCATGTAATATAATTTTGTCATACGCATGCGTCAAAATTTATTTGAATTAGCTTCGCTTAGCTTTCACACGGAGCTAATGTGAAGTAATATTTGTTGAGCATTGAATTAATTCGAATTAAATTAATTCGCGTTAAATTCTCCGTGTGATTTATATTAATTTGCAGCACTAAATTTAGCATATCGCAGAAAACAATAATGCAAATGCGTCTGGATTCTATTTTCGCCATTAATCATGGTTAAAGTGAGAAATTATCATCAGATGGAAGGTTTTAAACAACAGCATATTCTACCCACAAGCATTGAAAAGAATATTGTATCTATTGGTAAAATACTGTGACACCAAGGCCACAAATTCTAGCTTTCATAAAGACAGAAATTGACATGTAATAGATGCAAACACTATTTAAGTAAAATCCAGATCCCTGACAGCTCTCTGAATAAAACCTGAAAACAAGTGTAAGAGTGTTGAGACAAAATGGTCATTACCTGAAATACTCAGGTGACCGTCAAGGAGCATGGCCTCTTGCCTCTTTCTATTATTCCTTAATTTCATCAATATAGCCTCCCACTACAACATTTGCAAAAGGATTTATAACTCGTGAATAAAAATCAGTCAACAATAACAATGATATTAATTTAATGATAAAACACTCTTTCAGTGGCTGTCTTTGATTTTTGTTGTTGGTCATAATGAGTGCCTGAATTTGTTATAAGTTTAAGCTTGACTCTTATGATAGCACAATCAGTACATTTCACAAAGTAAAGCAAACCATAAGTTCACTTTTAAATCATGCACTGAAAGCTTATTGTCCTCCTCTTGTACAATTTCTTGGTTGTACTAGTAATCAAGCTATCTATACTGAAAGGGAAAAGAAACGCATATTTTAATTTTTGGTACTCTATTTACATGAAAAGAAAACGCAAGCTAAATATTGTTTTTATCTGTTCTATTGAGTGTCGGCTAGAGTTTCATGAATGGAAAATCATTCAACCATGAAAAGAGCGTGTTCGAATAAAGCATGAAATTTTGGGCTCTAGGTACACGTGTTACAATTTGAAATCAATGTTGATCATTTTTGAATATTCGACGTTTATGTGCAAAAGTTCCGCACTTTATTTGTGTTGACATCAACTTGCTACAATGCCTCGCTTGAACGAACCTCAGAGGGGTGAAGCAATAGGGTTACTCTTACGAGGGAAAGATCACATTTCTGTCGCTGAACGATTTAACGTTCCACAGTCAACCATATCTCGTCTTAGACGTCGGATGCTGACAACATGAATTCTAACATGATCGCCCTAGAAGTGGACGTCCGAGGGTAACGACTCGGCGCCAAGACAGAGAAATTCGTCTCACCATCTAAGGAATCGTTTCCAAACGGCTGTAGAAACTGCTGCTCATTTCCGAGGAAGAAACAATACACGAATAAGTGCAAAAACGGTACGAAATAGGCTGAGGGAGGCGGGTCTTAGAGCGCGCAGGCCGTACAAAGATTTGCCATTGACGCGCAAGCGTAGGGATGTTCGAATGGACTGGTTACATAGACATCGTTCCCTTGCAACGCTGGAGAAATGTTCTATTCTCTGATGAGTCTAGATTCACCCTTTTCCGCGCAAGGGTGAACGTTTTTCCGACGCATGCGTCATGAAACGAGATCGATTTGGGGGAGGGTCCATAATGATGTGGGGTGGAATATCTCATGGACTTAAGACGCCTTTAGTAGTTGTTGACTGCTCTCTAACGGCTATACGTTTTGTCCTGCAACCATTCGCTGTTCCCTTTGTGCGTCGGCACAATCTTGTTCTACAGCAGGACAATGCTCGCCCACATGTTGCACGGATATGTCGCGATTTCTGGCAACAAACAACATTTGAATAGCCTCCATACAGCCCCGACTTCTCCCCCATCGAACACTTATGGGATGAGGTTGATAGACGAGTTCGACAGCTTCAAAACCTTTCGAACAACACTTAGGAACTTGCACAAGCAGTGACAGAAGAGTGGGATAACATCCCAATAAGAACAGTTAACAGACTCATAAACTCCATGCACAGAAGACTCCGTGCAGCAATTGCAGCACGCTATGGACACAGTCGGTATTAAATACTGAATTCTGAGGAAAGAACACCCCCCCCCCACCCCCAAAGAATGTATTTTTGCGTAAAATACCGAAGTCTCAAACATTTCTTTGTTGATTAACATTGTTTGTATGTCTAAATTTTACATTATTTTGTTGATCATTATTCAAATTATGATTAAAATTTCTAAAAATGTCAATATGCGTTTCTTTTTCCTTTCAGTATAGATTCAATCAGGGCACGTATATGGTAATGCTGTGCTATTGTTTATCATGTATTTCATAACAAATGACAAACTAACATCTTAATGTACATGTGTAGAAGATATAGGTTTATGTTATCATTGCTTTTAAGGAAGCTCTAAACACTAATGAAAAATGCTTTTTGGACTTTGAGGAAAATATATCATATAAAGGTGAACATATTCAGTGTATCTAGTTCATTTTCAACATAGGGTGCCTGCCTTATTTCTGCAGAAAAAAAATGTTCAAAGACAATGAACTATTTGTGAACAGAAATCACTGTTGTTTACTTGCATCGGGAAAATAAATGGAAATAATGTATTCAATTGCTTAATCTTTAAGAATATTAAGAATACTCATAAGAAATTGTGTCATTAACTGTAGATTCCCATTTATTCTATTTTTCTTCTAAAGGCAGATCACTCTAACTCAATAAAACTACCCTACATATAGAACTCTTTAGTGTGCAGTATTTAGAGCTTCCTTAACATGAACATCAATGTGTTCCAGGCCCGTAGGAATCGTTTGGCACGTGGGGGCACGGTCACGTGATATGCCCCGTAGCGTTCTGTTCACAGAAGCTTAGATTTTTCCGACTCTTACATTTCTTACCATGAAGGTTACTTTTTATAACAAGAACAGTCCATTTGTCATAAATTGCTAAATCTCGGCAATAGGATGGGTGGATAAGGACATCCTTTCCCAGAATGAGCATGGTGACCATCAAACCCCGTGTCCTCTGTCTTGGGAGCGTCGTTTATCCAATGTGAATAAAGCATGGGCGCCTTCTTTTTATCATATCTGATACGTAAAAAGCCTAAAGCGAACAATATTTTAGGGATTTAATAATTATACTATTTTTAAGATATTCAACTATTTTTCTAACTGTGACTTGGCGAACATTTATATCAAATTGCTGAACTAAGGACAAATCTCTCCCCCAACTTGCTTTCACCGGGCAACAGAACAAGCATCATTTTTAACCATTTCCCTGCCTTCACTAAAACAATCAATCCAATTAATGATTGAACTTCTGGCAAGTCTTTTGTCTTCATAAACCTTTTACCATTTTATTATATGTTACTGCAAAGGAATTTCCAAGATATGCAAAAAACTTAAAAGCCGTTCGTTGCTCGAGTACGACTGAGTCAACAATTTTTTGTCACTAGTCATCTACATACAGACGTCATTTTCACGTTGTGACGTCACAAACATGGAGCAAAACATCACATAATATCAGCTATTTATAGAACATTTGTATGACTATATGAGTGCCAAATTTCTTTCTTATATGAATTGTGGTTTTGTAAATATAGAGATAGTTCGCGAACTTTTTGATCACCCCTCGTCTAAATACCCTATCTTCTCTCATTCACAAGTCATAACCAAATTGAATGTTAAATCTTTAGAAAAGTAGGGCATATTTCAAAGTCACGAGGTCAAAAATCATAATGGAAAGGGATTGTCACAGGTTATGTACATCTTAAATATAAAAGCCATATGTTTTCTCATTCAAAAGTTATGACCAAGGTTTAAGTTTTAGTGACAGACAGACGGACAGACTAATTTTGACGCTTATAGAGAGCGGCTCTTTAAGGAGGGATTCTTGTTTGGTTTCTGACTAGATGAAATATTCTAAGTATATTTGCTTATATGTTTTATATATTTAGATGTAAGAGATTTAAAAGGTCATATTTTTCTTTCCTCATCACAATTGTACAACTTTAAATAGAAATGGTAAACTGAGTTTGAAATCTAGCAGGGACTATATTTTTGTCGGAATGGCGGCGTATGAAAATATCTTCTTTTCTGCCTCTCAAAATAATTATAGAAAAATGAATTTAGTTATAATTTTTACACAATCAAAGACTTGGAGAAAAATTTTAAAATGTAAGTTAAATTAATAATAAGGGACTAAAGTTTTAAAATATATCAAATAAATACGATTTTCCAAACAAACTACAATTATGTTAGCTTTTAAAAGCTTCCAATCTAAGTTCAGATTTGATCCATAAATCCATAAAAAGTGTTTTTTCTCTCTTGGTAAACGGTCAAAACTTTTTATTTTTTTATCATTTTGCATCTTTATGAGACAACTTTACCATATGTGAAAATAAGAAAAAATTAAATATAGGAAGCATATAAAAATAACTAAAATATCTTAAAATTTTAAGAAAAATAGAGAAAATTCGGATTAGCCAATATCCATTTTAGTTAAATTATTTATGCCAATTTGATAATATCATCTTATAGACCCTATATGGTTATATCTCTTTATGCAAAAAGAAAAACATTTAATTTATTGAAATAGAAGTAGGCATCGCATGATTGGCAACAGTATTTTTTTATTCTTAATGTCCAGGGAAAAGGTATTGACCTTGACCTGACCTTGCCTCTAATATAAAACGGTCAAATTTAATCTAACTGATACCATCACTTAGTGATATTGTCTTCTTGATTCTGTGAAAATTTCATTGATTTTTAAATATAAGAAAAAGTATTCTTAAGAGAAGAATCCCTCCTTAAATGTCTCGTCGCTTTTGCAAAAGCGAGGGACAAAAAATAAAGTGGTATTGAATTCCGAATTTTGGAGAAATGATTATTTTTTAAGTAAAAAGAAACGATAAGAGTTCTGAAAGTATTACTTTCAATACCTTTAATATCTTAGAACTAGAATTTTTGTAGAAAACTGATGAGTTCTAATATTTACTGGAATTGTGAATATTTCAAAATGCCTACATATGAAAAACATCTCAATAAGTTTATAATAACAGTAAAAACTCAACTCATAGAAAGAAAACTGTAAATAAAAAAATACACGTTCTCTAGAAAATTTAGGTTCAGTAACTAAATCCAGTACATATATCTTTGTAGTATTTGTGGTCGTAGAAATACGCTGACTCGAAGTATTTCTGGTAAAATACTTTTAAAGACCTATGTCAGGCCCTGCAATATTTAACACATTACCATTCTAATCGACTTCTGATTCAGGATAAAAAAGAGAGGAAGAAGAGAGGTAAATCAGACAAGAAACATTAAAGAAATCAATACAGTTAGACAAAGTTCTCCATCTCTCTTTCTCTCTCTCGTATGTGTATGTGAAGAATTTTTTTGAAATATTTACATACAAGTTGTATGCATGAACTAATTCACGAACATTAAAATATGATAAGAACACGGATGTTGTGTAAATACTAGTATAACTTTATTGCAGTAAAACTTGAATATTAATATTTATTTGATTTGCGATGACAACTTTGATAAGTATCACTGGTACAAAACATTAATATTTTAAAATATTGTAAATAAATAATTATATAGGAACAAGAAAATAGGCAAAACAATCATACAATCAGTCTTGATTATTCTGAAATGTATTCTTTGGATTAAATAACTTTACATTGAAAATGTTGAAATAAAAATTAATTTTTCTTTTTTCATATCAAAAAAGAAGAATGAAAATTATTATGTTTCATGAGTTAGTTATTAGCATAATTTACCAACGCCACTGTCAATTGAGATTTTGTTTAGCCCTCTGGAAGTTTAATTTATTAGCTATGTGATAAATCAATCGTGGATAGCAACTCGATACCATATTGAGCAAAACAGCACCAAACTACTGAAATTGTCGTTGTCTTCGTTTGAAATTCCTTTGATATTAGGGCAAAAGCTTAATCTCTCTGTAATTTCCTGTTCTGAGATTTCGAAATCTGCGTGTGCAAGATTATTTTTTTTTTCATATCCTTTTCCCTAAATTGCTAAAGTGTTCAAACTGCTTTCAAAAAGTAATTTGGGAACGCACTATTTGTTTCATTTCTCTTGCTGTTGTCGGTATGAGAGATTGATGTACTTCTGATAGCGTGTTATTGATTTGTCATATGCACCTTTTATTTCATCTCTGTATATGTATCCTACGGAAACTCAATTAGGACCTATCAAAAATATTTTTAAATTGGAGATATAAATTTTTGAATTCCTGTCGACCTATTAAATTCGTTATAACTGATTTAAGAATTGTATAAAGAATTTAATTCGGTATAACAAATGTTTGAATTCGCTTTTACAAATTTTTGAAATCGTTATAAAATTTTTTATCTGTAATCACAAATTTCTTGAATTTATTTTAACAGATGCTAAAATTTAGTCTATCGAATTAAATTTAAACTAACGAATTTCAGAAGTGTCACCAGAACACAGACTGGGATATGAGATTATGGATATTGCTAATTAAACTGACGTTTAACGGAAGATGATACTGCTCAAATTACCGGTCTGTTCCTTAAACTTAATATTTGTCAACAAGGGAATTGGCGCAGTAAATATTAGTAAAATTCTCAGTCACAAAAGGTTCAGTGTTGTATTCCACGATACTTCAAGTTGAAGTCCACACGTTGTATTTCTTAATATTCATCGACTATTGCTCCCAATTTTTTTTATTACAAAAAAAAATCTACCAATGTCCAGATATCGAACATGAAATATGAAGATTACGAACGGTATTCAATCTCGAAAGTCCAATGAAACAATATGAATTTGGAGCAGAGCAAACACGAACCTCAAAATTTAGAGGTGGGATCAGGTGCCATGGAGTGAGCATCGCACGCCGACCGGTCACACCTGTCGTGTGCTCCTTGTCGTGACCGGGAAACAACCGGAAATATCCGTAGACAGTTCAGTGTATAAATAATGGCCTAACAATCAGTATGAAAAACGTTAGTCAGCATTTGACTCAACGACAGGTTGTATGTGCTGACAAGGTCATTGTATCGACCGAAAAACTTGCAAAAAGATGACTTTAAACGAGACTGTTGATATCCTTGTTTAGTCAACTTGTTTGTCAAGAGCTTGCCTCGTTTTAGAAATTGTTCATATGTAGAGCATGCTCTTGCGTATCGAATCAACTGAGAGACATAAACCCCATATGCAGGTGATAAGGGTATATTGCTACATAAGTAAGGGAAGTTGACGATTGAAAAGTTGAAGTCATCACGTTTATCATAAATATTTGTTGTTAGGTTACCATTAACGTCTTTTTCTAGTAAAATATCTAAATATGAAACAGATGTGTCAGAATCTATGGTATCTTTTATCTCAAGCTCACTGAGATATATCGAGTCGACATATGTATTAAAGTAACTAGTGTGAATTGATAATACGTCGTCGATAAATCGAAATGTCGAGTTGAAGGCCACAAGTGTTTTCTTCTTCTCATGTAGAAGTTTTTGAATAAATTTTGCTTCATATGAATACAAAAATAGGTCTGCTAATAAGGGGGCGCAATTGGTACCCATGGGAATTGCAAAAGACTGTTGGAAGACCTGATCTCCAAAAACTACATAGATATTGTCAATAAGAAATTTAAGCATCTTTTTAATATCAACTTCAGAGTACTTGTGTGTACAATCAGAGTGCTTTTAACACAATAATTTTGTAAATGACTTATGACAAGGTAAGTATATTTACGAGTTCCATTTTTATTGAAAAAGCAGCTGTCTATGATGTCAAAAAGCCTGGACTTCAATTTATATAGGGGAATGATTGTATAAAGTGTTGAAAAGTCGTACGTTTTGATGCTATTGATTTTGGTAAAATTTTGTGATTTCAAATTTTCCGAAAGTTCTTTGGAGTTTTTTAGTATTTACATCTGATTTACACCACTTCTCGAATATACTGTTGAACAGTACTCCTGAAGTTTCTCCTACGTTAAAGTAACTATTTTAGTGAGGCTTAAAGAAAAAGGCTTGACAGAACATTTACTCGAACCCGCTTTGTATCTTTGTTTGTAAGGATTTTTATGAAGGTATGGTAATTCAAATTCATTTGGATTGTTGGGAATATTAAAATTATCTAAAACGGAAATATGATTTTGAAGAATTTCCTCCTTAGAAAGTGAGGTATGGGTGTAAGTTGAATCTGAAACATAATGCTACGGTTCAAATTCTTCTTCGCCCTAAAACTACATGTATAGTCCTGCTGGACACGACATTACGGGTGACGTGATGAGGACCTTAAATCACATTTTAAAATTGTCAAAATACCCACATCTCTCAACTGGCGTAAAAATTTCATAAACATTATGAATTCTGTCGAAGATTGCGCAAGGGCATGGGCCAAACCTGAAAAAGGACTTTGACACTTTGTCAAATGGATTTAAAGTATGATTGATGTTGAAATCTCGTATTAAACGGTTGAGGGTATCATGAAAGCCATCTGTCTTTCTGTCTTCAATAATTCAGAAGTGAAAATGAGAATAAGATAGATTACACGATCAATATGTACCCGGTCCCTGCTGACAAACCAGGTATCAATATTGTCTTTTGACGCGCTTTATTCCAATTGTATTTAAGAGAAACTTGTATTTAATTTAATTACAAATTATTTTCATAGTTTCATTGCTAATGAGGAAATTCTTCAAAATCATATGTGAATTTTAAATATTTCAATATTCCCAACATCAAATTGAATTTGAATGACCATGCCTATACTGGATTCATAAACCACATAAAAATCCTTACAAAGAAACAAAGCGTGTCCTTGTAAATAATCTACCAAGCCTATTTTTTTCCTTGTTTATCAGATGTGAATACATCAGCGTTATTACTTCAAGGAACTTTTAGAAAATTTGAAATCAAGAAAGTTTTCCAAAATCTATAGCATTTTCATTTTTACATTGATTTGATATATCCCTTTGAAGTCGAAATAAAAGATCCCACAGAGTCTTATACATCTGTATTATATTTGGGCATCTTTCTAGAAAAAGACATTAATGGCAAACTAACAACAAAACTTTATGATGTCTTCCAATTTCATTTCAGAATCATCATTGCAGAAATAAGTTTACTTTGACATGATGCCAACAATATCCTTTAAATTTATGTTTTAAAAGAATTCACATTATTAAAATACTAAAAACTATTTCTTTACTCTTTGGGATTTCCTGAATTCATAGCGTTTTTAAGCTATATAAAAATCATTTTTCATGTAGATTCTGTTTGATTTTTATATTTTTTTTCACACCTTTTCGTAGACCAATGGAATATAAAGGCAATATAATATCTTGAAACAAGCGAGAAATTAAATATATTTATGGACTCATGCTGAATCTTCATTCCATTAAAATGCATGTTGTATATTCTTGCCTTCAGGAATCAGATTTCAGAATACTTCAACTCCTGATTGTTGCCTTAGCTGCAGAAATGTAGCTCTCTGGTTGACTCGTGCTGAATCTTCATTCCATTAAAATGCATGTTGTATATTCTTGCCTTCAGGAATCAGATTTCAGAATACTTCAACTCCTGATTGTTGCCTTAGCTGCAGAAATGTAGCTCTCTGGTTGAGAAAATTCAGACAAGCAAACCAGATAGCTACATATCAAAGCATTGTAAAAACCTTCGATTTACGGCGACGCTTGGGGGGGTGGGTGCTTGTCGGGATTTTTTTCTTGTATTATATGCGTTCCCATGCTTAAAACATTGCATCCGTTAATTAACTATATATTACTATTTACTACTATTTCTGATACTTCATTAACCTTTCAGGGCGCGTCATTCTAGCACAACCCAAACATGGACGCGCAATGCAAATTTTAAGGCTGGCATTCCAAGACCATATAGGTCTGTTTGGAACCGTTGTAAATGGAAGTTTTCTTTACAATGTTTGAATTTGTAGCTCTCTGGATTGCCTGTCTCAACCAAAGAGCTACAGTTCTGCAGTTACCTTAGCGTGTACCTTATGTATGCATGTAGTTCCAAGGCAAATTGTGAGCAATAAAATGTTCACACTCATCTGATTTAAACAATGATGTACACAACATGACGTGCGTCGATAATAAGATCAAGCTTCCACTAGAAGTGTGAGCAGTTTTTCGAAGTCTAGAAATCCTAGTGAGACTCAGTGCCCCCAGGGTCCTCTCATTATAAGAATTGATTTCGATTCAAGACACCAGAGACAAGACAGAAAGCACGCAAGACCAATCATGTTGTCGCCAAAAACTTGGGAACATAATAGGTTTCTAAATGTCAGACAGCAGTTTATCAATTTTGAATGAAACTTTAGAAGTTAATGAATGCACATGTAAGAACATATTGTCTCCAAACCCTTTCTGTTTAGCCATTTGTAACGAACTTTGAATAAATACATAACGAATTAATATCTTAGTTCACAATCGCTCATAATTGCTAGATTTTCTTAATGTTTAAGTGGCTTTTAAACATCATAATGGTATGCATTAAATGGACATGAAATCTCTGATAAATCGTAACAATCTTAATTTTATCTGAAAAAAAGTAGCAGGAATTAACCTCTGTAATTGTGTATTTAATGTCCATCGGAATCTTTACCAGAGGTGAATTATCAAAACAACAATTGTGTATAATGTAGGAAAATCCATAGCTAAAGGCACTATGAGCAATCTAAAAAGTAAAGGCTTAGATTGAGAGATACATGTATATATTCGAAAATGTTTCTTTTTTGTGATTTTTCACTGAACATGTGATGATGAAATCAAATAACAAGCTGTAAAATAATTATGTATATCATACCAGAGAAAGTTGACATTCATATCACATAAAACTAATTTGAGAATTAGCCATATTTTTCACAAATCTAAAATAAAAAAAAAGGTTGCTAGGTATGGTTGTCGGTAAAGAAAACCTTCCGAGATATATGTAAAGGTTTTATATTCATGAAATCAATTTTTCTTTAAAAACAAAAAAAAGAACACTTTAAAGAAATATATCTTAACTATCTAATTTCGATATTTTTTTTTTTAAATATTTTCATGAAACACTCCCCGAAACTTAGAGCCTACTCACGTCTGTGTACACCACTGATTGAGCTGATCTAATCAAATGAACGCATGAAATCATTTTATGGCATCTCAGGATCGTAAAATGTAACAGGCCTTGTTTTTAGACATTTCCTACAAGCATTGGCCAATCTGTATTGTTACTCTACTTGCCTGCTAATGCTTTGTTGTCTTAATGCGGAATGTACCCTTTGTGTAAATGGTATCTGATTAATGTGTATTTGGTTGTAAAAAGATACAGAGAAAACCTTTTCCTCACACAGATCACGATATGGTTTCTACTGTTTCATCTACACGGAGAGAACAAGAATATCAACCATAAATTGATGACCAACAACCAAAAAGATTTATTGAATAATCTCAACATCTTCAATGTTTTAAGGAATCAATGGCTTTTTTGATACTCTCAGAGAAGATCTTAGGAAAGATGTTTAAATTTATTACGAAATGCATAATTACGTATTTTTCCCTCCATTTTTAATTCGTGTAAGTCTTTATGCAAAAGGAGAATAATATTGAAAAGGTTTTTTCAACGCTATGATCGATAATGCCTATAATTAAGCCAAAAAATTAAACAATTGATTGTAAATAATATTTTTTATTCGTTAAAACAACTTTCTGAAACAGAAAGAAAATGGATTTGAGAATTATGAAGGTAAAATTTTCATCCAATATCTGAGGTAATCGATAATGCCTATAATTAAGCAAAAGAATTTAAACAAATTGATTTTAAATAGATTTTTTATTCGTTAAAACAACTTTCTGAAACAGAAAGGAAATTGATTTGCGAATTATGAAGGTAAAATTTTCATCCAATATCTGATGTAATTCAATTACGATAAATAAGATTCATACATTGGAACGCATCAAATAACATTAGATACAAATTGTTACAACGATTCATCTTGCGCTGTATTACATTGTTTTCGTAGCTTTACTTAATAGTGAGAAGCTCCAAAATTGACATATATATATATATATATATATATATATATATATATATATATATATATAATGTATGTATGTATGTTTGGTGCAAGATGTAGAGATTTGCAATTTATCGCGATTTCCTGACAAATATATAAATGATTTTGATAAACCAATAACGAGTGTGGTAGTAAAAAGTCTTCTTTTTTTATATACACTTTCGCATGTAGCATTTTTTTTCTCGCAAAATCGTTCACGCGTAAATTTAACGCCAAGAACCCATTTCACGTAAATCTCAGCCTCTCTATCCATTACACGTAATGGATTTCATGAATATTTTATTTTCAAACCAACAATCCTTCAAAAGATTAAGGGGAAGTTTTAACTACAGAAATATCAAGACCTTTTTTCGGTTTATAATGGGGTTAAGGTCATTTTCGAAGATAATATGCATATCCATTTAATAACGAAAGATCAGTTGCTGCAGATTGTTTTAGGTTTATCGCCTGCCTTTTCCATCGAATACTCGTTCGTTGTTAAAAAAAAAAAAAAAAAAAAAAAAAAAAAAAAACAAGATGTGTTTGTGAAACACTATGCCCCCGATGGTAACACAATTCTGAAGTGGGACGTAGACTACAGTGCAATAATTATGGCCAATGTTAAAGTTTTTTCAAATGTAGGTCAAAGGTCACAGTTGAGGTCACGTGATCAAAATTTTTTGTACCAATGGAAAGGTCTTGTCATAATGAACACTCATGTCAAATATTAAAGCCTTACCCTTGACAGCGCAATAGTTATGGGCTAGGTTAAAGTTGACATCTGATTCAGACAGACAGACAAACAGACAGACAGGACAAAAACAATATACCCCCGGGATCTTTCGATCCAGGGGCATAAAAAGAATTCAAAATTTAAATCATCTAATCTATCTTCACGATAGTATATAGCGTTCTTTATGATTTTATGCAATTTAACGCTGAGCAATTCAGAGTGAAAAGAAGGAGATGAATTCGAAATATTTTTAACTAGATATCATTGAGATGGTGGCAATCTCAAAGGGCCCCGCTTTCAGCAAAAAACATGAAAATGTAAGGTAGCTTAAAAGGGTTTATTTTGAAGAGGAGCATTTGTGTACTATTAAGGGATGTGTTGTTTGAGTCTAAAGGGCTTCTATGTCATCCTTGTAATAATAAAAAAAACGGCACGAAAATCATAAGTGCTCCATACCCTCTATCAAAAAAAAAACGGCACAAAAATCACGAATGTTGCATATCCTCTATGAAAATTGTTGCATATCCTCTATCAAAATATGAAAGGAAAATCACAAATGTTCCGTACCCTAAGTCAACTGGAAAGTTTGAGGCTGACTGGACTTAAGGGAAAGAAATTATGCACCCAACAAAGATTTACACAGAGAGGCTATTTTTGACCTTAACCCTTGACCTAGAAACTCCGTTCAAGGTCACTGCAAATCCATTGACCATTGGCAATCTGTGAATAAGCCACATTGGACCAAGGGGAGGGAATATATGCTCTGGACAAAGATTTTTCATACAATTCTGCTATGACCTTAACCTTGACCTAGAAACATGGTTCAAGGTTACTGCACACCCTTTACCCAAAGGCACTCTGTGGGTGAAGTATGAGCCAAATCGGGCCACGGAGAGAGAAAATATGCTCCGGACAAGAATTCAACAGAGAGGCTATTTCTGACCCTTGACCTAGAAACTTCGTTTATGGTCACTGCACATCTACTGACCAGTGGCATTCTATGAGTAAAGTATGAGCCACATTGGACCAAGAGAAGAGAAGATATGCTCCGGACAAGGATTTTTCATTTAATTCTGCTATGAACTTAACCTTAGACCTAGAAACATGGTTCAAGGTCACTGCACACTCTTTACCCAAAGGCACTCTGTGGGTGAAGTATGATCCAGATTGGGCCAATGCAAGGAGAGAGAAGATATGCTCCGGACAAGAGATCTCGGACGGACAGACGGACGGAAGGACGGACGGACAGACTGATCACTATAGGGCGCCCGCAGAGCGGGGCCCTAATGAATATAAATACACATAATTATAAGAAGAATTCAATTTTAATTAAATGTAATTTTGGAATTATTAGCAATGTCAAATCAGTATATATTCTTGAATTTAAATGTTCATGTTTCGACCATACATGTCGGCTGACCGTTTATAACTATCGTGTCAATTACGCGTTATATATCACCTGATTATTTGCCTGACAAATTTTTGTTCCATTAAATATAAAAAGCCGGGTTGAAAAAATTGTTTCTCCGATGTTAATTCTAAGTCATTATGTGTTAATACATAAATGATTTAATATATTAATTGTCCTTCTCGTGTAAGTAAATTCAACTTCACACAGTTTATTTTCATAGATATGGAATTGCCGGCTCGCTTACAAAACTTCCGGACATAAAAAAAAAATGGAATCACTTTTTTCTTCTAACAAATACAGAACATGCCATGTTTTATTGAATTAATTTGAACTGAATTTCGATCATGTGTATATACAAAACAATGCGTCGCTACTGATCAATATGCTAATTATATTACCTCAATTGTTGTCAAAACACGATGGGGTCTTCAATCCAATGTTAGGTTAACTGAGATATCTTAAAGACGAATATGCTTAAAAAATAATAACACTGAAGAAATGTTTCATAGATTTTCGAAAAAATTTCCCAATACAAATTTTAGTATTCGATACTCAGAACTACAAGTAAGCATGTATTATTAAAATGGAGGGGGCTTGAGTTATTTTAAGCGATGCTAGATCATCAATGTAACTTGTTCATAAAGACAAACTTTATTCATTAGGTAAATTATTTTTATGATAATAATAGAAAGCAAAATTTGAGCTTACAATGTATCCTGAAAACTGATGAATATTAAATTTTTTAACATTTACTTTCGGATTATATTTTTATGACGAAATACTGAGAGTGATGTACAGCAGCAAAGATAATCTCTAATCAGAGATCCCGCTGCTTCAACAACGTAGCTTCCAAAAAGAAAAGTAGATCTGACCTTTTTTCACAGGTGAACAAAGAATTTCATCTTTTGGCATTTAATAAGTTATTCACCATATACAGCTTTGAATTCTCAAACACAAATACAAATGGACGAGTTTATTCTACAAGGTGACATAAATTGACACAATTGATCCAACTTATCAAATTGTTTTCCTTTAGTCACATTTCCTTCTTAGATTAGGTACGCGCATGAGACTGGATTGACCTTTTAAATGACAGCTCTAGTGACATGGTATGTTTACATCTTTATATCTACATTTAAGTACTTTTACAAACACAACATCTTAGGGCAACCTGATTTCCGATGCACTAAATATAATCATATTTTCTTTAACGTGAATCTTTCAGTTCTGAGTACACTAAATATCAACAGATCACTTGGCGAAAACATTCTTTTCAAAACTGTACTGAATTCAGAAGTGGGAAAGGTGGGACTGGGGGGGGGGGGGATGCTTAGGAGTCATCTGAAGATTTTCTTCCAAAAGATGCATTTTCCAGAAAATGACATCTCATTAAAAGTGCATAGATAAACGAATCATAAGAAATTATTCTGGAGTGATGAATGATTGAATGGACTAAGATCTCATGAAATTTTATCATTTAATTCACAGGATCTTACCTGCATGTTGTAT
Organism: Saccostrea echinata; assembly: GCF_033153115.1. Classification (NCBI taxonomy): domain Eukaryota; kingdom Metazoa; phylum Mollusca; class Bivalvia; order Ostreida; family Ostreidae; genus Saccostrea; species Saccostrea echinata. Next base: position 6,369,380 of record NW_026889753.1, read on the forward strand.
ACTGAAGTACAGAAACACTTTAAACAGCACTAAAAACCCAACAACACTGTATATCTTATGTGTAGGATTTACCAAAGAAATAGATACAAGGTCACGGATGGAAAATTATATAAAGCAACTAGAAACTCATTGCGAGCAATGAGAGGTCTTCCGTCCGATTCTGAAAATAAAAACAAAAATTCACGCTGAAAAAGTGATAAAAGAAATTCAGCGTGAAAATCCAAGAAAGCTAACCGTTAACCATTCACTTTTTTGCATCACTTCCTGTCACGACCGGAAGTAACGGCGATACAAGATTTTCTCACGATTCAAATAAACTGATGACTGACTATCAGACCTGAAAGTTTTAGACTTCAGTCGTTTACTGTTGCCGAGCAATATTCTGAGAACAAATTCTAATTTTGAGGACAGGTAAACACTCGACCGGAAGTGAATTTTATAAAAATCTCTGCAAACTTTTTCAATCAAAAAGATGAAAACATACATAAAACTCCTAGAAGACTCTCTATTAACCCTGTAAATCCCAGAGAAAAATATTGAAAAACAAAAAAGTTGCAAATTTAACTTTTTTGAATTCACTTCCGTTTGCGACCGGAAGTAAGAACGACGAAAATTAATGGCGATCAATATATCTATATTTGATGCTCTATCACCTCAGCAAGTTTCATATTCATATCTTTAGCCATTATCTGATGATACTGTTTACTTTCTTTTATTCTTTATGTATTCAACTTTTTATTTCATGTAATTCCATATACAGGCATTTCCATGTAATCTTTTTCTGCACTTCTACATACTTCTGTATCAGACCATTTGTCTACTACGAAAGGTTGGTCACGATACATTATTTTCGCACGAAACGTCAAGGGTAAATATTCGCGCATATCCTTTGAATGTATTTTCTATTGAATGGTGATAGCTTCAATGAAATTTCAAAATGTATGTTCTTATAATCTGAATATCGAGCTTGAGAAAGTATATTTATCATATTGTACTTATTATATATCGTATGGATAAGTAACACTAAAGCAGTGATTTAGGTAAGATTTTCTACAGGTTTTATTTTCCTGTTTACCGCCAAAGTGGACTATCCCGATTAGTTACACATTCATGAAAAGACTGGAATGTTTCGCCCAAAAACATGTCTCGTCCTGCGACGGTCAAGGAATCTGATACCATTTATGTTCAGTAAAAACATCTTTTAGAAAAAAAAAACATTTATATCAACTTCATTAAACAATCTTTAAAAAATGGTTTTCTTATTTTTGTCTTTTCTGTTCATTTAATATGACACAAGCCTGCATGGGGAAAAACAATGGCCACGTAATAATTACTATATAGTAATTGCTTTAGTCAGGCAAGTTTTTTGAAAAGCTATTACTTATAACCAAGGTTTAGGATCAGTTTTCCGTGGTGTAAAACAAAAGGTTGTAGTTATCGTATTTCCACTTGTAGTCATGTCGTTTTTCTACTTTGAGATACAGACAAGAACAATTATAGTAAACGTTTGAGGAAACCCCGGATTAAAACTCTAGTTCGAAACAGAATTGCAACGTAATTGTGATGTGACAATCCAACAATTCCTTCACATTTCTTTGATCCTTATGGAACTTTCATTCAAACAAACACTCGGCTGACTCCGTAAATTCTGACCTTCTTATCGGAGTTTACGGAGACAGCCGCCATTTTGGACCCGCTTCAAATTTAGAAATGCGAATATCTAGAGTTTGGATTGATCAATTCTAAAAATAAATTATATATTAAGCATTTTCAGAAGAGCCTCTATTAACCTTATTAAAACAAAAGAAAAATATAGAAAAACAAAAAAGTTTAAAAATTCGAATTTTTTAAATTTGCATCCGGTAATGACCGGAAGTACTGACGACGCACAAAAAGGTGATTCCCCTCATCTAGAAGACATAACCTATCATCTCTAACAAGTCTCCAGTTCATATCTTAAACCATTTTTGAAAAAAGGGGGGACAAAATCTCATTTTAAAATCAGAAAACTGTCAATAACATGACACCGGAAGCGAGTTTTCCAAATTTTCCTTCTGATGAACAAAGTCCATTTGACGACGCATAATTCCTGAAAGTTTCATTTAAAACCATTGAATAGTTTTTGAGAAATCGCCTGCACAAAATTTTGGGGGAAAAAATAAGAAGAAGAAGAAGAAGAAGAAACAGTAGAATCACTATAAGACGGAAGACCTTAATTAAAATGACCAACGACACGAACAATTAAAAAAAAATGTCAAATTTTCGGGACGCCTTGTCCCTTCTTAGAAAAGGCTAGAAAGTTATATAGCCATATAAGAATCCTTTTATCATCATGTTCATGCAGACAGTCTGAAGCTATACTACTAAGTAAAATAACGACATGTTGTTTTTTGTTATATTGGGTTTATTTTTCTTTCTTTCTTTTTTTTTTTTTTTTTTCACTTTTTTTGTTTTGTTTCCTTTTTTTTAATGGAGAGTTAGAGTAAAAAGTGTAAAAATGGATCTTTGATCCTGATATTTGAACGATGTTTCCTTTGAGGATTGAATGGACGATTTCTTCTGCATGTTTCTTTTTAAAAAAAAACAGCATCAAAATACCCTTAGTTTAGCGGATAGATATTTTTAAAATATTTGGGGAGGGTGGGGTCCAATACTAGATTTATAAGGGGAAGGATTTCCGCAGCTAGGCAGTGTCCCAAGTTTCTAGAGATACTTAGATTTAACCATGTGCTAAATTATTTGATTTATTTTAAATAATGCTAAATAACTTGATTTAGTTTATGTCATGACTCAGAATCATAACTTAAAATAACAATATTACTTATATTTATGAATAAATTATGAACAAAATTCTAATTTCTAGATAAGTATACCATTCTTGAAAAATATTTAAGACAAAAACTGTGTGCAACGCCAAGTCTAATTGATTTACTCGGACTCCATTTTTTAATAAAAGTTTTAAATATATGATATTTCTTATAGTCAGTGTACTCACTATAGTTTTAGTTCCACTGACGTTATGTCGCTGTGAACTTGTTTTATTTATAACACTAAGAGTTGAAAATAAGATTTACTCACTCGTATTCCTCCTCCTCGTCGTCCCCAAGAATTGTAGCACTTTGGCGAAGCAACCTCTTCTTGGCCTCACTTGAATTATCTTCCGAAAAACTTGCAGCAGGCCATGCTAGATACATAGAATCCCTTAATATTGCAGAGAGCCTCCGAACATCTGGAGATCGTGGGTTATTCCCCTTTGGTACATGTAATTTTTCCTTTATTTTCTCCATGGTAAATAGGTTAAAGTAAACACAAGTTATGTTTCACATAACATAAATGAATAATTCCGTTATGAATTTTCAGATGATATTCTATTCGGTTGCCCAGATTTATGTATACATGGATCTATTGTTGATTTAGTCACTGTATGCGCGTTGAAGAGAAATAGTTGCACTGGTGACAAAAGAATTATAGGATAACAGCTCAACTTTAACACTTGAAAGAATTGAATGAATAATGTCGCCTCTGGCCTTCGAAACTCCAATTCCGTCTTTCTATATTCACTGACAAATCAGCTTGCCATTACTAGTGTACCAAGGAAGATTGATTTTTTATTACCATGTTCTTCGATACATACATGCATGTCACTCAAAAAATTTCCAACAGCAAGAGAGAATACTTTTCCAATGAAATACGTTTTCTTCTTCAGATTTCGTTTGATTTGTCTGTGATGCTTCTTAATTCCATTACGTCGACTGGGAGCAATTTCTTGAAGTTGAAACTTTCTCATTACATTCTTTCTAATTTTCAAGCGCTTGTCTTGATGTGGAACCGAATCTTGCTGACTGCCTCCAAGACGAAAGAGGTGTAGTAATTTCTTTAAACGTGTTCCAAAGAATTCTGTCAATAACATTTAAATGGAACATGAAATAATATTACATTCAATATTGTACAGAGAACGATCGATTGTGTCAGATGGTTGTATCATATCGGAGAAATTATTATATATTTTCTAATAATTAGTTGTACAACAAGAGAAGGAAAATCGAGGGTTTTTAACAGGTATATGATAAATTTGCAATGGTTGTCCTTTTAAGAAACTTTAGACAGTATTTTCAACATATTCTTTTATGTGTATAAAAACAACCTGATTAATTCTATCAAAAAGTCAAAGTTGCACACAGAATACTTTTAAATGGTTGAGATAGGAATCAAAATAATACAATTATGTTAATTTTAACTCTTTGGGGTTCCTAAATGTAAAAATAAATACAATAAAGTAATGAAATTAACTTATTATGCCAAAAAAAGAAAAAGAAATAGATTAACGCGCTAGCAATAGTCTAATCAACAATAATTTCGCCCTTAAAAATCCTGCACTCTATGGACAAGATTTCTGAGAATGGTATTCAAAAACTTTGAAGAAAATAATCCTTCATCTACAATAGGACAATAAACAGAGGATGGAACAAATCCTTGTGATCACAATCAACAGAACTAATTATCATCTCTATGAACAGAGATTATTGATAAGGAAAGTCAATGTTAAGTCAGTAACGCTCTCTATCCGTCACTTGTTTCCTTCAAAGGCAGATCAGCCCCTATGAAAATACTCTTTGAAATTTTATTTAAATTTTGTCTTTAATTTTTTTTTTACGGGTAATAAGCCACCTTTCTCGTAATTGGTCTTGGGTAATTCGAGATCCGAAGTCATAAATTTCTACCTTCCCTTTTTGATATTATCTAATTGGTTTAAAAACATTTAATCGTGTTTTAAAGTAATAAATAACTGATGTTTTGATAATGAAACATAAAGTACTCTCGCTTTCTCTCTGAACAGAAAGTTTATTTAATTCAATATTGTATCTTTGCTAAACATTTTTATACATGTATTATGGTGTTGGCATCTGATACTGCTTTATCGATTTTTCATACTATTTTTTTTTTTAAATCTCTAAGAAATTCTCAGCTGGAATCTCCATATGCACTTCAGGACTATTCCAGAATGTGTTAGAATTGAAAGCTTTATTTGAAATTTGATGTACGTGAAGGAAATTTTATATTAGATTTGGTTGCAAATATATTTTGTCATGTGGAGATACCTCAATAAATTTCGTCATAAAAACTGCTCACGCCGTTAAAATATTTCACAGACAATCCCAGTATTATTATGTTTAGATATTCTCTAACATTAGACAAATAAAACTTATTCATTTGACACACCATAACGATTACATTTAAACAACATCGCTAAGTATGAACCGTAACACTGACAGGCCTGAGAGCTACAGTGCCACTCCACTTTGTGTTTATTGAGCACAAAAACATATTCTTTAGTGAACTCGGGACACCAAATCAAAATTGTGTTAAAATTATGTACTTTTAGCTTATGCATATTGTTAAGGAGTCTTTTTTGTGCTGATTTGTAAATCTAGAAAGATGGTTTGTTTCATTTTCAATTTCAGATTTGTGGGCATTCCAATCTACATATCTGTGAATCGTCAAACATTGGAGAGCTATTGGTCAACCTGTACCTTGTATTAAAACAATGTTGTTTTCTCTCCCATGAGCATCACTATTTCTGCAAAACATGCTGATGCCGATGAAGGTAAGCAAATAAGTTTCTCATGAGGAAATTTTTAGATCTGTACAAACAATCTTAATCACCAGTTAGATTTTTTGTAAGCTAAATGGGGACTAATGTAATACTCAGATTATTTTGCACATCTAAAGCTGACATCGATTAACAGGGCAACAATTTCAAACTTGTTCTTGACTCCTGCATACATGATAACATGGGAATGTGTTTTTTGCAAGTCTTCTTTGTGCAACTTTTTAAAAATGACAGAAATGGAAGTGCATTATATACTTAATTCATATATATTCATATATTGTATAAATTTAATATAAGACATCACTTTATTTTTATTTAGATAGAGCAGTCTTTTGGAACAAGTGAAATCCATATTCAGGGCCTTGTTTCAGCTATAAGTATTTGGAGACAAATGGATGGTAGCATCAAAGCATCAGCTCTCAGAAGTCAGGGAATTCATGTGACAAACCATTACATCTTGGTTTCAAGTTGTGGATACTAGCAGATTCCATTTCTGATTTATGATTGTGCATTTTTTACCTTAGCAAGGAGAAAATAGAACTTAACAGCAGAACCAAAGGACTTGCATACAATGTGGTGATCCAATATAGATATAGTAAACTCCTCAACCAGGGATACAGAATTCATACCATGTATAGAGATTCATTTTATACCATCCATTTGGCTACAGATTTCTTACAGAAGAAAACTATCTCACAAATGCTGTTAAACAAACAAGCAGTGCTATGCCTTGTTGCTTTAAAGACATTGAATTGCTTGAAAATGTATCAGTGGAGAGACTGCATTATTGTAATCATTATTTCTCCCACCTATAATAGGTGTGCAATTGAACATTGTCAAAGAACTGTAAATGAATGGTCAGACTGTAAGAAGAAGTAGCTAGTGCTCAGCATTACAACAGTAACATGGGAAGTGTTGATAAATCCAACCAAATGCTGAACAAGCATTCGTGCTGCATCAAGTTGATCTTTCATAGGAGGAAAATTGTTTTTTCACAGTATAGATATCATGGTTGTGAATTCTTTCATCATTCTTTAGGAATTCATGGAAGAAATACGCTGAATGTTCAGTTCATGGGGTCTCAGCAACCTCTGGCCAGCTTGAATACAGTTAGAGTTTAGCCATTTCATTGATGATTGAGAATCATTCTAACATTTGTGTTGATCATTTCTTAACAAAAGCTGCAAAAGTAATGTTGACTATGATTGCCCCGACCCCAAGGTCAAGTCTACTCTGAAACTCCAAAGTTGCAAATGTTTACATGGGATATATCTGCATATCAAAATTGAAGACCAGATACTAGTGATGGGACATCGGTTAATTCTCATATTCGATCATCGGTTGGAATCGGTTCCTGCTTCCGATGCGATTTTACTGATTATAATCGGATGTCATAGTTTTGTATACAAAAAGCAGATTATTACAATTATTTCATATTATTTCTGTAACATGAATATATATAATATATAATATATTATTTTCTTTGTTTTGCTTCTTTTACACTTTCTAGGCCTAAAAAAATTGTTTGTTTCCTATAACAATTTTTTTTTCTTATGAATAATTGGGTCAAACATCCTGGGACTGAATTATCCAGGTTTTATATTTACAGTGGACACCCAACATGGCTGTCTACGGCAGAAAACGAACTTCAAAAGTTGTGGGGGGAATTGATTACTCTTTATATTTAAGGTATTTAAGGTAAATGTTGACTACGTTGCATATTTTATATCTCAAATAAAAGACAATTAATATTTTTTTAATAAAAAGAATCAGCTGATTGATCAAACCAAAGAGCAAACACAGATTTGGCAGGAAAAAAATCCACCCGGGGGTAAATTGAATGGGTCGGTCGAGTTACAGGAAACAAACATATTGTTTTTCGGCCCTATATACGCACCTCTCTGTTCTTAATCAACCTCTGCCTCGTCAGGGTTCGACACTAACTTTTTTACCTTGGTGGACCGCCGGTCCACTAGCAAAAAATTATTGGTGGACCTTCTCAAATTCTGGTGGACCTTCAGAAATCTTTGGATTAATGAATGAATTCATTACACAAGGCTTGATACTAACTTACGTACCCAGTCCAGTCAGACTAATAAAGTATAAGTTTAACCAGTCAACAGAAACAAATCAATTAGTCAGGAGTTTTCAGCAATATTGTGAAACATATTTTCAATATTTAAAAAAAAAAAAAAAGAACACAATCTGCATCTTCAAACAATTTGTTATTTTAAGATTTCATTTATTTACAAAGGTAAAAATCTGCATTTCTGGAATTATTTCGCTTCCAACGGTAGATAAAATCCCAGTAATTGAGTTGTTCATATAAACAAGTGAATTTTTCAAATATCTATGGCTAGAACAATTTTTTACTACGATGCAAAACTGACAAAAGTATACGTGTTTATTTATTATTTTTTAAAATTATTATTTATTCAAATAAACTGCGGTCATATGATTCTTTTATGTGATATAAACTACAGCAGAAAAAAACAGGAACTGCAGATGTGTTCATAAAATATAAATTAAATCACGCCTGTTCGAAGATCTAAAAAATAAAATCAAACAATGCATAAATGCAGCTGTCAATCAATTCTAATTATCTCCAAACCTGACTATCAGTGTGCGTTCAGGCGTGAAGTGATTTCCTGTTACCCAGTCTACATTTCACACCTTTCTGTGTATTAAAGAAACAAAGGACAGACTAATTTTCATTATGAATGTTCTTGCGTCTCAATAATATTGTTATTGTAGTCATCAGTATTACATGTAAAATATGTATTTAGTCGATAGGTTCCCCTGATTACCTAGAACAAATTTTACCATATTTATTCCTTGTAAAATACAAGTATAGATGAAAGAATCGTTTGATTTACGGATGCGATTTATAGAAAAAACGAAATTTTACCGTGTTTTTCTTAAATACGGTGTTTTAAATTCTACTGGACCGACAGTCTACCTAGTCCAGAACATTTGGTGGACCTTCCAATTTTTTGGTGGACTCGGGCCGCCGGTCCACCGTTTTTCGTCGACAATCGATGTTTTTTGATTATCAGTACAACACTACCAGATAGGATATTTACATATATTTTAGCAAATGACCTTGAACTTAACAATATGATCTCAGGTCAAGGTCATTATACATTTTGGGTCACTAAAATTCTCTTTGTCAGGTAGGAACTTCTGGTACCTCTTCAAAACTAAATTGCACTTCATCGCAAAAAAAATATGTAGTACAGACGGGGTAAATTCTACATACCCCTTCCCTCTTTTGGATTGTGGGACCTTGATGTTTTCTATCACATACTAACTGATGTGGTTACTAAGCAACAGAAATGTGAAAAAAAATGTTTCAAAAATGCTTGTTTGAATTATTAATGTGCATTTCAGTGACTAAAAATAACAATTATTAAAGCTGCTTAGACACAGATTTGAAGTTTTCTCAAATTTTCTGTATAATTTTATGACATACATGTATGCTGATATAGCATTTCAAACTAAAATATAATAAAAATCTTATTTCATCTCCAAGTTATTAAAACTTCGAATTTCTGGACGCGTTGGATTGACACATCCTTGCGCTTTCACATATTTTAATTTTATTCTTAATACTAAAGAAAAGTGGCAATTTTGTTGTGTAATAATAAAAATTATTAAAACTATAACAGAAAATTCAGAGTAGAAATGTTCGAAAGCAAAACTCACTCACAGTATTGTAAGTCCGTGCTCAGTGGTGTGTGCAAAGTTTAACAATTGATCACACCCGGTGAATCGTAAACATTAACAATAACAGAGCTCGTGTCCTGTTTACAAAAACAGTTTACGAATCACGGGTGTGTTCAATTTGTTAACCTCTGCACACATCACTGAGCACGGACTGACAATACCTGGTGAGTTGGTTTTGCTTTCGAACATTTCTACTCTTATTTTTCTGGATTATAAATGTAATATTTTTCATTAATACATAACAAAATTGCTTCTTTTCTTAAATATTAAGGATAAAATTAAAATTTGTGTAACTGCAAAGATGTGTTAATCAAACGCGTCCCGGAATTCGTAGTTCCAATAATTTCCAGATAAAATAAGTTTTTAATCATATTTTCGTGTGAAATGCTATTGCAATATATAAGTCGTGATATTATACAGAAAAATTGAGAAAATATTAAGTTCAAATCTGTGTCTAAGCACCTTTAAAGAACAATAATTTATTGAATTTCATTTCTTTTCAAAACAAGGTATGTAGAAATATGTTTCTGTTTCCATGGTAACGAGAATAAATACTTCATGCACTACTTATATGCTTCTTGAATATACATGTAATAATGTTATTATAATATTTTGATAATAATAGTTGCTATATGATGTGTTAAAACAAAGATTATTATTAAAAAAGTGGAAAATTTCAAATTTTGGTCATATGGACTAGTTACTAAGCAAAATTAATTTAAAAAGTGTCTCCATGGTTACCATAAAAATATACTTTTTGTGAAAACATGAATGTTGAGGCTTTTTGTGTAACAGGTTAGTTTTGCCTATTTTAACTTTCAGAAAAACTATAAAGAATTAAAGTCAAGTTTTCAATTATTTTTGTCACAAACATTTTGCTATTTGTGCTCTTTTTCCGACCAGTGTGCAAAGCGTTGCCATGACAACCCAAAGATTATGTCATGTTTTTAATCTTGACATTCAGACAAATGTTTTCATATATAATTCATGTACATGTATCTTCAGGTGTGTATTTTTCATTTAGGAAGCATTTTTGGAAAATCTTATTTCGGCCTTTAAATTTAGCCAAAAAGCCTGAATGTGAAAGGGTTAAAGGGAGACAGGACAAATGTCACATGACTGAATTGACTACGTCATAGTCACTGTTAATGTAGGTGCTAACCGTTGTTAAAATCATCATTATTTGTGTTTTTGTTCAACTTGTTAAGCTTAAACATATAATGTAAAATAAGTAAGAGTTTTAAACGATCGTGTAGATATTTAAAAATTGTGAAATTGTTCGATCCACCCCTCTGTTTCTTTACGCTACAGTCTATCAAGTCAGTAACATCATATATGATCTCTCAGTGCAGTGAGATCAAGTACACGTTGACTACCTGGTAAGTTAAATCACATAGAAACAGATCACAATCAATGCATCGTGATTTATTTTTTGAAGCAGGAATTACAATAATTTTTTTACGTATTTAGTAGCAGAGGTTATCTGAATTAATATTTCATTTCGCTTGTGTAAGTTTTCGTATGACATCACAGTTGTTTTTCCCGTACTCGGAAAATGTAAACATGATGCGTTTTTGGTTCAACTATGTCCTCTGTGATAATCTCTTAAATAGGTCAAGAAATCTGATAAAAGAATTACTTCAAAATGTGTAGGACATACTAAATTAAAAATATACAAAATATGAAAAATTCATTGACTAGATTTTTTTCAGCTCAAGGCCCTGTTCCTCCTTAAACTATATTTTCTACGGCATTTTTGGTAGGTTATTACCATATATAAGCATATTCATATGAAACATGTATGTTACTTGTAATTAAATATGCTGAATACATCTTAGGTGTATCGGAAAGCATAACACCGTATAACAGGTATTTTCTGCGGTTGGAGATGTAACTCCTAAAAATTAGCAAAATAATTTATGCGTTTTCAATTTCTGCGGTTGCATTGTACCGCAAAAAAATTATTAACGGGTATGATCACTAAACTTTATGAATTATCAGAATGCTGCCATGTTAACGTTTTATAAATTCATTAAGACAAATTGATCAAAGGTGCATGAGAACTTGTAATAAGCTCAATTAAACTAATATCTTTTTGTTAGTCTTTGTAAAAATATGTCGAGTCCCAATTGAAATGAATTAATTCAGTATCAGTCCACCCAAACAACAATAAAAATATTTATTCTAACAGACGATCTATCGAAATATTTAAAAATATAGATAGTGATAAGAAATGCATCCAAGCCATATTCTAAAATACACTTACAGTTAATTGCCATCCAAATTAATTTGGTGTTTATATTTTAAGCTAAAACAAACAGTTGCATAATCTAGTACCCTAAAGTTGGCGGTTAACAATCACAGGTGCCATGCATGTGCATTGAGGCGTAACTAATCTTGTCAGTCGTCAGCATTGGGTGAAATTCACCAGACAATCAAGCCACATTGTGTATACAGGCAGTAATTATTGTCTCAAACACAATATTGAAAAAGGTGTTTGAAAAAAGAAAAGAAAAGCTACCATGTGTTTTTGAAGCTATCGGAGTTTGGACATAGGTACAAGAAAAGATGTTTTTGTATAAACTTATTAAATTGATATTATTTACAGGAAGGTTTTGATTCAATAGGTTTTGGACAAATCCTGACATCTAGAATCTCCGAATTTCGATGACACCCGTATTTTCTCGCTAACGAGGACGTGTCCACTAATGAATCTGGTCGCCCGCATGGCGCAGTGGTTAGAGCGTCTGCTCTAGAGTCGCGGAGTTAGGAGTTGATACTTACGTCGCGGGTTCGAATCCCACTGTGGGACGTGGAGACCGGTCCTTCGGGTGAGACCGTATAAACCGAGGTCCCGTGTCGCAGTAGGTGCTGGCACGAATTCAAAAAAGATCCCTCACTGCTCAATGGCCGTAAGTGCCGAGTATAGGACAATATTTGCAGCTATCCACCGGCAAGTGGTGGTGTCTCCATATGATTGAAAAATTCTCGAGAGGGACGTTAAACAACATACAAACAAACAAACTAATGAGTCTGCGGACGCATCGTTTTTAAAAACCTTGCATTCCAAATAATTTTGCCGCGCAGGTTCTTGCGTTCATAAGACTGTCAGACATACGCACCACTCGTCGTAATTGCATGTGTAAAATATCTGAATGAATATTGAACAATATTTTGCGATTGTAATTTTTGCGGATTTGTCCTATCCGCAAAATTCCGCAAAAATTGAACAACGGCAGAAAATACCCGTCACACGGTAAACTCATTAAGTTGATAGATTGAACAAAATACCGGTATATGTATCGGAAAACACTCTAAGCTTATCCGAGTATATTTAAAAGACGATATGCTAGTAAAGAAGTTACTTTGATACATGATTAAAAACAGGTCTCGTGATGTCCCTATGACAAACGCTCGACATAGGCAAGTAAGAGTCAATAGTCTGTTGGATGAGATCTTCACAGGTAAGCTTCGTATCAGGAAAGTGGGACAAAGAAACCTTCTTTCTTTAGTCCGAGTTATTGGTATTTCACATGTAGCTGTTGACATACTAGGTACTATACGAGTCAAAATTTAATAATTATTTTTGACAGGACTCTATCTACATACAATAAATTAATAAACTGGTTAAATTACACATAAGGGAGTTCGTGGGCTCAAAGTTACCTTCTTTCATTAGTTAGAGTTGATTCAATTGATGATAAAATTCTAAATTGTAATTCTTTTTGCTTAAAGTGGACAGATCATTTATTTTCAACATTTTCGAGGACAGATTATTTATTTCCAAAATCTGCTAGTCCCCTCCCCCTCCTTTCATAATTAGATGGTTGTCCCTTTATTCTCTCTTGATATTTTAGCTTACCAGAAAAGCTCACATTTTCTCCAGTATCCTTCTGTCTGTCCGTCCGTCCGTCTTTACACTTGTCACATTTTCGACTTCTTCTCCAGAACCACTTTCAACTTAACTTGTCGCAAAACATCGTTTGGTGAAGAAGATTCAAATTTGTTCAAATGAAGGGCCACGTCCTCTTTCAAGGGAAGATAATAAAGAATTAGTAAAGATTTGGTAGCATCTTTAAAAATTCTCTCAAGAACCAAATGGCAAAATAAGTTTAGAGTTATACACTTGTAGTTGATTTCTGCACGAAGCGCAGTAAACAGAATTGTCTTGCTGCCAAAAATACGAAATGTTATCGGGAATGATTTGTTGTGGAAATATATAGTGACCCGAGTTCAATCGGGTCAACCATATTGAATGAAATCCGGATTGAATAACTAATGTTTAAACGATGAAAGACGATTGGATAATATTACCAGTTGTTTACGGAATCAAATATGGCTGACCCGATTGAACTCTGAGGCTAATCGAAGGTGAAAATGAAGCTGATCTCTCGAGACGGACGATCAACGGTCCCTCAAATATAGTGAAAGTGACCAAAAGCAGTTATATTTTAAAATGTTGCTCTAAGATAAAAAGCAACAGATGATAAGTGCGGAAAAATTAAGGTAATGCACGAAAATTGCATGGAAAAAATGGTGTAGGGTTAACGACGGCGACCTAATTCTCAGAAGTTCGAATATTTTTTTTCTAAGTTTTAATGAAGTAAGGTAAATGATCAATTTATGACCATAAAGGACAACATTCTGCCTTTTGACTGGCAAAACTTTTTCATGGGTTTTTTGAATAAAAATCGAAGTTTTTAGAGTTTGAAACGAGACTCCGAGGAACTAATGGCGGCTCGTTAGGTCCCTTCGCCCCTATTATTTTATATACCCGATTTTGCTAAGCTTGTCTCAAGTCCCTATGGTTCAGTTGTTTACCTCTCAACAACAAAGCCGTAAGCGCTTATTGCGCCCTCTTTTTTTTCTCGCGCAAACCGCGCGAAAATTCAAATTTGATTGGCTTTTCAATGTGGATATGTATAGGATTTATTCAACTGACAACTTTAAAAAACATACCAAATGAAAGCTACATTCTTCTACTTTTCAAAACTTAATTTACACTTTCCTATAACGCTTTAAGTTTGTAAAGTCGATTGTTCATGTTTTACGCCAATACCAGTTTGACCACTGCATTAAACCCAGGAATTTTTCAACTCTTTCATTACATATCTCTGAAAAAAAATATATGAATAAATTGTCCTGATTTTTAGGTAATAAGTTTTATTTCGAAACATTACTTTTGTTTTTTACAACAACGAGGAAAGTTGTAGAGAACGCACATTAATAAAAATCATAATTTCAGAGTTCTTTCTCACAGTTAAGTCAGATTTTACCGTTACTTAAGATATTAAATATTTACATTTCATAGTTGTTTTGCATATAAACAGAATTTCATGATTAAAATTGTACCTGATTTTTTTTAAATCTGTTAATTCTAAGCGAAACTATTAATTTTTTCCATCAACATGTTAGACAAAAGGAGGCTTATCGGTCAGATTTGACCGATACGAACGTGAAAGGGTTAATGTACTTCTACAGTACTTTCTTAAACTGTAGCTTAAAATAAATTTGAAAGTAAGTACTTTGACTTACTATATTAAATACTTGAAAAATTAGAATTGATTAACCATAGATTTTTTTTGATTTACCTTCATCAATATTTGGATTTACTTTAGTGCAAACTTTTGGACTTTGATTTACTATACTTAATACAAGTGTACTTTGCTATTTCATTTATTTTGGCAAATGGAACCTGATCTACTAACTTAAATATAGCACACCCTTGTTAATTTCGTAAACTACAGTTAACTATAATATCTATAATAATTAACTTTAGTATAGTGTCAAATTGCACACTTTCTGTACTATAGTAAAAATATTTGAAATTTAATTTAGAATTAGTAATAACTAATATGCTTCGATAAACTACTGTAACAGTAAAAAGTTTGATATTTGGGCTATGCTGTAGTGAATACCATAAACTTTGAAATCATTTTGATTCTACACATAAGTACACTGAAGTTGAAATTAAAATGCTTGAGTTTCTAATTGACAATTTCTATTCATTCTATGCTGACCAGGTCTTCAATCAAGCGGACCTGTTTTTATATCCCTTTGAAGCAGTATTTATTCAAAAACTTCTACAAGAGAAGAAGAAAACGTTTAAGAAACAATTTTTTGTCGATAACATTTGATGAGTAAAGTTATTTTCATTCATTTATCAACTCGATATTTCCCAGTGAACGAGAAATAAAGGAACATCAGAGTCTCCCACATTTACTTCTCAGATAATTTACTGATTTAAGACGTTAAGGTGAAGCCATACTCGTTTGACGTCGTATTGAAAACCCGAGTTTTAACATGTTCCCCCAAAACTAACTATATTTTCCTATTGTAATTTTCTTCTAAAAATGATTGGGAAACAAGATGTGTTTGTGAAACACTGATGCCCCCGTATGGCAGCTTATGGAGAAGGTTAAAGTTTCTCAAATACAAGTCAAAATCCAGGCCAAAAGATAAAAAAATGTTAAATTTGAAAGCCCTAGCTGCAACTGTTCAGAAGTTATGGCCAAGGTTAAAGTTTTTTAAAAGTAAGTAAAACATCAAGGTCAAAGTTGTTGGTATCCAAAGGAAGATCTTGTCACAAGGATTACATATGTAAAGTATGAAAGCCCTAGCACCAACCATTCAAAAGTTATGGCCAAGGTTAAAATTTTTCGAAAGTAGGTCAAACTCCTATGTCAAGGTCAAAGTGGTTGGTATCCAAAGGAAGGTCTTTTCAAAAGGATCACATATGTGAAGTATGAGAGCCCTAGCACCAACCATTCAAAAGTTATGGCCAAGGTTAAAGTTTTTTTCAAAAGTAGGTCAAACTCCAAGGTCAAAGGGTCAAAGTGGTTGGTATCCAAAGGAAGGTCTTGTCATAGGGATTACATATGTGAAGTATGAAAGCCCTAGCACCAACCCTCAAAAATTATGGCCAAGGTTAAAGTTTTTCAGAAGTAGGTCAAACTCCTAAGGTCAAGGTCAAAATGGTTGGTATCCAAAAGAAGGTCTTGTCACGAGGCTTACATATGTGAAGTATGAAAGCCCTAGCTCTAACTGTTCAAAAGTTATGACCAAGGTTAAAGTTTTTCAAAAGTAGGTCAAACTCCTAGGTCAAGGTCAAAAGGTCAAAGTGGTTGATATCCAGAGGAAGGTCTTGTCACAAGAAATACACATGTGAAGTTTGAAACCCCAAGCACCAACTGTTCAAAGTTATGGCCAAGGTTAAAGTTCAAAAGTAGGTCAAACTCCAAGGTCAAGTTCAAAGTTGTTGGTATCCAAAGGAAGGTCTTGTCACAGAGAATATCCAAGTGATGTTTGAAACCCCAAGCACCAACTGTTCAGAAGTTATGGCCAAGGTTAAAGTCTAATAAAATTTTGCAAAAGTGGGTCAAACTCCAAGGTCAAGGTCAAAAGGTCTTGTCACAAGGAATACACATGTGAAATATGAAAGTCATAGCTCCAACCAATCAAAAGTTATGGGCAAGGTTAAAGTTGACAACAGACAGACAAACAGACAGACAGGACAAAAACAATATACCCCCGGGATCTTTCGATCCAGGGGCATAATAATAAAAAGCTGCTTTCATGGGTGGAAAAAAAACTGACTCATCGTTTTAGAATTGTGCAGAGATGCACGTGTCTGATACATGTAATAAGGTTTCAATCTGTGTAAAAATGCTTTATTGTTTTGTTAGGCTAAAGTATTTGGCGAGACTTACTTTTTGTGAAAAAGATAGAAAACTCTTCTTTAAATGGAAAACTTAAAAGAGAAGAATTTTTATTTTTCAATTTTCATAGTCAGAAATGACAATATTTCTTTCAAAAAATGAATAATGGAAAGAAACCAATTGCGCCCCGTTATGAAGGACCTATTTTTGTATTCATATGATGCTGAATTTATTCAAAATCTTATACACGAGAAGAAGAAAACACTTGCTGTGGCCTTCAACTCGACATTAAGATATATTGACGACGTTTTCGACGTATTATCAATCAACAATAGTTACTTCCATTCATATGTCGACTCGATATATCTTAGTGAGCTTGAAATAAAAGATACCAGAGTCTGATACATGTGTTTCATATTTGGATATTTTACTAGAAAAAGACGTTAATGGTAACCTAAAAACCAAGCTTTGTGAAAAACGTGATGACTTCAACTTTTCAACCGTCAACTTCCCTTACTTATGTAGCAATATACCCATATGGAGAAATGCTGTACACTTCATTCATAAATTCATAATCATGTGACCGTTACTAATTAATATTTAATATAAATGTGATATTTCTAAAAATCATATTTTATTTATCAATGTTCTTTTTGAAATTAAAAAAAAATATGAATTTGATCAAATACTCATTATAGTATGTCAACAATCAAGTGTAATATTTTCCCATGCCAAAAACGAATGTATTTTCCCCACTCGAAGGCTCATTCACTTTGTCTGAATTCTGGCCTAAATGTAATTTTCAAGTTTAAAAGGAACTGTCTTATCATTTTTGAAACAGAAAGTACAACTTACATACCTTCACGTCATATGAGGAAGAACTCTGTCAGGAAATAGTAAATATTACTAAATTTATATGACAAAAGCGTTCCCAGCTCTTTCACCACATTTTTCTATATCAAAGTAATGAAGCTTCGCTTCAGATTTTCAAACTCGAAAGGAGCCATCACCGTTTCCTTATTTTGTGAACAAAAGAGTACATTCCGGTCCAAGACACAAAGTTAAAACCATATGAGGAAGAAAATATTCGAATTGATATTTTAATCTTCTTTTCTTTTCTTATATAATAGATTGAATAGAAATCTGCCATATAAAATACAATATGGCCGCTATGCAAATTAGCAAAATGTACACATTTCTCCATATGCCCTTATTACCTGCATGTGGGATTTATGTCTCTCAGTTGATTCGATACGCAAGTGCATACTCTACGTACGAACAGTTTTTAAAGCGAGGCAAGTTATTGATAAACAAGTTTCGTTTAAAGTAATCATTTCGCAAGCTCCACGGTTGATACAATGACCTTGTAAGCAAAATAAATATATCATTAAGTCGAATGCTAACGTTATTTATACTTATTGTTAGGCTATTCTATACATACTGAATTGTCGACGGATCTTTCCATTTTTCCCGATCATGACAAGGAGCGCACGACGGGTGTGATCGGTCGGCAGGGGATGCTCACTCCTCCATGGCACCTGATCCCACCTCTGATGTTTTAGAGATCCGTGTTTGCTCTGCTCCTGATTTGTATTATTTGAATGGACTTTTGAGGTTGGATACTGTTCGTTATCTCCATATTTCATCTCAGTACAAAAAACATCAAATTTTTATAAATTAGATGTAAAAAGACGCATAACTTTGCTTCTAAATAAATGCGAATTCATATCTATATTTTTTCTTTATGAAAATAAAGATATTTGCATGTTCAATAATATATAATTATTTTCCCAATTTGAATTTTTCACAGACATTTACTCAAATATTTGAAAATACGTTTTTACATGTATGAAAATTAAAAACAGGATTCTATAGCTAGATTGTATTGTTCGTTTGTTTGTTGTTTAACGTCCCCTCGAGAATTTTTCACATTGTGAAAATTCATCATGCACGTCCATATATGTCCTTACTTCTTATACAGGCCCGTAGTACGCAGAGGCCTCCCCCATTTTTCTGAGAAAAATATTTGATATAGTTTTACAAAATATAAATTGTAATTTTGAATCTGCTTGAACCCCCCCCCCCCCCATTTTGCTGCTGTGCGACTGAGACAAATTTCAGCATTTAAAAAATGGTGCCGAGAAGTTAGAGTTAGACAATCCCCCCCCCCCCAACAGGATTTTCGAGTTTGGACATTTAATTTTTGGGGTGGGAGTGGGTTGTCATCCATCCCCCTTAAAAAAGTAAACTACGGGTGTTTTATATTAAGTTTTTGAAAAAAAATTGTCATTTAATTGTTTAAAAAATTATTAGATTAATATTATCAGTAAAATAGTAATGCAGAAAAGTACACGCTACAATTCAGTCCAATTTAGATATTTCATTTTAAATTATTTAAATGGGTTTTAAGTACCTATCATATTTTCGGCTGTCTTTCGGCATATCCGATCTCCAATGCATTTGAAACAAGCATTCTGAGAGTATTGCATTAGCAATACTAGTCCCCTACCGGCAAGTGTAATCTGGTTCCCGTTAAGAATTGAACAGACGGACGGACAGACTCAGAGGAAACCTATAGTCCCCTCTGGTTTCACCGGTAGGGGATTAATAAATTCACATAGCTGTAGACATAGCGTCCTAGCTTCAATAAATCACATTAATTTTTTTTTCTTTTCTTACTTCATTTTAATTAAAAACCATTTGAAGAATAATCATTAAATTTATCATGTCATATTAACTTCTGTCAAGTGTTATCCATATGCATGTACATTCCACTTGTATTCCTGTTGTTCGATGTACAATTATTGTCCTTTCTTCTGATGAGTATAGCAAAGAAGTTTAGATTTAAAAAATCATGATGTTTTGTATGAAGTCTTCAATATGTAAGGTTATGAAATACACATGTATTACGCCCCCTCCAACAAACTGGACAGTTCATCCTATTATCATACTTAATATTTTTTGAAATATTAATTGCTTAGTCAGGCAAGCTTTTTGAAAAGTTATTACTTGTAATATTCAAACAATCACTAGGCAAACTAAGAACTAAATTTTGTTAAACGTAATGGCTTCTCTATCATGAACTTCCCTTGTTTGTGTAGCAATATACCATATCACCTGCAAATGGACTTTACGTCTCCCAGATGATTCGATACGCAAGTGCATGTTCTATACGTACGAACAATTTCTAAAATGAGACAGGCTTTCGATAAACAAGTTGATAATACAAGGATGTAAAATGGACAATTTGAAAACTCCATGGTCGATGCAATGACCTCGTATGCAAATATAATCTGTCGTCTTTCATTCAAATTGCTAGGCCATTATTTTCACACTGAATTGCCTACGGAATTTTCAGTTCACCCGATCATGACAAAGGGCACACGGCGAATATGTCCAGTCAAGAGGGGGATGCTTACTTATAACGGTGATCATGCTCAAAGACCGTTTAAACAGTGAACCAAAGAACAGATGGAACAAAAACCAATTAGTGGAAACTAAGATACATGTCTTGTAGTTGTATATTATACACAGATATTTTTATATCGAGTTGCAACTTAAAATCGCATATTTGTTTTTATGTATTCTGCTATTGCAGAGAATAATTCAGTTAGCATACACTACATTACCAATGAACACAAGTTTACCAGGCTGATTAGAACAAACAGTAAAACTTAGGGGAAAACAATTACAGTGTATTATAACTATACCCCTTAATTATAAAGAAACCGATCATGACAAAGGGCACACGGCGAATATGTCCAGTCAAGAGGGGGATGCTTACTTATAACGGTGATCATGCTCGAAAACCGTTTAAACAGTAAACCAAAGAACAGATGGAACAAAAAAACAATTAGTGGAAACTAAGATACATGTCTTGTAGTTGTATATTATACACAGATATTTTTATATCGAGTTGCAACTTAAAATCGCATATTTGTTTTTATGTATTCTGCTATTGCAGAGAATAATTCAGTTAGCATACACTACATTACCAATGAACACAAGTTTACCAGGCTGATTAGAACAAACAGTAAAACTTAGGGGAAAACAATTACAGTGTATTATAACTATACCCCTTAATTATAAAGAAACCATATTTAAAATATTAACGATTGAAGGATTAAAAGATATTTTTAGATGAGCAATTTTTTAAGTTTAGTACAACTGAATTCAAAACTTTCTATATCAATTCAATTCAAAACTCTTTATAGAAATCTGGAGGGTGAGATTCTTAAGGGACGACCATTTTCATTTGTTGACGGGGGGGGGGGGGCTGGCAATTTTTTTTACAGTCATATTATTTACCTTCATGCCAGTCAAGCACGAATTAATTACTTCAAGGATAATCGAAGGCAGATTGTTTTCTCCCCAATTGAAAAAAATTGACATACATAATTTTAAAAACTGAATAAAGAATCCGTTCAGGTTTGCCTTTAGTTGTCTAAAAAGTTCATATGCGATCTATTCAATCATAATTAACCTCAAATGTTAGAGTGTACATAAAGATATTTATTCCACATAGTTTCTCATATGCTTTCATGATGCCATTAAAACGATTGATAGGGGTTTTCCATTGTCCTGACTCATTTAAGGTCTTTCCATCCTCCTATGATGTCATAGGTTTTTTTTCAGAAACTGTTATTAATTTAAATTCATACCCAATAGAAAAATATCTTTTGGAAGAATGCTGTTCAATAGGTTTAATAATAAATATTGTTAAGTAAAAGAATTTAAAAAATGTATAATTTTTTTTATTAAATCTGTTAATCAATCTTTAAAAAATGTTGACAGGGGCAATAACTCCTTCTCAGGTATCTTCATTCATGTATTTTCTGTATTGTGCTTCTACTGTAAAATAGTTTCCCTGATATTCACAATTCAAAAGTATCTTACAAGTAGCAAGTATTTCGGAACTTTCAGCATCAGAATTATGCATTTGAACCAGTTTTTACATAATTTTTATAATACTATTTATAAAAAATATACGATTTTTTAATGCTGACTTATGCTTCTGTTTATTTATGTGTCCCATCTTAAATGATATGGCAACCTATGTATTTTTTGCAATAATTGGTAAATTTAAACTATATTAAATGAAAATAAATGCAGTTTTTGTACTTTGAACCATTAAAATTGTGAGGGTGGAAAGACCTTAAGTTCATTTTGTCATAACAATCTGCAAAAATTTAACATTTGACAATCATGTTTGCATGTATGACATTGGTTTGTGATTTCGGGGATCATTGGGAAGTCCTTTCTCTTTGAAAGGATTGCAAGAGAAGTTTTATATGTAAGCATTCACTTTTTATGGACGTTTTAAAGAGCTTAGTCAAAGGCTTTCTGATTGTTAAAGGTTAAAATAGATCTGAAAATCTTAAGTTGAATAACAAACAGCTTTTAACGAGGAACCATTGAGTATTTGCTCGGCTTCTTCCCTATCTTCTCAAAGGCTAAAGAAAATTGCCTTCCACGACCATTAATTGTTCATTTTGTGATATTGTAAATCGATTACATTCTATTATCGTATGTTACCCCCTAGCTAGTGAAGACCACTCTAATAAGTCTAATGGTCTTCTTAGTGGAAAATTACAAATAACCAATACACAATACCATATTCAGAGGGGAGACAGAGAATGGTACAATGTTGAACAAATTATTGTTTCAGATGCCTAATACACTTGAGTACAATGAATTTTCCTCAGCCCGTCCTGGAGGTGGATCTCTGAACTTATATGACATGAATTTACATATTTGTAAATTTGATTCATCATCATATTCGTTTAGTTTGTCCTTAGTTGGTTAGGAACTGAGAAGATTTTTAAAGATAGAGTGCACTTTGAATATATGTTCTATGTAGCCTCCTACCCTTAATCAACTAAGTCTTAAAGTTCTTCAACCGATGATTTGATTTTTACCAATATCTTCTACCGGAAATGACAAAATTATTTATACAGAAGTGCAAGTTGGGACAGCCTTTTAGATTGAAGCGGGAATATATTGGGTTCATTTTCCTGAAGCAAAGGGCAAAGAATTGACGCTTTATCATTTTTGGTAATGGAATTTGTATTAAGGATGACGTTTACTTATATGACGAAAAAAATGACGTAAAAATTCCACTGATAGGAATAAAAACTATCCATTGTACATAGTAGATCTCATCGTCGCAAACCACAGCTAAAATGCACGATCCTCTCCCATTCTGGGAGAGAGCTATATGCGGACTCCGGACCGTGGCTTGAGACGATGAGCAGACCTATGGTTTTAGAGTTATTCACTTTCAAATAACTAGGTAAATGACCTACTGTTTTTGCTAGTTGGCCCCTGAGTATTTCTGGGAAAATAAGTCGGTTTTTCACACTATGACCAATATTTTCTTTATTAACAAACATTACAAGTAACAAAACTCTTTAAATATTGAAATATAATATGAATGGAATAGTTTTTGTACATATAAATAAGCAATCAGCGTTTGAACCATAAATTTTAATTATCCCAGTCCGAATTTCCTATGTCAATTTTCTAATATTTTACCCATTTTTAATCTAATATTACAAAAATCTGAATGATTAGAACTCTAAATTATATATAACATCATTTTACATTTGTTGCCCTTATCCTGCTGGTATTGATACTATACGAGATCAATGATCAAATTATTGAGATATGTTGTCTTGAATGGTTTTTGTTCAATTTCCTCTGCAACACCATATATTTACTGTTGTTCTTGCATATTTTCTTCAATAAATAAAATATTAAATTTTTCAATAGATATTGGGTTATAATATGGTTATTTTCTTCGCATGGAACAATTTTTGATTTAATATATTGTATTTTATAGCACTCCGTTTCTGTCAACTAAAACTAGGTAAACAAGACGAAAAATTATATTTTAAACGTCATCCTTAATTGCAAGTAAAAATGAGATTTTCTGCAAATTAATAAGTGCACGAGAAAGTTCTTTTATAAAATACAGACGATTTCATTTCGAGGAAAGTTACGACTTCCTTTTCAATTTGAAAATGGTGATTCGTGTATCAATGTGACCCACTCATCTTAAAAAAAGGTTTCATGAGTTGTGAAGAATGTGACCAATAGAACCGTACTGAGCTTTTCATATTATTTTTTAAAAAGGAATTTCGAGTTCGTGCTGAATCTAATTATGATTATTCATGAGAAATTAATTATGTGGGATCAATCTCATGAATTAACTGTACACCAGTTCTCAATTTATTTGAAACAGCAATTTCATTTGTTCATAAATTCTACCATGCAAATTATATTCTATTGAATATTCTGACACTCTTGAGATTTTAACATTGAATATGAACAGGCATTTGGCCTTTTTCAAAATGGAGAGGGGGGTTATTTGAAAATTTTTTTTTTCTTTTGGCTTATCTTTTTAAGAGTGCTGATACACAGATTTGAAGTTAATATTTTCTCAAATTTCCTGTATAATATCACAACTTATATGTTGCTATAGCAATTCACACGAAAATATAATAAAAGACTCACTTTATCTGGAAATTATTGAAACTACGATTTTCGGGACGCGTTTGATGGACAAATCCTTGCACTTTCACAATGTAAACTTTATCTTTAATACTTAACAAAAGTAGCAATTTTGTTGTGTATTAATGAAAATATTAAAACCATTATACAGAAAATTCAGCGTAGAAATGTGAGAAAGCAAAACCCACTCACCAGCATTGTCAGTCCGTGCTCAGTGGTGTGCGCAGAGAATAACAAATGGAACACACCCGGTGAAACGTAAACATTAACAATAACAGAGCTTGTGCCCTGTTTACAAAAACATTTACATTTAACCGGGTGTGTTCAATTGTTAAAACTGCACACATCTCTGAGCACGGACTGACAATACTAGTGAGTGGGTTTTGCTTCTCACAATTCTACTCTGAATTTTCTGGATAATAGTTTTATATTTTTCATTAATACACAACAAAATTGCTACTTTTCATCGTTCATCAAAAATAAAGAAAAAACGATGCACTAAGTTATGTATCTTAGTGTAGTCTACTTTTGTGCCAAGTTATAATAAAATCAACCAAAACTCTAGGAGGAGTAGCATCTTGAAAAATTGTTTACAGACAGATGGACAGACAAACGGACGGACGAGGAGTAGCGTTTTTAAGGAATTTCATAGAAATTTCTATTTTTAGAAACCATGGCAACAACATTTAACAAAATAAAAAATCGATGCACTATGATATGTATCTTAGTGTAGTCTACTTGTGTGCCAAGTCATACTGAAATCAAACTAAAACTGTAGGAGGAGTAGCATTTTAAAGAAATTTCACAGAAATGTCTATTTTTAGTACATTGTAACCATGGCAACATCGTTCAAAAAAATCAAAAACCGATGCACTAAGTCAAGTATCTTAGTGCAGTCTACTTTTGTGCCAAGTTCTATTGAAATCAAACCAAAACTGTAGGAGAAGTAACGTTTTAAAGGAATTTCACAGAAATTTCTATTTCTAGTAACCATGGCAACACCGTTCAACAAAATCAAAATCCGATGCACTAAGATATGTGTCTTAGTGTAGTCTACATGTGTGCCAAGTTATATTGAAATTAAACCAAAACTGTAGGAGGAGTAGCATCTTGAAAAATTTTTTACAGGCAGACGGACAGACAAACAGACGGACGGACACTTTACTATTGCATAAGCTCTTTTGGTCTCTGAATGTGTAGTACTAGACTAAGGGTAGTAGCTTGTATTGCGCCATTGTATTTTTTCTTTGTTTGTTTATTAGCGCCATTGTAAGAAATGAACTGCACTTACAGCAGAAGTTGCGTTCATTTAAGAAATTAATTTAGTTTTTGAAGATTCATGAGGACATGAAATGATAAATATGCCAGCGTGAAGCGCCGTAGTTCATGTACCTCATGAATTTTCAAAAATTAAATTCATTTCTTATATTTACAATATTTTTCTGCTGAGTTGCACAAATTACGCCATTCAACTGTCATATTTAACTAAGGTCAAGATATAGTAAAATAAATGAACGGTGCTACAGATTTCTCAAACTTGAGAAATAAATTACTTTAATGATTCTTTATAACTTTAGCTTGGTCAAATAAGGTGTTTCGGGGCATATTTCGTAGGTAAACAAGACGAAAAATTGTATTTTAAACTGTCATTTTCAATGGAAAATTGAGAAAATCAGTCATGAATATGGGAGTTTTTTTCCTTATCGGACAAAGGAAATGTATCCAGATTGCAGTCAATTACATGTTCCTAGCCTCATCTATAAAATAATATTAAATTGAATATAGGTATTGAGATTACTTTTCACATGATTTCAAATCACAGGTACTTGTGGACAGGAACACCCCCCCCCCCCACCCCATATTCAACGGTGACAACCCCTGGGCTTTTTGGATATTTTTCACAAATTATAATTATTGCACTTATTCATCATGTGTACCATAGGAAAAAATCGTGAAAACCTAAGGATTTTTCAACACACTGACTGCAATGCTGTTTAAGGATTAATTATGGGATTCTTACGAGATGCAGAGTCAATCCGATAGCATGAACTAAGACAGAAATATATGTAGAGACAGTGTGAACCGATATTTTAGGTTAAAATAAAATAAATACATGTTTTTTAGCCCAGACAGACCAGTGGGGTACAACGTAAACAAACCGGAGTGGCATACCTTTCTCTCTTATAATGTATAGTGGGGTATTTTTGTGTGGAACGGTTATTTTGGGGTTTTCACGAGTTTTGGGGTTTTCACGGGTTTACACATGATGAATAAGTGTAATAAATATAATTTGTGAAAAAAATGTCCAACAAACCTCGGGGTTAAAGTGGGGGGGGGGGGGGGATACTGTCCACAAGTACCCGTGTTTCAAACTGAATGCCATGAATACATAATTCTATTAGAGACGTAAAGTACGGAAAAAAGAAAGTTTAAAATGATTAAGACGTCATAATGGATCTAGCACCAAAAGGATGGTATTGAGTCATTTACAAAATCTTGACCTTAAAGCAAAACAGTTTGCACTATAGTTTTGACGTCAAGTACGGTATTATGACGTAACAATTGAGATTATTCATGCTCATTCATGGTAGTTCATGAGAAAGTGTCTGATCTGTTTTCTTTTTTGTAAAGAATCATAGGGAAAATTTATTGGAAATGTAAATATAGTGCTAGGAATGCAACTGGTTGGTGCAGGTTCATAGTGGGAGAAAACAGAGAGTATGCAATTATATATAATGTGTCTAAGTGTGTGTGTATTAAGGTGTGAGTGATGAAAATGCAATATTGATTGATTGATTGTATGTTGTTTTACATCCCATTCGAGAATTTTTCACTCATATAGAGACGTAACCATATACCGGTGAAGGGCTTCAAAATTTGACCTTTACTCGGCACTCAGGGCCATTGAGCAGTGAGGGATCTTTATCGTGCCAACGCCTACCGTGACACGGGGCCTCGGTTTTTAAGATCTCATCCGAAGGACCCGCAACGTTCACTTCAAAGTGCCGAGGCGAAGGAACATTGCTACCCATTTTTTATCGATTTAGGCCAGTCGCGGCCGAGATTCGAACTCCGACCTCTCGATCACGAAGCGAGCGCTCTACCGACTGAAAATGTAGTAACGTATAAATGAATTTAATTTTTGAGAGTTCATGAGGACATGAACTACGACGCTTCACGCCTGATATAATAAGTGTTGTAGTTCATGTGCCTCATGAATTTTCATAAAAGAAATTCATTTCCTATATTTACATTATTTTTCTGCTGAGTTACCACAAAGAACTGTGAACGATAGTATTGTTCTCCCGCCTACCTCCGAGTCAATTTTCAAAAGTTAACACATTTGAATGATTTTTCATATCTATATAGAAATTTTATATGAATTTTCATAAAACATTACTTCTTTGGGAAAACAAAGACAGATAACTCTATAATTTTGGTAAAACTTGTGTTTTTCACTATAGAAATCAACGGAAAACGGAAAATATTTTTAAAACATCCCCCCCCCCCCCGTGAAACAAAAATTCCTTTTTACAGGTAATATGGACTGTCATTTCACAAATTCATACCAAAGCTTTCTGTGTTTCACGGGGGGGAACATATGTTTACAGACAAAAAACTACCAAAATGCTTATTTTTTTCACCAATTTTAAAGGAGTTTACAAATAAAACATTGTATTTTATTAATAATATATGTTTAATTTTATATGAGTAAAACATAAGAAAAGATTTAAGGAACATTTATTCACATCCAAGAATATTTTAAATGTGGTGATGCTTTAAAGCCCGATTTGAATGAAAAATATCGTCTACCCCCCTTATTTCAAGAGCTGGAATTAGGGGTAATTAGCTATTTAACACTGGAATTAAAATTATCCGTCAATTACCATTTAACTGTTCTTTGCATTCAACAAAGATTTTACGGCCGAATTGCCATTAGTATTAAATTAAATGGGTGTAAAATGTAGGCGGGAATCGAGAGTTAGCGTGCGTAGTTCTTTATGTCATTTAACGATCATTTTTTAAACACCAGAAGTCTCTGACGAGACTGTAGCTCTACTGGTTGTATTTATAAAGGAAGATAAAAGTAGCACTTTGACTTGAAACTTTGCAACAGCAATAAACAGAATAATGATCCTTGGTTTAGTCTCTTTTGTGGCAAGATTTATTATTATATCAGACTAAAATTTCTATTTTTAGTAACCATGGCAACACTGTTCATCGAAATCCGAAACTGGTACAGAGAATAATGTATCTTAGTGTAGTTTACTTGTGAGCTAAGTAATACTAAAATCAGACCAAAACTGTAGGGGTAGCATTTTGAAGGTATTTCAAGGAAATTTCTATTTTTAGTAACCATGGCAACATGTTCATCGAAATCAGAAAATCAATATAAAGAATTATGTATCTTAGTGTAGTCTACTTGTTTGCCAAGTTATACTGAAATAAAACCACAACTGTAGGAGGAGTAGCATTTTGAAAGTATTTCACAGAAATTTCTATTTTTAGAAACCATGGCAACGCCGTTCATCGAAATCAAAAACCGATACATAGAATTACGCATCTTAGTA
Source organism: Saccostrea echinata (assembly GCF_033153115.1). NCBI lineage: Eukaryota > Metazoa > Mollusca > Bivalvia > Ostreida > Ostreidae > Saccostrea > Saccostrea echinata. The sequence continues at coordinate 6,398,458 of NW_026889753.1, forward strand.
TAGTCTACTTGTGTGCCAAGTTATATTGAAATCAGATAAAAACTGTAGGAGGAGTAGCATTTTGAAAGTATTTCACAGAAATTTCTATTTTTAGTAACCATGGCAACACCGTTCATCGAAATCAAAAACCAATATACAGAATTATGCATCTTAGTATAGTCTACTTGTGTTCCAAGTTATATTGAAATCAGATAAAAACTGTAGGAGGAGTAGTATTTTGAAAGTATTTCACAGAAATTTCTATTTTTAGTAACCATGGCAACACCGTTCATCGAAATCAAAAACCGATACACAGAATTATGTATCTTAGTATAGTCTACTTGCCCGCCAAGTTATATTGAAATCAGATGAAAACTGTAGGAGGAGTTGCATTTTGAATGTTTTTCACAGAAATTTCTATTTTTAGTAACCATGGCAACACCGTTCATTGAAATCAAAAACCGATACACAGAATTATGTATCTTAATGTAGTCTACTTGTGTGCCAAGTTATACTGAAATCAGACCAAAACTGAAGGAGGAGTAGCATTTTGAATGTTTTTCACAGAAATTTCTATTTTTAGTAACCATGGCAACACCGTTCATTGAAATCAAAAACCAATACACAGAATTATGTATCTTAGTGTAGTCTACTTGTGTGCCAAGTTATACTGAAATCAGACCAAAACTGTAGGAGGAGTAGCATTTTGAAAAATTGTTTACAGACGGACAGACAGACAGACAGACGGACGGACGATGGACACCTTACTATCGCATAAGCTCTTCTGGTCTCTGACCAGTAGAGCTAAAAACAGTTTTCATTATAGTTTTACGTCAAGTACGGTATTATGACGTCACAATGGAGATATACTTGGTTATCCATGGTAGTTCATGAGAAAATGAACAGTATTCTAATTTGCAAAGAATCTAAAGGATAAATATTTGGAAAAGTAAATATATAATATGAAAACTGCAAGTAACAATGCAGAGGTGTATTAAACTAGTCATAAATGTAAAGCTAAAGATTTACAATGGGATATTTAAAAGGTTAAATTTGTACTTCTGTAGCACCAAGAATGTAGTGTCAACAGTGTTCCTAATTTAGACATGTTCACGTAGCTAAGAGAGGGATTTTTCTGCTGCTTCCGTTGTCCTCTCTGCACCGATCGTACTTCACGATTAAAGGACACTTGAGATTCTTGTTTGGTTGACGGTAATCCTAATTTTTGTCAGAAATCAATACTCTCTGTTTGTTATAGATATTTTATGGGGCACAATGGGAGTAAAACTCGATAAATGATCAAGTTTAAAGTTAACAAATGTTGTATACAAGTGTTGAATACATACAACATGTACATGGGTTTTCTTAAATTTTATACGACTTCTGTAATGCAAGCAGAATAAAGCATGTATCAGTATAGAATGACTATATTTCAATCCAAGCCAATAAGAAATAATACAGCAATTGAAAAGGGCCTAACGCGTTTCATGTAATATGCCGGCGTAAAGCGTCGTAGTTCATATCCTCATGAATTCTCAAAATTTATTCCTTAAATATTAATAATGAGTGTTTAACTGATTTTGAAAACTCTTCGCATCTACAGTACTGGTATGAATGTAAAGTGTTTGAAATTATAAATATCAAAATAAATGAAATGTCTGAACTTTCTTTCCATTTCATGAACACAATCAAAGTTTTTCCTCTTGGCTCTTTTTAAATAAAATAATTTGTAAAAATGTTGGCTTCACCATGTAGTGGCTTTTTCATAATTATTTTGTTTAGCGAATTTCAATGTACATCTCTATACCGTCTGTGTACTGGAGGGGGAGGGGGGTTACGGACGTTACTTTTTGCACGAGGAGGAATCAACCTAAATCAAGAACGAAGAAAAATAACTCAAGATCGTATATGGTATCTAAAATATAACATTTATTGATACAAGAGTTGTCAGAGGCAGAACTTTCCAAGTGTCATTTGGTAAATTCCACGAACTCCATAGGGAAATTCAATACAATTGTATGATGAGAAATTAAGTATGGCTAAACCCCAGGAAAGATTAATTTAAGAGTAGTACTGAAATATTATGTGCCAATACTTAAGCACTGGGTACGAGGGGCTTATTATAACATAAACGTTCTTTGAATAATTTGGTGAGTCGTTGCTTATTAAACATGATCCAATGCCTCATTGTCTTCGTACATTACTTTTTTTAAATATCATAAATAAAATTTTAATATTTAACACTGTTTTACGTCCCGTTCGAACATTTTTCACTCATATAGAGACGTCACCTATACCGGTGAAGGGCTTCAAATTTAGACCTTTACTCGGCACTCAGGGTCATTGATCAGTGAGGGTTCTTTATTGTGCCAACGCTTACCGTGAAACGGGGCCTCGGTTTTTCAGGTTTCATCCGAAGAACCCGCAACTTTCACTTTAATGTGCCGAGCGCCTGGCGAAAGAACAGTTGCTACCTATTTTTGATCGACTTAGGTCAGTCGCGGCCGTGATTCGAACATACAACCTTCCGATCACGGAGCGAGCGCTCTACCGACTGAGCTACCGTGACGGCAACAAAATAGTAGAGAAAGTAGCACTTGAACTTGAAACTATGGCAACAGCAATTTAAAACAAGATGTGTTTGTGAAACACTGATGCCCCCTAATGACAACTTATAGCAAAGGTTTAACTTTCTCAAATGCAAATCAAATATGTTGATACCCAAAGTAAGGTCTTGTCTCGAGGAATAAACCTGTGAAATATGAAAGACCTAGCAGCAACCATTGACTAGATATGGAAAAGGTTAAAGTTTTTTTCAAAAGCATGTCAACATCAAGGTCAAGGTCAAATTTAGTGGTGCCAAAGGAAAGGCCTTCTGCCAAGAAATACACAGGTGAAATATGAAAGCCGAAGCACCAATCGTTCAAAAGTTATGGCCAAGGTTTAATAAAGTTTTGAAAAAGTAGGTCAAACGTCAAGGTCAAAGCTGAAAGGTCTTGTCACAAGGATTACATATGTGAAGTATGAAAGCCTTAGCACCAACCGTTCAAAAGTTATGGCCAAGGGTAAAGTTTTCCAAAAGTAGGTCAAACTCCAAGGTCAAAGGGTCAAAGTTTTTGGTATTCAAAGGTAGGTCTTATCACAAGAATTACACATGTGAAATATGAAAGCCATGGCACCAACTGTTCAAAAGTTATCGCAAAGGTTAAAGTTTTCCAAAAGTAGGTCAGACTTTAAGGTCAAGGTCAAAGGGTTAAAGTTGTTGGTATCCAAAGGAAGTTCTTGTCACAAGAATTACACATGTGAAGTATGAAAGCCATGGCACCAACCGTTCAAAAGTAATGGCCAAGGATAAAGTTTGGGGAAATTTTGCAAAACTGGGTCAAACTCCAAGGTCAAAAGGTCAAATACGGTGGTACCCAAGGAAAGGTCTTGTCATAATGAACACTCATGTCAAATATTAAAGCCTTACCCTTGACAGCGCAATAGTTATGGGCTAGGTTAAAGTTGACAACAGACAAACAGACAGACAGGACAAAAACAATATACCCCCGGGATCTTTCGATCCAGGGGCATAAAAATAATGATCCTTAGTTTAGTCTTTTTCTGAGTCAAGTTTAATTGAAATGGAACAAAAAAATGTAGTAGAAGTAACACTTTGATAGAATTTTACAGAAATTTCTATTTTTAGTAACCATGGCAATACTTAAACTAAATCAAAAGCCGATAAACAGAATGGTGTCTACTTTGTACCAAGTTATGTTGAAATTGGATTAAAACTGTAGGAGGAGTAGCTGTTTGAAAGAATTTCACAGAAATTTTTATTTTTATTTACCATGGCAACACCTTTCATTGAAATCAAAAACCGATATACAGACTTATATGGATTTTAAAATGTATTCGTTTCCTGGAGTCTTAGTCGGTCGCGAGAGGGCAAACAGATTATTTATTTTTAGATGAACTAACCTTTTTCAGCAGGATCTAATCTTTAGCAGTGTGAAAACCTTAAAACAAAAAGTATACATAGAATAAAGAATAGTGCCCCACCCTACCTACTGATAGATCTAACAAGGAAATGGCAACAGATACATGTAATACACAATATAAAACAAGGAAAAAAACTCATATAATAAAATTACTCTCTTACCTATTTCAGCAAGATCTAATCTTTAGCACTATGTTTACAAAGGTTCACACTTTATTAACACGTCACCTTTACTCAGAATTGTAATACTGTGATCTTCTTATGAAAATGTACAGGGAAAATCCATATAATCCTTTCAAATAGATACTGAAAAGAGTTTATGATTATCTTCCGATAAAGAGCGTTATGTTTGAATAAATTCACATTTGCAATTCACACTGTATTAGATATAAAATCGATTGGCATCTAATCAGAAATCGAAATCAAACTCTCTATCCATGTTTTATGCATTCAACGTCGTAATATTTATTGATATTCCACTCTTTTTTCGTCAAGATCGATTTACATACTAGCAAACCAGAAGAAATATCTAAAACAATATAAAAAGCTATAAAGTTATAAAGCTATAACTTTTTTCACACAGCTGTATAATTGAATTGATAAATTCTATTTGATGATTCTATATTGAGTTTTCAATAATTGATATCATAAGTTCAACATTTTGTTGCCTAGAAATCTAAGAGATTTTCCTGTTACGGTTCCGATTACTTCCGGTCAGGAGTTTCGAAAGTAATACGGAATGGACACGATCTATATGCCATAAAAAAATTGTTAATAAACAATGACACTTACATCTTAGATACGAGCTGGAGATAAAATTATTGCACAGTTGTGGATTAGTAACAATAAAATAAGTTTAAATTTAAACTAATTCACTGAAAGATTCCAGTCTAGGAACAATTTTATTATTTCCATATTGTTACCTTAACCCTGAGATACATGTATCACCGTAAGTCAAAATTATGACAGTAACTTTTTTTTGTCAAAGGAAACATGATACTTAAGTATAAATTCATTACAATCAATGCAGGACATGATGTTGTGTCAGACTACTATTTAAAATCAATATACATTGTATATCCCCAAACCCAGGGGTGAAATGAATAATTAAGTACTATAATTTTAACACATGTCAAGAACGGAATCAAGAATTTGTAAATTATATTGATTAAATGCAGAGGCATATCGGGATCATATGCATATGGAAATATACAAGCAATGATACTTTGTTATTTATTGCACGCCAAATTAAAAAAAAAAAAGCTGAACATAGTTCATAGTTGATTAACTAGGTTTATCGACTGTTACTATATAGTTTACAGACCGTAAACTGTAGTCAACGACGTTAATCTATATTTTCTAAACCATACTTTACGACTTGATCTATTTTTTACCAGATGAGTGTAAATTTTACTTAACAATGAAAACATGCCTTTGCGATTCCAAAACATACTTTATGTGATAAATACGGTTTCATGATTTGTACTCTGTTGTTTACAACTCTGAAATATAATAATCGAATGTTTATATATTAATTTTAAAGTTTACCATGTTTACGGTTGTAAACTATAGTTTACAGACATTATAGTTTACAGACATTTCAGGGGCCGAATTCACAAAAGTTTTCAAAACAATTCAACATTTGAGAAACGACAGAATCTCTTATTTTGTATCCGAGTTTCACAATTTTCTGTAATACCATAATTTACGACTCTAAGCAATAGTTCACGATCAAAACCGTTATAAATGAAAAAAAAAACCCGGAAATTGGTCAATCTCAAAGTTACGAACAATACAAATCCGTGAACAGGGCATAAAATACGTATCTCGGAAATTCCAGAGGTGGGATCGGGTGCGTTGGAGGAGTAAGCATTCCTTATTAACTGATCTTACTCCCAGTAAGCCCTAGGTATTGATCAGGTATAAAAGGAACATTCCGTAGTTAATATAAATTCAGTATTAAAAGAAAAGCCAATTAGCATAAAATACGTCAGCAAAAATACGACCCAATAGTAGGTTTTACTCTCAACAAGGTCATTAAAACGACCATGGCATTTAAGAAATGCTAACTTTTAAATGAGGTTGTTAAAATCCCTGTAACATCAATTTATCTGTCAGTAGCCTGCCTTGGTTTAAAAATTGATCGTTCTCTGAGCATGCTCTTTATCAAAAAACGTTGGGAGACGTTAACACCATAATGCAGGTGATAGAGGATTGAATGATTTTAATTGTTTAACGCCGAGTCGGCAATATTTCAGCCATATTTCGGCGATAGGAATCTAAATATTATAGGAACGGTTTTGAAAGTTTTGGGTTTCTCTGGCGGCCCCCAATGAGCCTCCTCTATTTCGAAAACCAGAGAAACGATCTTTAGCGTGCCAAGGGGGTTGCAATCATTGACACGGGAGGAGAAACGATCTTTAGCGTGCCAAGGGGGTTGCAATCATTGACACGGGAGGTGATAGAGGAACACCTACATAAACGTGGGTTGATCCAAAAGTAATGTGACAACTGCGATAAAATTTTAAATGATAAAAGCTATATTTTTTTGAAATCAAACCTGAAAATTTTAATTCAATATGATTTATACTTTTAAAGATATGGGGTTATATATAAAATGTGCGATTATGGTAGTCGCCGCACCTAAATAACGTCATATAACGGATACGCGTTCTAACGACACGTCTCAACATTTATTTTTTTTCCTTCTCAAAGTAACTGCCTTGCTGCTCTACGCAAAGCTGAGTTCTCCTAACCCACGTCTGCAATCCATTCTCGGGGTAGAACAGAAAATACTACGTTACACGTCTATCTCAAGTGCTCAAGGTCCTTGAAGTGGGTCCCCCCAGAGCTGATTTTTTAGATGCGGGAAATCACACGGGGCGAGATCGGGGCTATAAAGGGAGTGAGGCAATTTTTCAATTCCAAGGAGTTCAATAGTAACTACAGTTTCCATCGCCGTGTGTGGTGTTGCATTATCATGATGGATGATGCAGTTACTAGGGTTTTCATAGAAATATTTCCGTTTCTTTCTCAATGCAGTCGTGTGATTTCTGGATAAAATCTGGAAGAACATGAACACAAGTGTTTATTTTTTTTTTCAAGTAAAAAAGAAAACAGTATGTTTCTAACTTTTAATAAAATTATCTACAAATGAGATTTCATCCACCGTAATGATGTGCCTGAGGAAGGCTTCCCTTCTTTTCTCCATCGCCATTTGTTTGTTCAACGTCCCTCTCGATAATTTTTTACTCATATGGAGACGCCACCAATTGCCAGTGGAGAGCTGCAAATTTTGACCTAAACTCGGCACTCGGGGCCATTGAGCAGTGAGGGATCTTCTTCGTGCCAGGATCTACTGCGACACGGGACCTCGATTTATACGGTCTTCTCCGAAGTACTGGTCTCCACATCCCACAGTGGGATTCGAACCCTCGACATCTCCATCGTCGTAAAATTCTGTGAGACTCACGAACACGTACACACATTTCATTTTCTTTAAGAAGTTTTGGCACCTATCGTGCACTATCGTGCACTCTGTCAAAATTCTTTGAACAGTACCATAAGACAAAGTTTCACATATCGCTCTAACCGTTACACGTCTGTCTTCTTTGAAAACGTCAGACACCAGTTGAACGTTTCCGTCCGACCTCCTATCTTTCGGTCTTCATGTCCTCTGCTGATCATTCAGTGACCCGTCACCCTCCCGAAAACGCTGAAACCATGTATAAACAAGTCTCCTATTTACCTACTTTTCACTATTAAGTGTGATAAATCAACATAACTGTCTCTACTGGCGATTTCCCCAATATGAAGCAAAAATGCATTACGGCTAGTTGCGACGGGTTTTTTTTTTTCAATTTCCGACATTTCCTTCGTTCAATGATCAACCGTCACGATAGCTCAGTCGGTAGAGCGCTCGCTCCGTGATCGGAAGGTCGTATGGTCGAATCACGACCGCAACTGACCTATTCGATGTTCCTTCGCCAGTTGCGCGTCTTTCGGATGAGACCTGAAAACCGAGGCCTCGTTTCATGGTAGGCGTTGGCACGATAAAGAACCCTCACTGCTCAATGGCTCCGAGTGCCAAGTAAAGGTCTAAATTTGAAACCCTTCACCGATATATGGTGACGTCTCTATATGAGTGAAAAATTCTCGAATTGGACGTAAAACAATACACAATCAATCGATTGTTGAATGATCAGAGTAAAACACAGTGTTAATAATTTGAAAATGGCAATGACGTCATTTAATGTTCAACTGAAGACTAGAAAATGATATAATTTTTGTCGATTAAAATATTGGCCGATGTGGTGCGTTTTTTAGAGGTTTTTTAAATGAGTTTATCTTTTTCATTCTAAAAAAAATCCAGTTCAAATCGTGACGTGTAATTGTGACGCAGCGACACCCCCTATGTCCAACGTTTTAAACATCTATAAAATCAATTCAATTTAACATTATTTGACCAAAATTTCAATTTTAATTACATTTATAAATGTGTGTATTTTGGTATAATGTATTTGATAAAATGACGCCAACTATAAAAGGTATGGACAATGTTACATTACTTTTGGATGAACCCTCCGAGTCATATAAGAAAAGCTGTCTTTGGAAAAGCTGAAGTCATCTCGTTTTTCATACAATTTAGTCATTACTTGGCCCTTATCGTCTAAAGTTCCTTTATCATCCAAAAATTACTTTTCCAAATATGTATCCTTAACATTCTTTGCAAATTAGAAAAAGTTCATGTTCTCATGAACTACTGTGGGACGAGTAAGAATATTTCAATTGTAAAGTGATTAAAGTAAAAAAAATAGTGTAAACTTTTTTCGCCCCCCCCCCCCGAAAAAATTCCTGGATCCGCGCCTGAATGACAGGACATTTTTTTTAAAAGATCTATTTAAAACAAGAGGCCCAAGGACCTTAACGGTCACCTGATTGTAATACGACAATTAAGAGGATCCATAGAGTATAAAATGAACTGAAAGGTGAAGCTTTATTGCCCAACAGCAAGAAAAATAGGGTGATCAGGTTCAACAACATAATTAGTCTAGTATTCATTAACAATTCATAAATTATGTTCTAATCTGTTCCCCATTTATCACTATCACAATACAGCATATCAACAAACTATCAGTGCTTCTCTGCTATTTTAATTCCTTGTTGAAAGCACTACATTGGCCTCTCTTGGTCTTTGTTAAACATTTAAGACAAGTTATTTTTGTCTCATTATTATTTATTAATTACTTACAAGTCTACCTGATCATTAAAACTATGAAAGTACTTTTTGTATTATACAATAAAAATTTCTGCATAATTCTCTTATTCTATTAACCTTTCTAGTATATTATTTACAGTTATTAATTATCAAAAGTAAATGGCAAAGGGGGATAACTCCTCTCAGTAGAATACAAATTAATAGAGCCCTGGCCAGGACCAGAACACTTGACCAAATGGTCCAGATATTAAAAAATCTGGTAAAAATACCTTTCCTTATTTTAAAAAAACATTACTCTTTTTGCCTCTGATAAGCCCAAGTGCAGAGAAGATTTTCAAAGAAATAATGCATTTTTACTACAGATTCACTATATTATCAATAGCGCCCCCCTCCCTACCAAGGAACACCAGAGCCTCTCACCCTGGGACTAGATGTTTGCTCATCATAAGTAATCACTTTGTTTATCTGCTTACCACTAAGGAGCAGACAGGATTATTTAATAGAATTGATGCATTTTCACTATATTATCAAGTAAGGATGGGACGATATATCGAGATATCGATTCAAAGTGAGGATGATACACATATTGATATGTATGAAGAAATATCGAAATATCGCAAAAAAAATGACTTATTGTTTTTCTTTGTTTACTTAACATTTTGGGTTAAATATATAATATAAATATGCTAAATATTAATATAAATATGAAATACATAATGATTAACACCAATTGTGTAAAATTATTTTCTTTAACTTCTTTGAATAAATTATTTTTATTTGTGAAGAAATGTTTTGTTCATTTCAATCCAAAAAACCCCATTTTATAACCAATTCAACATATCGTGATACATATCGTATCGTGGCTCAAATATCGTTATACGTATCGATATAGAAAAAGTTGTATCGTCCCATCCTTATTATCAAGAGCCCCACCCTTACACCAGCACATCTGACCCAGGGGTCATGCAATTCACTACTCTGGAAGAAGCACTCTTGCTCATTATAACTATACACTTAATTCTTTGCTTTCTAACTAGAAGCAAAAAAGAATATTATCAAAGAAATTTTGCCTTTTCACTATATAATCAATAGAGCCTCCCCCCTTTTTCACCAGAACCCTTGACCCTGGGGCCATGTAATTCACAATTTTGGAAGAGACATCCTTGCGTATCATAACAATGTACTTAGTTTATTTAAATAATACTAAGGGGCAGAGAAGTTTTTCAAAGAAATAATTCACCTTCACTATAGGATCTATATAGCCCCGCCCTAGCACCAGAAACCCTGTCCCTGGTGCCATGAATTTCACAATTTTGGAAGAGGCATCCTTGCTTATCATAACAATGTACTTAGTCTGTTTAAATAATACTCTTGAGCAGAGAAGAAGATTTTTAAAGCATTAATGCATTTTCACTATATAATAAATAAAACTCTGCCCTAACAAAAGGAACGCTGATCTAGGGGCCATGAAATTCACAATTTTGGAAGAAACATCCTTGCTTATCATAACTATGTATTTAATTTGTTTAAATAATACCCAGGAGCAGAGAAGAAGATTTTCAAAGAAATAATGCACTTTCACTATATGATCTATATAGCCCCGCCCTATAGCTAGCACCAGAACCCCTGACTCTGGGGCTAAATTTCACAATTTTGGTAGAGTCACTCTTGCTTATCATAACTATGTATTTAATTTGTTTAAATAATACAATGGAGTAGAGAAGAAGATTTTTCAAAGAAATAATACACTTTCACTATATGATCTATATAGCCCCGCCCTAGCACCAGAACCCCTGACTCTGGGGCTATGAATTTCACAATTTTGGTAGAGTCACTCTTGCTTATCATAACTATGTATTTAATTTGTTTAAATAATACAATGGAGTAGAGAAGAAGATTTTTCAAAGAAATAATACACTTTCACTATATGATCTATATAGCCCTGCCCTAGCACCAGAACCCCTGACCCTGAGGCCATGAATTTCACAATTTCGGTAGAGGGCTCAATGCTTATTACAATCATGCCAACAGTTTGACTGCTTGATGTCCAGGAGTAAAGAAGAAGATTTTTAAAGATTGCATTAATTTTGGTGGTTTAAGCCCCACCCATCAGGCCCCAGGGGGGCAGGCACCATGTAATTCAAAAAAAATTTCCCCTTCACACATAGACGCCATATGCTAAAATTGGCTGAAATTGGTTCAGCGGTTTCAGAGAAGAAGCTGAAAATGTTCAAATGTTAACACACGACGGACGACTGACGACGCACGACGACGGACGAAAACAGTTAGCAATAGGTCACCTGAGTGACTCAGGTGACCTAATAAAGATCCGAGAAAAATGCGATTGTGACTTGTGTTTTCTTTTATTATGATGAAATATGGCGATAACGAACAGTATTCAAACTCTTAAGAGCATTTATACAATACAAATCGAGATCGAGCAGAGCAAACACGGACCTCCAAAAAATATCAGAGGTGGGATCAGGTCTATGGAGGAGTGAGCATCCCCTGCTGGCCAATCACACCCGCCGTGTGCTCCTTGTCATGATCGGGAAAAAAGTGTGTAAATAATGGCTAACAATTAGTATGAAAAACGTCAGTCAGCAATTCACTTAATGAATGTTGTATTTGCTTACAAGGTCATTGTATCGATCATAAAATTTGCAAAATGAAGACTTTAAACGAGACTGTTGATATCCTTAACTTGTTTCATCAATTTGTTTGTTAACAGCAATGAAGTAACTCACCGACATTTATCCCTGTATGCCGTTTTTTCAATCTTTTGCGTCGTAGATCAGACAAAGATGATTGAGCTTAGCTGGTATCAAACAAGTTTCTGAAAGCTGGACTTTTTTGACATTATCAAGAAACGAAATTAATTCTGCTTTTATGATGCAAGATTTGTTTCTCTTTTTATATAGAACTTACAGCGGTGACACAAATTTTGTAAAGTCTCTTGTAATTGGTTCCATGAGATTTGAATTGAAAACTATTCTGAACAGTTAACAGGCGTTAAAATTCATACTTGACAACCCTAAACTATAAGTTACTAGTGTGAATTCTTAAATATAAGTTACTAGTGTGAATTCTAAAATATAGGTTACTAGTGTAAATTCTGAAATATAGGTTACTAGTGTGAATTTTTAACTATAGTTTACTAGTGTGAACTATAGTTCAGGACAATAAACCTTTATTAGCAAACATGAATCAGAGTTTGACGACTGATCTAAGTCGATAAAAAAACTAGTGGGTATTGTTTTTTTTTTTTTATACACACCCCACATGTCTCCTCTTCTTTACCAACATTAACGAGTGCAATAATACGAACAGGGTCAAATATAATATTGCAGTGCATCTCAGCTCAACTTCCTTGACCTGTGTACAAAATTTTAAGTCTTCATTTCAAAAGTATCTTCAGTTATGGTCTGGTCGTATCTTTCTTAATTTGACCTTGAATGAAAAAAAGTGGTTAAGGTCAAATATTTTGATGCAGTGCATTTAGACTTAATGTTGTCTTTCCTAGTTCCAAGTTTGAAACCCTAATGTCAAAAAGTTCTCAAGTAATGACCTGGACTATATTTTCATGTAAAAGATTGACCTTGACTTAATAAATAGGTTAGGGTGAAAAAAAAGTTGGTATTCACCCTTCTACTATACCACCTCTCCATATTCCAAGTATTAGTCTTAATGTCAAAGGGTTCTCAAGTTATGGTTTAGTCGTGTTTTCTCAATTTGACCTTGATGAAAAAGGTGTCAAGGTCAAATTTTGGGTGCAGTACATCTTGTTTTAATGTCTTCTTACTATGTTCCAAGTTTGAAATCTTAATATCAAAGTGTACTCACGCTATGGCCTGGACTCTTTTTTTTTATGTAAAAGATTGACCTTAAAAATATTAAATCAAGGTGAAAAATTTCGATGGCATGCACCCCTCCTCCATGCCACCACTATGTTCCAAGTTTGAAGTCTTAATGTCAAATGGTTCTTAGGTTAGGTTCAAATCGTGTTTTTTCTCTATTTGACCTTGAAGGAAGAAAGGGGTCAAGGTCAAAATTTTGGTCCAGTGCATCTTATATCAATGTTTTTTTTTTCTGTTACAAGTTTAAAGTTCTAATTTACAAGGGATTTCAAGTTATGGCCTGGACTCTATTTTGATGTAAAAGATTGACCTTGTACAGAGGTCAAGGTCAAAAATTTTAGTGGCAGGCACTTTCTCTCAATTTTTCTATCAATGTTCCAAGTTTGAAGTCATAATGTCAAAGGGTATTTAAGTTACGGCCCGGACAAAATGGAAGAAGAATAAGGGGAGACATAATATGAAGCAACTGTTCCTTCGCCAAGCGCTCGGCACTTTGAAGTGAAAGTTGCGGGTCCTTCGGATGAGACCTTGAAAACCGAGGCCCCGCGCGTGTCACGGTATCGTTGGCAGAAAAAGAACCCTCTCTGCTCAATGTCCCTAAGTGCCGAGTAAAGGTCTAAATTTGAAGCCCTTCACCGATATATGATGAAGTCTCTTTATGAGTGAAAACGGGACGTAAAACAACATTCACTCAGTCAATCTCGACGCCTTGGTATTTAGCAAACAGCTAAGTACTTGCTATGTGGAGCAAGGGTGTCTCTTCCAATAATTATGAAATTCATAGCCCCTTGGTCAGGGTTTTGGTGTTAGGTTGAATGTATAGTGAAAATGCATTATTTCTTTGAAAATCGTCCATCTGTGGGGCTTTGTTGCAGTGCATTATTTCTTTAAAAAGCTTCTCAGCTCTTGAGTATTAAGCAAACAAAATGCATGGGTTGCCTCTTCCAAAATTGTTAAATTTTTGAGCCCAGGTTCAAAAGGGGCAGGATCAACAAATCCTTGAATATAATTTAATCAATCATTATTTCATTGAATGAGAATACAAGAAAAAATGCTATATAAACAGGGCTGTAATTGGCGACTAATTTAGTCGCCATGGCGCCTAAAAATTTTGATTGGCGCCTAAAATTTTTCTATAAGTCGCCAAAATTGCGATCGTCGAATTCCGGAACTTTTAAGTAAACGTTTTTAACAATTTTTATTTTACTGAAGAAACGAAAAGAAATTTAAAAGGGGAGGAAATTTCTTTTAGCAATGGACATGTACATGTTTTAGTAAGCACACGTGCGAATAAAATTTCACGTCCCGTCAGTGCACTCACAGCTCAGATAAACTAGACAAGACAATAACTGCCGGTATTTGTTGGCTTCAGGAAATCGATAATTATGAAAAACAGTAAATTAGACGGGCCGGTAATAGGGCAATTTTTTGCCAATTAAATTCTCACTCATGAGAGAGATCGTCTACATATAAGTGTTATGGCGCACTTGTAGGGACGAGAATGTGAATCATGTAAAGAATCTTATACGTAATTTAAAGAATATTTCATTCAGTCAAATTTTCTTAAAAAGAAATGATCGATTTTTTTTTTAATATTAGAGTTTTACATGCATGCTTAAGTTAAAGATTGCATTTAACTGACTTGTATTTTTATGGTGATAGTTTTCTTTAATAGATTTTTTAGGCATATTTTATTGACAATATGTCAAAGGGATTGGACACAAGTTCGGAAAACTTAGGTAGTCCTCTCCCCATACATAAGATCTGAAATAGATATATATTAATTAAACGCGAAAAGTTAAAAGATAGGTTTTTTTCCGGATTTTTAGGTCACCTGAGTCACTCTGGTGACCTATTGCTATCCGTTTTCGTCCGTCGTGCGTTAACTTTTGAACATTTTCAACTTCTTCTCCAAAACCGCTGAACCAATTTCAACCAATTTTGGCATATAGCATTTATGGGTGAAGGGAAACAAAATGTATGAATTTCATGGTCCCTGCCCCCCTGGGGTCCGAGGGGTGGGGCTAAAACAACCAAAATTGATGCAATTTTTAAAAATCTTCTTCTTTACTCTTGGACACCAAGCAGTCAAACTGTTGACAAGATTGTAATAAGCATCGGGCCCTCTACCAAAATTGTGAAATTCATGGCCCCAGAGTCAGGGGTTCTAGTTAGGGCAGGGCTCTATTGATTATATAGTGAAAATGCATTAATTCTTTGAAAATCTTCTTCTCTGCTCCTGGGTATCAAATAAACTAACTAAGTGAATGGTTATGATGAGCATGGCTGCCTCTACCAAAATTGTGAATTTCATAGCCCCTGGGTCAGGGGTTCTGGTGTTAGGGCGGGGCTCTATTGATTATATAGTGAAAATGCATTAAATCTTTGAAAATCTTCTTCTCTGCTCCTGGGTATTAAATAAACTAAGTACATACTTATGATGAGAAAGAGTGCCTCTTCCAAAATTGTGAATTCCATGGCCCCTGGGTCAGGGGTTCTGGTGTTAGGGCTTGGCTCTATTGATTATCTATACTTATAAATTAATAAATTTTGCAAATAAACTCCGAAACGGGTGCACCAGAGTTCTTACTTACTCCACTAACAATACACTATATACAAGATGATGTCCGTAAACTATATTTAGATTTCACTTGCATAGTAAGTATCAAACATTAAATTAAATGTCTACTTTTATTTTCTATAAACAGCCATGAAACAGCAAAAAGGTGAGTACGGTGGCGTTTCCGGTTGGCGGGTCTAGGTTACTGGAATTTTTTAATGAAACTGACAACAAGCAATAATTGTTTATTTATTTCATAAAACTTGAACACTGAATTATTCAATCAAAGCTTAATTTAAATGATATAAAAGAAAAAGATAGTGATAACCGACTAAAAAGGGAAATGTCCAAATTATTTTTGTCATTCACCGATCTTAATGTTGAAGGAAGCTTCTAGAACATCATATAGCATCGAGCCCGATGTTATAAAGAAAAACGAGGCGATTATAGCTGCAAGAACATTAAAAAAAAAGCTTTTGTGTGAATGGTCATTGAAAAAATGGCAAATTATTGATAACACTATAAGTTGTGAATATATTAATTTTATATATCGAAAGACTATTACATATATGTAGTAGGTTTTCTAATAAATTTATCAGTAAAATTTGTATATATAATTTATATTCCTATATTCCTTTCTGAAAGCATCGTGGCAACGAACTCGAAGTACAATTTGTACTTCGTAATAAACTTGCTTACATGAAAAGAGAAAATTAACGAATAAGGTATTGTTCAAATACAATTAAAACTGTAAAATTTTGTGTTTTAATCAATACATTTCAGTGTTTTTTTTTCTGAATACAGTCTTTGTATCAAATACTCGGCCTATTCATAGGGCGTTATAAGCTATTTTTTACCCTGTACTTGGGTCTTGGTTTATAAATATGTATGTACCTTATTGATATGTAAAAAAAGTAAATAAAAGTATATTTTTTACATATCAATAAGGTACACCCCCCCCAAAAAAAAAAAAAAAAATAAATTTATCAGTAAAATGTGTACATTCGCTGATTTTATCCCTGACGGAAATGAAATAAGGGCGTCTGAAGTACAATATCCATAACATAGTCTAGCAGGTGTCATAATAAACGTCAATTAATGAAATTGTTATTTTTCAATTTTTTACAAAAAGGGGGGGGGGGTGGAGACGTACATGTACATCTACTTCATGCGGGATTTTGAACAAAGTATTTCTTCCTGCTATAAGCCTGTAGGCTGTCAGTAGAAACTACAATATATTTTCTGTCGGTAATGGTATAAATTCAATTCCCCGCGCTTGCGCGGGATTTCATCTAGTATAGTGAAAATGCATTAATTCTTTGAAAATCTTCTTTTCTGCTCCTGGGTATTAAATAAACTAAGTACAGAGTTATGATGAGCAAGAGTGCCTCTTCCAAAATGTGAAATTCATGTCCCCAGGGTCAGAGGTTCTGGTGAAAGGGGGGGGGGCTCTATTGATTATATAGTGAAAATTCAAAATTTTTTTTCTACTCCTGGTTATACAGCAAAGAAACAAGTCTATAGTTATGATGAGCAACAATGCTTTTACAAAATTGTGAAAACTTGTGGTCCCAGGGCTTCTGTTGTGTCTGTGAGGGGGGGGGGGAGGGGGGGCTCTATTGATAGTATATTGAAAATGGATGAATTCATTGAAAATCTTCAACTACATGTAATTGCATAGTTATGATGATGAGGGCACCTCTTCCAAATTTGTAAATTTCATTACCCTGGGTCATGGGTTCTGGTGTTAAGGTAGGGCTGTGTTAAATAGTGAAAATGCATTATTTCTTTGAAGATCTCTGCTCCTGGGCAAATTGAAGGCAATTTCAAAGTAAAAAGTTTTCATAAGCAAGGGTATTTTTACCAGAATTTTGAACATCTGAACCATTTAGTCAAGTGTTCTGGTCCTGGCCAGGGCTCTATTAATTTGTATAACACTGAGTGAAGGTAATGTATTTGAAAGGTTAATAGAATAAGAGAATTATGCAAGAACATTTATTGTATAATACAAAAAGTACTTTCTTAGTCTAAATGGTCAGGTAGACTTGGAAATAATACATGAATAAAAATGAAACAAAAATAACTTATCTTTTTAAATGTTCTTCAAAGGCCAAGTGAGGTCAATGTGAGAGGTAATAGACATTTTATTAAAAGTCTGCATGGTAATAGTGATAAATAAGGGACAGATAGACAGATATTAGAACAATTATTTTGATGATCTTAATCGTATTATTTTTCTTGCTTTTTTGCAACAAAGCTTCATTTGTCAGTTTATGGATCCTCATCAAAATTGTTGTACTCAGGTAACCGTTAAGGCCCTTGGGCCTCTTGTTGAATTATTCTTGGGCAACATAGCTTCATCTGCCAGTTAATTTTGTTTTATACTTCTGTGGGTTCTTTACAGTATTATATTAATACTCTGGTGTGTGCCTCTTGTTTAAATGTGCAAATTGTTAAATACCTATTTAATTTTTCATATTTTTAGGAGTATTATTATATTTGAAATAATGTTCATGTTTTCATCAACAGACAAGGTTGGAAATATTTCTATTAAAAAACGAAATGGGCAGGTATAATTCAACGCCGACGTTTGAGAAAATAATGGATTGATTGTTTTGTTTTGTTTGTTTAACGTCCCCTCGAGAATATTTCCCTCATATGAAGACGCCACCACTTGCCGGTGGTGGACCGCAAATTGAAACTGTGCTCCGCACCTACAGCCTTTGGTTAGTAAGGGATCTTTTTAATGCCAGCACCTACTGCGACACGGGTTATACGGTACATGTTACACATTTTATTCTAACCCTTCGGATGAGACCGTTTAAATCGAGGTCCTGTGTCGCAGTAGGTGTTGGCACGAAAAAGATCCCTCATTGCTCAGTGGCCCTAATTATAGGTATAAATTTGCAGCCCTCCAACGACAAGTGTTGGGGTCTCATGTGAGTGAAAAATTCTCGAGGGGGAGTTAAACAACAATGTTAATGATTGATCCAAAAGACAAATTATATCAATTTCCTAATACTTGTTTGAAATAAATATTGATTTAAATTTTCTTTCAAATGCTTTTAAAGTAAATGTGAATGTTATTTATACATACATGTACACGTCCTTCAGTTTGATGTTTAACGTCGCTCTCGAGAATTTTTCACTCATATGGAGACGTCACCACTTGCCGGTGGAGAGCTTCAAATTTTGACCTATACTCGGCACTCAGGGCCATTGAGCAGTGAGGGATCTTTTTCGTGCCAGTACCTACTGCGACACAGGAGCTCGATTTATACAGTCTCATCCGAAGGACCGGTCTCCACGTCCCACAGTGGGATTCGAACCCGCGTCGTAAGGATCAACTCCTAACTCCGCTACTCTAGAGAACGCTCTAACCACTGCGCCACGCGGGAGACGTCCTTCAAGGGACAACCATTTGATTCAAAAAGGGGCGGGGCAAATTTTGTTCGAATTTCCTTTTTAAATTGCATGCCTTTGCAGTTCAGATTATTTAATTCTGACCAGAAAGATTATTTTCTTTTCTTCTTGATTGACCTGCCCTAAAAAGGGGGGGGGGTACCCAAACTCAAAAACTATATTTCATGCATTTTCGCCAGCCAAACATCCGATTCACTTACAGGCTTTTACATCATAGACAGCTGGGTTTTTTTTCCCAATAAAAATGGAATTCGTAAGTTTACTACCTTGTCATTGGTCATTTGCAAAAATATATTGTTAAAAATGATACTGATTGTACACACAAGTACTCTGAAGTAGATATTAAAAGGATGCCTGGCTTTCTATTGACAATATCTATGTAGTTTTTGAAGATAAGGTCATCCAACAATCTGTCGTAATTCCCATGGGTACCAATTGCGCACCGTTATTAGCAGACCTGTTTTTATATTCAAATGATGCAGAATTTATTCAAACACTTACACATGAGAAAAAAAAGACACTTGCTGTGGCTTTCAACTCGACATTTAGATATATCGACGATATATTATCAATTAACAATAGTTACTTCCATTCATATGCCAACTCGATGTATCCCAGTGAACTTGAAAATTTCAATCTTCAACTTTCCGAACTTATGATGTAGCAATATACCCATTTTCTAAAACGAGGCAAGCTATTGACAAGGGTTTGCCCAAACCTGAATTTCACACACCTGTAAAGCCGGGGACACTTCCACACCACGTTCTGATAAAAAATTTCTTTAAATCGGGAATGTAATGTTTGTAAAGTGCTAAATTTTAAACTCCGTGAACCCAATTATGCACTTTCAAAGGATCAGTGCACTTAAGCTATGAGAGTTGGGTCCCGGTGCTTTAAGAAAAATAAATTTCCTATTTTTAAGGTCTTCCGTTTCCAACGGAAGACCTTCTACTGATTCTGTTGTTTCTATTATTTTTTTTTCTTACCGATTTTGTGCAGACGATTTCTCAAGAACGCCTCGATAGATTTTCACGAAACTTTCAGCAAATATGGCAAATTATCTTAACTTTCTGCGTTTTCTTTCATTTGATCGTCATCACTTCCGGTCGCGAGATATGGCCAATTTTCCATTTTTAAAATGACATTTTGTCCGCGAGTGTTCTCAAAAACAGGTTAAAGACCGAGTCTTGAAACTTTCAGGGATGATAGATTGTGACTCGTAGATTTGAGAAACCTGTATAGTTTTTGTTGCCGTGACGTCCGTTGTCCACCGGAAGTAGTTTAAAAATATGCAAATTTTCATTTTTTTCTTATTGAAATGTTTTTAATAGAGGCAAATAGACTGTTTCGAGTCATTTTATTTCCACCGGAAGTTATTTCTTCCGAACCGGAAGTAGTCGAAAAAATGCTCATTTTTCCTCGAAACTTTGAGGGATGATTCCTCCACACTCAGTGAAGAGTTAAAAGTCATTTTGACTACTTCCGGTCATACCAGAAGTGAATAAAAAGACCGGAAGTTGTTTGAAATTGATAGATTTCACTTTATGAGTTGCTAAACAATTCTGAAGAATTGATATGAATATTTTTTACATTTAAAGTTGTTTTACTTTCTTTTATCAATCAAAATTACCAATCAAGATTTTATCAGAAATCTAACGGAAGACCTTCTCGTTGCTCGCAACGAGATCTCATCTAGTTTTTTTTAATTTTTTTGTATCAGAGTTATTAAACAATGTCTTAAGAGCAGTGTTTAATATATTATATCACATGAAAGTATTACATAATGCCGAGCGACACTGGCTTTTGCGACGGGGGTCTAGCGATTTTGTCACATTTCTATTGAAAATCATATGCATACCAGTTTTCAACGACATTGTTTACATCGAGTCGCAACTTGTCCATTCGTCTCATTTGCACAGAATGTGTATTTTGACTTAAACTTATACATATCCAAAGGACAATGTTGGACAATTTGCGGCTCATATCTTATTTTTTGAAAAAGTTTCCAAACTACAGTCGAGTTAGCTACTAAATTAACAGGTACCCGAGTGTCAACCCATATTGACCCGATTGATATTATAATCACTTTACTCACGTGACATTCTACTGTTTGATACGCTTTCATTGTGTCTGTCATTGGAAGTTCCTTGTGTCTATCGACTTCCAACTTCAAAATATTGGATGATTTTTGCGACAATTTTATAAAGGTCTTAAAGATTATATATTCTTCTTTTACTCTACTATTTTTTCGTTAGGGGTATTTTGAAAGAAATCCTGGTATTGTCAGTGCAAATAGGTGCACGATTAGTAGGTATAGCTCTGCTCATGTCGCCTCTGTATTATGGTCTGCAGGCATCTGCAGACACAACCAAGCCCTAAACCCTAGAATCATTTATTATTTGTGCACCACGAAACTACACAATGTCTCTCTTCATTTAAATTCGTAGTGTAGAATCTGAATACGGAAATATCTTGTGCTAACGTTTTCATTCCACTTCCATGCGATTTAAATTCTCCGCCTATTTGCGGATACCTGAAATTTGAAAGTGGTCCAATTCAAATTTCCGGAATTTAAGGTTTATACATGTTCTTTTCAATGACTTTGTAATTATAGCAATATGCATGACAAAAAATTCAAGGCATAAATATCAAAAGCATATGAATGCACAATGATCATAGATTAATTAAGCGAATTATTGTAATTCAAATCTATCTTAAAATGTATAGCCGATCGCGAAAAGGTTCCAAATGACATACTAACGTGCACTCATTCTTTTGAATAAGTTTGAAATATGTCATGATATATTTTAAATTCTTAGCATTCGAATTTATTAAAACATGTCTACCAAATGTGGATATAATATGACGTTAAGTATAATAATGTTATGACATAAGTACGCGAATTTTCCGCAGTCCTTGTATATAGGCATTTCCCACGTCCAATTCGTCTATATGTTCCTTGTAGCATACCCAGAGACAGAGAGAGAGATTAGATACTTTCCTCTTAAAAAGTTTTTACATACTCTAGTTGATCTCTTATTTTCTTCTTTTAACAAGTACATATATATAAATAAATTCACATGTATAACTTTAAAAGGTCATCGGAAGATACGATGGTGTGTGTAAACAGTCCCGATTATTTGCCCTATGTTGTGATATAATGAGTCAGAATAGGAAAGTAGAGCAAATTTCTATTTGTAATCTTTATATATATAGACTACTACCAAATATTATTGTTTCTGTTTTACAAAGCTTATATTCTTAAATTTAAATATTTAAAAATGATTTCGTATTAACTTCTGCACACATTAAAAAATAGTCTCGTGTAAATTTTTCTTGTCGTGATTTTGTTAAAGGATTCATTGTAACGCGCCTGTTTAAAGAGGTTTGAACCCATTTTTGTTTTAAATAAATGTTTGAAAAAAAAAACGGTAGTCATAGCAATAAGAATCTCCATGTGAATATTTAAACAGTCTGAACGTTTGTTTCATGAAACTTGTCTACACAGGGGGACAACCATTCGATTTTGAAAAGGGGGTGGCAAAATTTTTCGAGTCAGCTTAATTTATTTTCATGCCAATCAAGGGTAGGTCATTTATTTTCAAGACAATGGACAGATTTTTTTCCTTCTTCACTTCATCGAATAAAGTTTGACAAGCAAAAAAAAAAAAAAAATAATGGTAAACGCATTAAACTCCAAAAGTCTATTTCGGGGGGGGGGGGGGGGGTAAGTAGCACTAGACAAGAACAGATAATGTATTTTCTTGCCAGTTAAGGTATGATTATTTATTTTCAACATTTTCGAGGACAGATTATTTATTCCAAAAATTCCAGCCCCCGTCTTAGAATCACATAGTCTTCCCCTAAAAAACATTCCTTGTCGTTTACATTTTAGAAAATACTTATGGTACATGTGTAGTCTGTCGTTTCAGAAATCGGCAACATAAATCGAATAAAAAGCAAATAAACGTTCAGTTGCATTTTAAATCGGTAATAGTGATCATAATTTTAGCATGTGATGGATCGTAATTAAGACACAGGCACACTATATGTCATATATATTTATATCCATAAATGTACTCCATTTTACCTCGTCTACCCCTTATCAATTGTATTATCCATGACTTTTACACGTGTTTCTGATTAAACACATACAATATCTGAATGTAAGTGAATATATAACTACATCTGTTACATTTATTTAGAAGAAACACCGCAAGGCGAAATACTGGGAGTACATGTAAAACCAAACAATGGCGAGTCTTTGGACACATTGCTGTGTTATAATTCTAGTGTTATTATCGATTTCCCACACACTTTCACAGGATGAAGACAGTTATGCGAGTCATGTTACTGATGCCCATATCAAGCACCAGACTCTGCATAAACTGCACCAATTTCTGCAATCTGAAGATATGAATTCCTGGAAAAGCAATCTTTCTAGGGAAAAACTTATTCGAAGAGCAAATATCGCAGCTGGTAATATTACTTCTCTCAACAACATGCTCCATACAGTTCTCAGTAATAACAATGTGCAGGCGATTTTGAAGAACGTATTTCCACAACTAGCTTCTGTCACTAATTCTCAAGAACTTTCTGAACTATTACAAGGTGTATTGAGCAAAATAACGAAAAATGACACAATGGGACAACAAATTCAGCTGTACTCGGACTTGATGAAAGGAAATATTATGGGACTAATGAAAGACATAGATCCAAAGGTGCTTCAAAGTGTCATCAAGTCGATAGCTGCCAATCTAACGAAAGGCAATCTAAATCTTCCAAGCCAAAACACACTTCCAGGAATTTTAAGCAAAGGACTAAATGCCGAAACGATTGCAACTTACGTTCTTAGTATCTTGCGCTCGAAAATTATGTCAATAAAATCCTCCGATATATGTAAAGAGGATGTAATGAATACAATATCAGGTCTTTCAAACCGCCAGTCATGGGCCTTGAAAAGTAAGTACTACAATACAAAGTTGGAGGTCTCAGAAAATGTTTCCTGAAGAAATGATGTTCTATGTTCTTTATTGTATCGTACGACTCCGATTGATATGCTTAACATTTGTATCAAACGTTCGCCGTATATGTTAATATTTTAAAATAAGTTGTCATAATAAAGAAAGGAATCATTGATCAAAATAACATAAAGGAACACACTATATTATAGCATGAAACAAAGTACATAAAGTTCATTAATTTTGAATTGTGTTTACAGTGTTAGATGCATCTGCTAAACTTCCACCCGATATACTTGACGTCAATATCAACTGGTATGGGTCCTATGACGAGTGTATTGCAGATTCTTCTGTTCTTGACCAGACCAATATTCTACCGAGAAACTCCTCATTTCCTGTTGTTAAGCCACAGTATTGTACCGTCAGTATATATCCACCTGTACCTCCAGCAGCGAGAGGGGTAGGTACCAAATGTCGAAGATCCCCCACCCTCTCTCTCTCTCTATATATATATATACAAAGAGAGTAGCTAGTAGTCGAACAAATGATTTATTTACAAATAAAACCTAAATTTTGTTTTTTTCGAATAGTTGCTCGGAATATTCGGTGGAGGACTTATCAAGGCTGGAGCTTGTGTCCCGAAATCGTGCAGCAACAGCGATATTCTTCTCTTATCTAGTCAATGTATATCTAACTCAATTTCATTTTCTTTCCTTAATCATCACTAATATATACAACTAGCTCATAAATCAGAACCTTATATCAATTAAAGATGTAATAAATAACATCATTAAAGGTTTAACAAAATTACATGTATGTATACCCTAACTTCATGTTGAATAATTTATTCCAACATTGTTTGAAAGTTCTCGCCTCTGTTCCGATTGGAAAACAACAATTTTATGCAACAAATGTAGACTGTGTGAAGGAAAGGCCGTATGAAACAAAGGACATTGCTGTCATGTAAGTGAGCCTATATATATATATATATATATATATATATATATATATATATATATATATATATATATATATATATATATCATGTTTAACTCCCTTTATATGGGAACTCTTAAGTGTAAAATGAACGAAAATTAATATTTCAAAAACATTTCCATTAGACAAGTCAACATCTTTGTAGATCACTCCTGGGTGTATTTCTTGTTCTTATGATTCTTGGAACCCTTTATGACTTTGTCAATGTTCAGTATCCAAAATACAAATCCGGAAAAATGGATGAAAAGTCTGTTAACAACTCGATGGATTCCGATGGCATTTATAAATTGAAATCATTTGACGTAAACCCGACGGATGTAGAAAAGGACAAAAAAGACGATAAAACTGATGACGGTACAATATCAGCAATAACAATAAACCAAGAATTTTTTTAAAAAATTCTATTCTTAATATTAAAAGTGCATCATTATTTCTATAATACCTACTTAAAAAGATTCACGTCTAAATTCAAGACCCAAAAACTAGTGCCGATTCGGCGCAAAACATTAATCAATCAATCAATCAAGACCCAAAATACTCTCATAATCCTTTCCAAACCTCTTGAACAGGCGTATTCGGAAAGATTCTATTATCCTTCTCAATTTACTCAAACGCCAAGAAGATCTTAAGCACAACGCAGCCAAAAGGAAGCTTGACGGCGGTGAATGGTATACGCTTCCTTAGTATGAGCTGGGTAATCCTGGGACATACGTGGGCTTTCACATCCACCAGCCAGTTTGGATGTAAGTCCTACAAAATATAATTCGCATCATACACTCGAAATGCAGTATTGCAAGTGGTATTTTTGAACTTACATCAAAATAATCAAGTGGAATAGAAATCTTGTTTCTTTATGTGAGTCAAATATACACATGGGAGAAAATGTTCATATTTTTGTTGAATTTTACATATTTTGTAATACAGTATAGCTATTTCCTTTTTTGAAGACAATACGGTGATTTAGCAACCATCAAAATACAAAGTTCACCTCACCAGAATTAACCAGTCGTATGTGATTCTTTTTCTAAGCAAACTTTGGACCATATGCATCAAAATTTTTCAAGAGAAGATCAGCTCAGGCGATTTTGAATGCCTTATTTTCTGTTGACACGTTCTTTGTTCTGAGGTAAACTTACATGTAATTAACAGAACTGAGGAAACTTTCTTCCAATTTAAATGAAAAATGGTCCCAAATGTGTGTTATATTTCCCAACTCTTTTCTTTTTTTCCTCAGCGGACTTTTAACATCATATTTGACTCTGAAACAGATGAGTAAGGTGAAGGGCAGAATTAACTGGTTTCTGTTTTATTTCCATCGGTTTTGGAGGTCAGTCTTTAAGCTTTTTAATCGAAGAAAGATTTGTTTCTCAAACAATGGACTTTCGTTAAAAATAACGATTTTTTTTTTTTTTTTTTTTTAGAATTTTGCGTCTCCGATGAGTACAGTAACAATGCATATTGTGTCCAAGCCTTTAATCAACCCGCAATTTAAATTTTCATATGAATAGTCTTCTGGTGTATTTATCTGACATTTGCATAATTAAATGAATGTGTAATTAATGTGGATATTAAAAATTTTTCAAGCAGATATTAATTTAAGGCTATAAATACCTGTAATTATAGTTATAAATGATGATATAAAATGTTTAAAAATGATGCGTATGACCTGTAACTCTACAACATGTACTAAAAATCAAAGAAATATGAAATGGCACCGAGTATCCACCATTAAACTTCGTATTTGGTTCACATGTTTTGAAGACTGACACCAGCATACATGATGTTGATAGCAGTATCCGTAGGAGTTGCACATCACGTGGTTAACGGACCAAATGCACCAAAACCAGATGCAGTCTGTCCCAAATACTGGTGGTGGAATCTCCTCTACATTAACAATTTTGTTGATAGCTCCTCAAAACTGGTGAGATAATATTATACCGAAATGTCTCGCTTTTTTCCTACTTGCTCGGATAATAAACTTCTAAAAGGATCAAACTATAAAAAAAGTGTGTATAAAACCAATTGATCTAAGATCTAGAAAACATATCAGGGATTCCTCCCTACCTTTGGAAATTTTAAAACCTGCAAATTTGTCGAAAATACCGCCGTGGAAATTAATTAAACCAAATGTATATACATCTTTAACTGAATGTAAGAAATCGGAAACAAATTCTTTTGCTTTTAAACAGAAATCAGCCGAAATTAAACATTCTAAGAGTTCTAAAGTCGAGTTTTACACATAAGGTTTTAAAGACGAAAATAAAGAAGCAGCAGTCGCAGTGAATAAAAATGTTTTTTCTTTACAACTTCCAAATGAAGCAAGATTTTTTTTTTTTACAGCAGAAGCAAAACCCACACAGCTTGCATTTGAATATATTAAATCTTTTAATGAGAGCTTTTTAATAATATTTCGGACTCGCCCTCTTACTTACAATCTATAAAAAATATGAACGTTGATCAACCAGACATTTTTAAATATATTAATTCAGTACTATCATTTCACTCAAAAAGGAAAAAGAGTTGACATTTGTTGGATTCGAAGTCATACTGGTATCCCTGGAAACACTAAGGCTTGTAATGCTGAAAAAAGGCACTTCAGTATGACATTATTTTTCTAAAAATTCTTTATACTGACTCGAAATATATTGTTTATGTAAATGCTCTTCGGCAAATTTATTGGGAATTTTATGATATAAGTAAACTATATGCTACAGAAAACAAGGTTAACAAATCTTCCGACTTCGGCCTGAGAAGTCAGGACGAGGTGATTATTTCAAGAATACGTATGGGTCATTCAAAAATAACCTGCACACTTATTTAACCGAGAACTTCAGACAGAATGTATGGTGGCATATTTCTGCCCCTTGTGTGCAAGTTATTTTTCTATCAAATATGTCGACATGCAAGATAAATATGTTGACATGCAAGATAGTTATGTCAACATGCAACATAACTATGTTGACATGCAAGAAAATTGTAATCAAATAAAAATTATAAAAAATCTTCAAAAATCTCAAATATTGCCCACATGTGACATCCAACATGCTAGATGCTACTTATTTATGTCAACATGCATTTTATTTATGTTAACATGCGAGATAAATATGTTGATATGCAACTTATTTATGTCGACATGCAACTTATTTATGTCTACATGCAACATTTTTATGTCGACATGCAACTTATTTATGTTTACATGCATTTTTCAGATACAGTTCTACTATGACCTTAACCTTAGACCTTAAAACATAGTTCAAGGTCACTGCACACCCTTTAAAAGAGACCTCAGACGAACAGATGGACGGACGGACGGACACACTAATTACTATAGGTCGCCCGCAGAGAGGTGCCCTAGAAACGTTTTATAATCTACGGTCCCGTTTCTAAATCAACAAACAAACAAACAAACAAACAGAACCGTGCCTCATTGCACGTGTCTTGGGTAGTAACGAGTCTGCACGCTCGCACAAATGTTCAAATTGTGTATTACATAATTTCTTTTGCATTTAAATTTGATCATTTAATTCAAAATCTTATTTTGAAAATCGATCATATTTAAAAAAAAAAAAAAAGTATATATCCAAAATAAAATCACAAATCGATCATATTCACTGTAAAATTTTTCTCCATTCCTGTGTCTTAAGACATTCACATCGACTTGTAATTTCATTTTTGGATATTTACTTTTTTTAAAATTATATATATATATCTGTTACTCAACATAGCTAAGTTGCATGTCAACATATTTTTCTCGCATGTCAACATAACTAAGTTGCATGTTGACAAAAACAAATTGCATGTTGACATAACTAACTTGCATGTTGACATAAAAAAGTTGCATGTTGACATATAAGTAGCATGTTAACATATCTAAGTTGCACGTTGACATAAATAACTTGCATGTCAACATATTTATTTCGCATGTCAACATAAATAACTTGCATGTCGTCATAAATAAGTAGCATCTAGCATATTGGAAGTCACATGTGGGCAATATTTGAGAATTTTGAAGATTTTTTATAATTTTTATTTGATTACAATTTTCTTGCATGTCAACATAGTTATGTTGCATGTTGACATAACTATCTTGCATGTCAACATATCTATCTTGCATGTCGACATATTTGACAGAAAAATAACTTGCACACATGGGGCAGAAATATGCCACCATAAGAATGTATATCATGTGACTGTCTGCTAACTAACTAGAATGCACCGATTTTTCGCCTATTTGAAGTAGACTTTTCAATAATGTACGAAGGATGCATGAAGTTTTTAAAAATATTAATGTGAATATAATTTTAGATTATTTACATGAAACTGATTTTTACAGTTACATTTAAAGGTACATAATAAAAGAAATTTCGTTGATGGACACAGAGAGAAATCTATATTCTAACTGTTAACATATTTTAAAATGTTTAAGTCCGTCGGATGGTACGTTAAATGGTGCCCCATGTCAAGAATTGCACCCCCACCCTCCTGGTACGCAAAAGATCGTTTCTCTGGTGTTCGGTAAGAGTAGGCTCATTGGGGGCCGCCAGAGAAACCAAACACTTTTAAAAACCGGTCATATAACCTAATTTTTCGCCTAAATATGGCTGACACAGAAAATATGGCTGAAATATTGCCGACTCGGCGTTGAGCACTAATCAATCAATCAATCAACTTTGAAGCGATGATACTTATGTATTTTCTCGTTTTGATTTACTAAAATTAACGATTTTCAAATAAATACAGTAATTTCTA
Source organism: Saccostrea echinata (assembly GCF_033153115.1). Lineage (NCBI taxonomy): Eukaryota > Metazoa > Mollusca > Bivalvia > Ostreida > Ostreidae > Saccostrea > Saccostrea echinata. The sequence goes on from NW_026889753.1 coordinate 6,428,186, forward strand.
AAAATGAAAATTATAAATCACACTTTCAATATAACTTTCATGTAGTAATATATTTCTCTCTCATGTTTTAGTGTGTTGGATGGTCATGGTATTTGAATAATGACATGCAGTTCTACATTCTAAGTCCACTTATGATTGTACCATTGTTTTTGTAAGTTTGTGATCTTTTAATGCACCATTGGCCTAAATATTTTGAAGAAAAGATAGCTATATCTACAGATAGTATCCACATACAGGTATCTCTTCTATCAGAAATACTTAAAAAAAAACTTTTTTTCATAATATTTCATACCTAACAGTAAAGACATAATTGGTGTCATCTCCTGCGGTGTATTTCTTGCGGCTACCACGATCACTACTGGTGTGTTAAGTCACCACTACAGCTGGAATCCCTCGGTTGTTGGGGGTGGAAAACATCCAGGGTAAGTTTTGTATTTTGGATACGTTCTTTGGGTCCCTATATCTATTTAATATTGTCGAAGTATATTTGCTCGCTCCGTGATCGGAAGGACGGTTGTTCGAATCACGGCCGCGACAGGCAAGCGCTCGGCACTTTGAAGTGAAAGTTGCGGGTCTTTCGGATGAAACCTAAAAAACGAGGCTCCGTGTCACGGTAGGCGTTGGCAAGATAAAGAAACCTCACTGCTCAATGGCCCTGAGTGCCGAGGATAGATCTAAATCTGAAACCCTGCACCGGTATATGGTGACGTCTCTATATGAAAAATTCCTGAACTGTTGAACGGGACGTAAAACAACAATCAATCGAAGTATTAACATTTGTCTCCCCTTGTCACTATCTGCCTCCTATTTCTCCACCAGAGTGACCATGGGTAATGGGAGTGCATTTACAATGAACCATTTTTTTTTAAAGAATACTTTTTAAGCGGGGGTATGTAGGTGTCGGTATTTATATTACTTGCGCTTGGGAATAGCCATTCTTCCTATATCACTGAATAAATTGTAATGATACTTTTACAGTAATTTTACTTCATAGTGCCATTATACACCTATTTTACATTTTGATGAGACATATTTATTGGGTTTGCCGTAGCTAGATAATTACACTCCATTCTTTAATTAATTTTGGGTTACCACTAAATAACTTAAGACCGTCACTGTAGCTCAGTCGGTAGAGCGCTCGCTCCGTGATCGGAAGGTCGTGAGTTCGCATCTCGGCCGCGACTGACCTAAGTCGATAAAAAATAGGCAGCAACTGTTCCTTCGCCAAGCGCTCGGCACTTTGAAGTGAAAGTTGCGGGTCCTTCGGATGAGACCTTAAAAACCGAGGCGCCGTGTCATGGCAGGTGTTGACACCATAAAGATCCCTCACTGCTCAATGTCCCTGAGTGCCGAGTAAAGGTCTAAATTTGAAGCCCTTCACCGGTATATGATGACTTCTCTGTACTAGTGAAAAATTCCCGAATAGGACGTAAACAATATACAATCAATCAATCAATCACAAAATCCTAAATTCAAAGTTCCATTGTGACTTCCTATTTCATATTTTAATCGGACAGATATTCGGTTTTTCACACAGAAAAACATGGACTTTTGCCTTTATACTCATATGGAAGCGGGTCAATTTTGTATCATGTTGTGAGCTCAATGTCCATAGTACCCGTAGTTTAAATTAGAGGTCAAGATCGAAGCAGTCTTTTCTAGAATTTATATTTCCCCTTAAAACACTTTTGCAAAAACTCAACAGTGACTTCATTCTAACTTTCCAGATAAAAGACCTTTTTGAAAAAGTATATGTGTAAATTCCATGACTAGAGCATATTTCTCCTCCTTGGCCAAAAGTGGCTTAAATTTCACCTAAAGAACAGTCACCCATTGCAAAGGGGTTACAGTGACCTTGAACCAAGCTTTAAGGACAGAAGTAAGAGTTGAAGCGGATTTTCCTTAAACTTTGAGACAATTTCTGCCCTGGGATAAGCTCAAACATCATCCATAATATATTGTGGATCAGTGGTGCGCATTGCATTAATCAAGTCAAAAACAGTTAAAATGAAATATGGAGATAACGAACAGTATTCAAGCTCAAACGTCAAGCGACAATACAAATCAGGAGCAGAACAAACACAAAAGCATCAGAGGTGGTATCAGTTCCAAGGAGGAGTGAGCATCCCCTCCCGACCGGTCACACCCGCCGTGTGCTCCTTGTCATGATCGGGAAAAATGGAAAAAAAATCTGTAGACAATTCATTGTGTAAATAATGGACTGACAATCAGTATAAAAAAACGTCAGTCAGCATTGATTATAATTTATTAAGTGCACGTCTCAATGGGATAGTCGTTATGTTGACAAACTAGGAGTGCGACAGAAAGAGGACGACTTAATCCGAATCCTTTTTGAATGGCATTTGTATACTTTGGGCGAAGAGGAACTACTAGAAGTTGAAACTTGCTCAGCAACTTGCGGCGGTTTACTATTTAATTACGAGTCTTTGGAGAACGTGATCTAATGATCGGTTGTATTTGCTGACAAGGTCATTGTATCGACCATAAAACAACCGTCACGGTAGCTCAGTCGGTAGAGCGCTGCTCCGTGATAGGAAGGTAGTATGTTCGAATCACGGCCGCGACTGGCCCAAGTCGATAAAAAATAGGTAGCAACTGTTTCTTCATCAAGCGCTTGGCACTTTGAAATGGAAGTTGCAGGTCCTTCGGATAGGACTTTAAATCGAGGCCCCATGTAACGGTAGGCGTTGGCACGATAAAGAACCTAACTAAGACTAAATATCAACGAGACTGTATTTGCTGACAAGGTCATGTATCGACCATAGAACTTACAAAATGATGACTTTAAACGAGACTGCTAATATTTTTGTTTCATCAGCTTGTTTGTCAATAGCTTGCCTCGTTTTAGAAATTGTTCATACGTAGAGCATGCTCTTGCGTATCGAATCAACTGGGAGACAAAACCCCCTTAATTATGCAGGTGATAAGTGTATATTGCTACATACATTAAGTAAGGGAAGTTGACGACTGAAAAATTGAAGTCATTGCGTGTATCATAAAGCTTTGTTGGAGGTTACTATTTAAGTCTTTTTCTTGCAAAATATCCAAACATGAAACACATGTGTCAGAATCTGTGGTATCTTTTATTTCAAGCTCACTGGGATATATCAAAACGATATATGAATGGAATTAACTATCGTTAATTGACAATACGTCGTCATTATATCTAAATGTCGAGTTGAAGGTCATAGCAAGTGTTTTCTTCTGCTCATGTAGAAGTCGTGAATAAATTCTGTTTCATATGAATACAAAAATAGGTCTGCTAATAATGCGTCTGCTGATAAATTCAATTGAGTGGTAATTATTACACCTACTTGTTTTTAGTAGTCATTAACTGCATAAAATTTGATTCCATCCTTGTCTTTTTTTTTTATCTTGTATTACTTCTGATAATAAATAGAAGATACAATTTCCTCTCTTTTTACCGGGAAGAAAGTTTTCTACAATTACAGTCCTTTATAAATCGAATCTACTTTTTATGCCATTAGCATTTACTAGAAGCTTTGAGTTGCTTTCAATATCTATTGTTTTAAGTTTGGGCATGTGAATAAAAGATGTATTTATTTTAGACTATGGTTATCTGTTTTCAAGCCTCAGGCGTGTAAAAGGATTTATTTTTCAATTGTTCTTACTTATTTTATAACTTGTAAAAAATGCTTATTTCTAAGCATCAGTTTTGTAGTCGTCAAAAGACACTGGAATTTAAAACACGTTTTTGTATTTATTTCCTAGGCTGTCCTGAACATATTGACAATACTGGGTCTTGGTATCATAAAATTCATTCTGTAAGATTTTTTTTTCAGTGGTGATGTATTCAAGGACTACTACATTAAACCATACTGTAGAATGGGTCCCTACATTTGTGGTATATTTACCGGATACCTATTGTACAAATTTAAGAATAAATGCCATATTAATATCGTAAGTACTGAAATTCATTTTGCCAAAAATAAAAACAATTTTGTAAATTCACATAAAATAATAACAATAAAAATAAGTTAATAAAAAAAACGGAAAATTTTAATGGCTTTACTGGTATAAATACAATCTTTAACGATGGATCTGTATACATTTTGTTTTCAGTTTGTAAATCTAGGAATTTGGGGAGTGGCCACAGCATGCGCATCAGCAGCACTGTACGGACTTTACGACGCTTTTAACGGACATCCTTTATCTAATGAAGTTTCGTCTCTATATAATGCTTTAAGCAGAACTGTTTGGGGTGCTGCTGTTTGCTGGGTTATTTTTGCATGCGCAACCGGAAATGGAGGTATGAACATATGTGCATTAAAATTTATAAAAAATATAACAATCTATCACTGTGCACGTGTAATATACGGGGCGAAGCCATGTTGTCTATAAAGTAGCCCCGGTGGTTTACGTGATACAGCCGAGGTAAGTTGAGATACGAATCGGCCGAGGTGTGCCGCGTGAATCTTCGAAGTGTTGTGTATCTTTTTTATAATTATTTTATTGCCACAGTAAAATGCATAAGTAGTATGAATTGTGAAAAATAATTTATTCATTTTCTTCTACTTTTAAAGCCTTTAAAGTGTAAGCAGGACAAGGGGCCCATGGGCCACAATGCTTACCTGAGAAACTATGGCCTTTCTTCTCCAGCAGATTCTTTTTCTTACATATTTTAGCAAAAACTTTAATCATTATGGGCCCAAGCCTCCCCCCGGGGAAGGGGTCATGATTTGAACACACTTCCATGTAAATCTACAGTTCTTGAGGATGCTTCTTTATTTAAGCTGATATTTACTCTTAAATAAGCATTTTTGTATCCTTGTACGACTTATTTCATACCTGCGTGCCTTTTTCGCCATGTTTTTGCTAGATTCCCCCATATGCCTTGCTGATAACCTGCCTTATCATACTGTTACACTTGACTGATTTTCTGGCCTGACTGTCGACATATACATATATTTTGGAGTACAGCAGGTTCTGATCGAAAACATGTTGTTTAAATAAAAATCCAACCAATACTAGGAATAGTTAGAAGTAAATCCTTCTTGAATAATTTAGATGCAAAGTACAAAATCAAAACGGGGCAACATGTTTGATGCACACACATGTAAATATCTGAATAATGAACAGGAAAAGCCTACCCATTGCAAGTTTTTGAATTATACTATTGTACTATTAGAACTATAAGCATGATAAAGCTATATAATTGATAGACAGTGTATGCACATATTATGCATTCATCCACAGCAAATTCAGATACATGTATATACATGCCAAAAAAAAAAAAAACCCGCGTCTAACGCTGTAAACTCATCTACCCGAAATGCTGCCATCGGTACAGGGATGTGCACATGTCGACCGAAATATATCCTATTTTTTTTATTGAAATATTCATCACAGAAGTAATAAATTCTATTTGTAACTCAACGGTAAACACATTGTTACTACATAGCACTTGGACATACGGGGTCCATGCCAATCAGCTTTTTGGGGGATTCGTGAAAATATCAAAGGGAAATCTCACAGGCCTTTGCGTGATTGGATTGGACAAAACGGGCAACCCTTGTTTTTTTTTTCCACTTCCATTTATATAATTAGAATCAATACTTATTCATAAATGTCTTTATGACAGTTTATATCTGTTATATCTATACAGTGTGCATGGTTTGAAGCGTTTTGATTAATTCATGTGTTTTCAAATACTTTACATGTACTAATGAGATGTGCAGTAGTCGATAGCCAAACCAAAAATTATTTACATGATCGCATTGGGGTTTATATCGTAACAATAAGATAAGGTATCTGAAAGAAATATAGCGGAATACGGCTAGTTGGTATAAAACAAGTTGTACATAGATGAAAATGTTGCGTTTTAAGAATTCATGTCAGCTTTTAAATATAACTAATAATGGCTTTCCTGTTCCGGAGAAGATTTGTCCTATATATTCCTACATGTTTGTATAACTTTGACCCCCTGTTGTGGCCTCATGCTACCCCGGAGTATGAACAAACTTGAATCTATAATATTTTGAATCTATAATAACAAAATTTTCACGCAAGTTTTTAAGAGGATTTTTTAAAAGATGCCACCAAATTTTCATGAATTCTTCATAAGCTCCTCTTGAAAGAGGGCGTGGTTTTCCTGTTAAAGAAAATTTCCCTTTACTTAAGAATGCTTTGTGGCAAGTTTGGTGGAACCCAGTGGCTTCGAAGAAGTCAAAAATGTGTTTGTTTGTTTGTTGTTTAACGTCCCTCTCGAGAATTTTTCACTCGTATGGAGACGCCACCACTTGCCGGTAGAGAGCTGCAAATTTTGTCCTATACTCGGCACTTAGGGCCATTGAGCAGTGAGGGATCTTTTTCGTGCCAGCACCTACTGTGACACGGGACCTCGGTTTATACGGTCTCATCCGAAGGACCTGTCTCCACGTCCCACAGTGGGATTCGAACCCGCAACGTAAGGATCAACTCCTTACTCCGCGACTCTAGAGCGAACGCGCTAACCACTGCGCCACGCGAGCTACTCAAAAATGTGAGGTTTGAGATAACGCACAGACGGACGCCGAATACTTTCTTAGCTCACCTGAGCTGAAAGTTCAAGTGAGTTTTTCTAATCACCGTTGTTCGGTGTCCGTCTGTCCGTACATCTGTAACTTTTTCACATTTTCAATTTTTCTCAAGAACCACTGGGCCAATTTTAACCAAAATTCGTACGAAGCATTCTTGGATAAAAGGGAGTTTAAATTGTTAAAATAAAGGACGTAGCCCCCCCCCCCCCCACAATAAGGGGAGATAATCAAGAAAAGACAAAAATAGGGTGGGATCATTAAAACTCTACTGAAGAACCACTGGGCCAGAAAAGCTGCAACTTTTTTGGACGTATCCTGGGGAAGTGTAGATTCTAAATAATTCAAATCATTCCGGGTGAGCTAAAAATCAGTAATTGCTAAATTTGCATGCATAAAAATCTACCTACTTCAGGGAAAACATGTTTCTTTAGCAAATTACCCTTTACTAAAGGTATCCTTTACCTTAGATTTTCATCTGAGAATCTCATTTTATTATAATGAATCTAAGGTCCACTTGCCGTCACTCAAAGGTAACATATCTAAATGAACTCGTAGTGAATTTTCCTGACCTAGTTAAATTGTACAATTTTTATTGTTTTTAATTCGTTAATTATCAACAAAAATTCAAACGAATAAATTATACCACCTTTGATTCATTATTTAAATTTTGAGTAAAATTATATAGAAAATCTGAAGAACTTCAGTAATAACTATACATGTATAATTTCATAATATTTATATGTACATTGCGTTACCAGGGCCAATAAACACTATCCTGTCGTGGAAAGTTTTGGTGCCTTTGTCCAGATTGACATACTGCGCCTACCTCGTACACCCACTGATAATTTATGCATACAACGGGAGTCACCCACAAACAGTCTATCTAAGTGATATTGACCTCGTGAGTGGTTTACTATTATAATTATTTATGTTTGTAATCTTCGTCACTGAACTTAGAAGAAGGTTATTATGTAGTTTATCATTCATTTTGTTTGATTGTCTGTTTGACGTCCCTCTCGAGAATTTTTCACACATCTTGGAACGCCATCATTGCCCGTGGAGGGCTGCACATTTTAGACCTATACTCGGCACTTAGGGCCATTGAGCAGTGAGGGATCTTTTTCGTGCCAGCACCTACTGCTACACGGGACCTCAGTTTATCTGGTCTTATCCGAAGGATCAGTTACCTCGTCCCGCAGTGGGATTCGTTCATGTTGTTATTATGTACGATGTATATGAGGAAAATGATCGTGGAACATATAATGAAAACGAGTTTGTATTAAACAAAAAGATTATTATACTATAGTTGTAGTGCATAGGAGAAATAATTAATGCTCTAATCATGCAAGACTGAGGTTGTTTTACAAAATGCTGGAAGAAAATGTCTTTTTGTTCTGTTACAGATTTACAAGTTCTTGGCAAACCTCGTGATGTCCTATGGAGTTGCGTTTATTTTCTCGTTATCTTTCGAGTCACCTTTCATGGGGCTGGAGAAGGTCCTGCTCTCGGGAATTTCAAAGAAAAGTGAAAATAGTAAACCAAAAAACTGAGTTATAATGGAGTCAGTAGTATTGCTTGTATATCTTGAGATTAATTCATTTTACAAATGTATGTATGTAGAGTTTTAATTTGATACCCAGCGAGAAATGTTGACAAAAATGTGTATTCATGTAAAAGCAAAACTATGTTTTCGGTTTGTGCGGCGCAAAATGGTTTTGAATAGAAATTTACTTGTATCACGGTCTGATAAAATTATATTTTTTGTATTGTTTTGTCATGGAGTTCTAATAAAATGTCAGTTCAGAATATGAAATATTTTAATTAAATGACACCGCATACAGAGTTTCTAAAACACGACTAAGCAGAGCGTTTGTCTATTTTAAATTTGGTAAAGACCCTTATACATTTAATACTAACATAATATCATAAATACATTTAACCAGATTTGGTTTTAATATAATACAGTACATATATGCTTTTACTTTAGGGAGCATTGTTAATTTCATAAAGTGTCTCAGAATCCCCCTGAACATTTTATTCGAAAAAATAATATTGATAAAAGTACAAACTTTTAAGGTTATAAAAGTCGCACTAGTAGACTTTTTTTAAATTTACCCCGGTAAAAAAAAATAACAAATTAATTTGTAAAACAAAACAAAACCCCCAAAAAACAAAACAAAACAAGAAGAATTAATTTGAAAGTACAAATTAATACATTTGTTCTAGCAAATTATTAATTTGAAGTACAAATTAGTTTTGGATCTCCCAACTTATTCGATATTAAACAATATGCTCTGAGTACTATCAATTTTTAAACCGAGACAGTCTACCGAGAGATAAGTTGTTGTTAATGGGATTTCAACAACCTCGTTTAAAGTCAGTCTATGGTCGTTATAATGACAATGTTAGCAACTACATGTATAACTTATCATTTGGTCGTATTTTTGATGACACGTTTCATACCAATTGTTAGGTCTTTGTTTTGTACTAAATTTGACTGCGGAATCTTCAGTCTACCTGATCAATACATAGGGCTTACGGCCTATGTGACCGGTCAATAGGGGATGCTTACTCCTCCTAGACACCTGATCCCACCTTTGGAATTTCCAGGGGTCCATGTTTTATGCCCTCTTCACAGATCTGTATTGTATATAGATTTTTTTGAGATCGATCGCTGATCGTTATCTTCACTGTACTCAAAATTTTTAGTTTGATTAATATGTACCTCATGTAGCATGTAGAGAAATTGAACTAGAATTAATATATAAATTTGCAATGACAAATCAATAATTGGTAAAAACAAATTTGTTTTAGCAAATTAATTAGAAATAATTACATGTTAATTATTTGTAATAAATCAATAGTTTATAAAAACAAATGATTTGTGTTAACAGATAACAAATTCATAAGTTTTAATTAAAAATTAATAAGTAGTGATGTTGCAATCCTGAATACCATTCTTGGATGAAGGCGTTGTTTTCTTGTATCTGAGAATGAGTAGGAAGTGTTTATGCTTGCTTGTGTGGCGCGAATAATGCTAGAAATGGACATTACATTTACTGTACATGAAGCATAAACCTTCAGCATCAAAGACATAATGTTTGAAAACAATGATAGTAACTTTTTTTACGTATTCGCACATTTTTTCACTCAGTGTAACATAAATACTATTGAATGGGTTCAAATTTAGGACCTTACTCGGCACCTACGTCTATAGCATTGAAGGTTCTTTATCGTGCCAACGCCTACTTTGAACTATGTTATGTAGGTCATTTCTGAATTACTCGCGACTTTCAATTTTTATGTCGGTTCTTAGCTGAGGAACAGTCACTACCTGTTATACGTCTTGGGTTTGACGCGGCGCCGGGAGTGAGAATTAATCGAACACAGACTTCCCGATCACGAAGCGAGTGCCCTACCACTTGGCTACCACTACATGATTGATTGTATGTTGTTTTACCTCCCATTTGAGAATTTTTCACTCATAGAGAGACGTCACCATATATCGGTAAATGGCTTCAAAATTAAACCTTTACTGGCACTCAGGACCATTGAACATTGGGGTTTTTTTTATCGTACCAAAGCCTACTGTGACACGGAGCCTACTAGTAGGTTTTTAAGGTCTCATCCGAAAGACCCGCAACTTTCACTTCAAAGTACCGAGCGCTTGGAGAAGATACAGTTGCTACCATTTTTTTTTATATCGACTTGGGTCAGTCGCAGCCGTGATTCGAACACACAACCTTCCGATCACTGAGCGCGCATTACCGACTGAGCTACCGTGACGGTACCACGACATGTAATTTTATGAAGAAAAAAGTATGCCTCTATTTTAACGTAAATTAAAGGAGGAAATCGTGAAAAAATGTACAACGAAATTTTGAAATATTTGTAATTCAATTTACTGATAAGTTTTAAATTTGAATACTGTTTAAAATGAGCAAGATTCTTGTCGGCGTATTTTCCAAAGAGAAACTAATATATTATCTCAGATTAATTTTACACATTAGTGTACCAAAAATTGCCTAATATGTTCTTGCTTGTACATGTAACAGTTCACATGAACAATTAACAGAATGAATCATGTCTTTGACCATTCATTTTGTTAGTGTTTAGGGACAAGGGTACAAGCCTAATTGCAAGACCAGAAGTCTCTGACGAGACTGTAGCTCTACTAGTTGTATTTATAAAGGAAGATAAAAGTAGCACTTGGACTTGAAACTTTGCAACAGCAATAAATAGAATAATGATCCTTGGTTTAGTCTCTTTTGTGGCAAGATTTATTATTATATCAGACTAAAACTGTAGGAGGAGTAGCCTTTTAAAACAATTTTACAGAAAATTTGATTTAAGTAACCATGGCAACATCATTCAACAAAATCAAAAAACAATAACACCAACTATGTATCTCTGTAGTCTACTTGTATGCCACATTATACTGAAATCAGACAAAAAGTGTAGGAGGAGTAGCGTTTTGAAAGTATTTCAAGAAAATTTCTATTTTCAATCACCATGGCAACACTGTTCATCGAAATCCGAAACTGGTACAGAGAATTATGTATCTTAGTGCACAGGTACTTGTGGACAGGACACCCCCCCCCCCCCCCCCGAATATACCCCACAGGTCAAAAAATATTTTTATGTATACTTTTCATAAATTATTCCTCTAGTACACATTTACAATGTATTCCATAAGAAAAATCCAAAGAATAACGCAGAATTAACGTTTTACTAAAAAATCGTACCCGCGGTATTATAAAATAGAGAAGGTAAGTCACTTCCATTTGTTTACACTTGACCTTTCTTGGATATCATGCCCGAAATATCATTTACCTAATACATGTCACCAAAATGTGTCATGATATCTTGTTTCGGTAGATATTTTTGTCTTTAATCGTGCTATTTAATTGCCCAGGCATTCCATAATAATCCGAGTATTCATCGTCAAACGTGAAAAATGCTACAAGATTTGGAAATGTCAAAGTAGAAATTACGGAAGTGATGCAAAAACGACACCTGGCGTGTAACTCTCGAGTTCCGAGTGTTATAGAACTAAGGGAAAAGTCAGAGGTCTACGTAAAAAGTTCGGGATAATTTTGATAAAGAAGTCGAAATTGATTCATTAGAATTAAATTCTGCTTAAGATTTTCGAGATGAGCGAGGGTAGTCGTCAATATTCCCTTTAAAGGATGTTATCACTGATACCAAATAGCGGTTTAAAAATCAGCCGCGACTGACCCAAGTCCATAAAAAATGGGTAGCAACTGTTCCTTCGCCATGCGCTCGGCACTTTGAACTGAAAGTTGCAGATCCTTCGGATGAGACTTTAAAAACCGAGGCCCCGTTGGCACGATAAAGATCCCTCACTGCTCAATGGCCCTGAGTGCCGAGTAAAGGTCAAAATTTGAAGCTCTTCACCGGTATATGATGACGTCTCTATATAAGTGAAAAATTCTCGAATGAGACGTAAAACAACACACAATCAATCAATCAATCGTTTAATATCATAGTTCTGTTCTATTGACTTCACCAGCTATACATAGATATACATTTATATAAATATACCATGGACGTGGATCATGGACTGATATAGGCCGACTTAAGCGATCGACATCTTCTGGACGCACTTAATTTTAATAAGAAGTGGAGATGTACACAGAGACTGGAGAACTACAGGAGATAAACGGATGACTAGAAATGATAATATGTTAATACAGAATTAATGTGTGTACAAGAACACAGATTGTCCATCTGTTGCTTTTATAAATGACGTAATGTGACATCAAAGCCTTCTTCTTATTGGTTCATAGGGTCTAGTTTGGAAGAAACAATGTATCTTCCACACTTTTAGTGGCGTAATCTGCCAAGGGTTTGTAGGGAGCGAAGCGGAAAACCTTTGGTTTGCCAAGATGTACAGTACGCTTCGAGTGATCGAGAGTCACCAGTATCTATACTTATAAATTAATAAATTTTGCAAATAAACTCCGAAACGGGTGCACCAGAGTTCTTGCTTACTCCTCTAACAATACACTAGATACATGTCCGTAAACTATATTTAGATTTCACTCGCATAGTAAGTATCGTACATTAAATTAAAAGTCTACTTTCATTTTCTATAAACAGCCATGAAATAGCAAGAACGTGAGTATGGTGGCGTTTCCGGTTGGCGGATCTAAGTTACTGGCAATATTTAATGAAACTAACAACAAGCAATCGTTTATTTATTTCATAAAACGTCATCACTGAATTATTCAATCAAAACTTGATTTAAGTGATGTAAAAGAAATAAGTTGTGATAACCAATTAAAAAGAGAAATATGCAAATTATATTCACCATTCACCGATCTTAATATTGATGGAAGCTTCTAGAACATCATATAGCATCGAGCCCGATGTTAAAGAGAAAAACGAGGCAATTAAATTTTATTGCTGGATGAACATAAAAAAAAGTTTTTATGTTCCTTAGTTCTCCTGCCAAACGACTGAGCTTGTTTTTTGTTAAAAGCAGGCAAAAACAAATAACATCATGTAGAAGTGAAATATGTCATTTATTAAAGTAAATGACGAAAGAAGTAAAACACAGTTAACAAAGTGGGGGTCAGAAAAAGGGGACTCAAACATCTTAGGCAAAATACTGCACAATCTGACCCCCAGCACCATAATGACATTGTAACATGATGTACATAGGGAAAAAGGGGGGTCAACCAGACTAGAATAAGAATTCAAACCCTGTAATCTTTCACAAGGTACAGTATACATGTATTTCAAGTTGACCCCCTTATAAACATCATAAGATTCAAAAAACATATACAAAATGCCCTAAACTGCTGCCTGCCATCAAAAAAGGTGGGTAAAACAAAATAACAAACAGCCACAATCCAATCAGAGATTGGATCGAATGGTCATTGAAATAATAGCAAATCATTGATAACGCACTATAAGTTGTGAATATATTTACATATCGAAAGACTATATTACACATACATGTAGTAGGTTTTTCTAATAAATTTATCGGTAAAATTTGTATTATATTCCTTACTGAGGGCATCGTGGCAACGAACTCGAAGTACAATTTGTACTTCGTAATAAACTTGCTTACATGGAAAAAAAAAATAATGAATAAGGTATTGTTCAAATACAATTAAATATGTAAAATTTGTGCTTTAATCAATACATTTCAGTTTTTTTTTTTCTGAATACAGTCTTTTGTAACAAATACTCGGCCTATTCAGAGGGCGTTAAAAGCTAATTTTACACAGGTACTTGGGTCTTGGTTTATAAATATGTATGTACCTTATTGATATGTAAAAAAGTAAAGTACATTTTTTACATATCAATAAGGTACAAACATATTTATAAACCAAGACCCAAGTACATGTGAATTTTTTAACCTCCCCCCCCCCCCCCCAATCAATTTATCAGTAAAATGTACATATTCGCTGCTTTTATCCTTGACGGAAATGTAATAAGAGCTCAGCATCTGAAGTACAATATCCATAATATAGTATAACAGGTTTCACAATAAACATCAATTAATGAAATTGTTATTTTTCAAGTTTTTACAAAAGGGGGGGGGGGTGGAGACGTACATATACTTCATGCGGATTTTGAACAAAGTATTTCTTCCTGCTATAAGCCTGTAAGTAGAAACTACAATATATTTTCTGTCGGTAGTGGTATAAATTAAATTCCCCGCGCTTGCGCGGGATTTCACCTAGCATTAATATAATATACCCATTTTTTACCGACTTAGGTCAGTCGCGGCCGTGATTCGAACCACACGACCTTTTTTTCTGGCAAATTTATATTCTAAATCTTCTTGTATTTGCTTTTTATATACGTGAAGCTTGCATCTTTACAATTGAACAAAAAAATTTTAAATATTTTTTCTATACAAAGTAATTCAGGTAAAGCATGTCCCTATACATGTCATTTCGTAAGTTCTATGGCTGATACAATGACCTATTTTAAGTCAAATGCTGACTGGCGTTTTTCATACTAATTGTTTGGTCATTATTTACACACTGAATTTGTCCGTTATTTCCTGTTCATGACAAGGAGCACACGGCGGGTGTGACCGGTCGGCAGGGGATGCTCACTCCTCCATGGCACCTGATCCCATCACTAATGTTTTAGAGGTCTGTGTTTGATCTGCTCCAAAATTTGTATTGTTTTATGGATTTCTGAGCTTGAATATTGATCGTTATCTCCATATATTTCATGTACAAGTTGATTATTATATATGAGAATATTCTGCTACTTATTAAAGAAGTTGATGAATATAAGTTAAGGCTAATCAATTATAGAAGAAAAAAAACTGAAAATCAGATAACATGTGAGAAACTTTTTTAAAATATTACTGTTTTATTTTGTTTGCCGTATATAATTCGTAAAAGGTTATTATCATAATAGCAGTGTGTATAATTCAGCTGTACTCTGAAAAAATAGATTTGACAATACAATAATTAATCATTTTCCTTGGTTCATTGGTAGCAATTGTTCTTTTATCTTGTTAATTGATATAAATATAACTTGACCATTAACTTAACCATAAATGGATCAATAAATAAAGTGACTGCAAACAAACCGAGGTATCTTTCAATCATTTTATTTATTTGAACGGACGCAGGGACAACTGTTAAATACTTATCTGTCTTTTGTTAGGGTACAGTAATTGAATTTATACATCTACATGTATTTGCTCAATGTATCAGCAAGACGTTCTAGAGTTTGAACCCTTCTCTCTTCAAGATTTAAAAGTCTCTCTCTCTCTGTCCTCCATCCTCTCCTGGTGCATGTTCTTTTATTCAGCTCTGTTATTTGCGATCCAGTCTTGCTCTTTGTTAGGTTTTCTGTTTTAAGGAGAGGATGGAGCTGGTTTCTTAGGTGACCTTGGCGTTGTCCATGTACGAGGGACATTTGAAAAGTGTTGAGAATTGTTTGATAAAATATAAACCGTTTAACAGAAATTACTGAGTTTGATATCATTGGACAGATCACAAAAATGTACACATTGTGACGTCACTTTGTAAATTTTTATTACGTAATAACTCCGAAAATGACATCAGAATCTCGAATGTCTAGCATACTGACCATAAAAATGAAGTAACAAGAGACACAATTTCAGTGAAGTAAAATTTTAAAGTCAGCTTTTGTTCATTACACTGATGCACGCTAACGGACACAACCACCAGTTGGAAGAATGTTTACATAGACCAAAATCTATCATATGGAGGTTATATTCAGGAGCTCCTATTATACAGTGATGTGCGATTTGTGATCGTCCAAATTCAAAATGGCCGCCATAGTAACGAGACGCTTCGGAAAAATAAAACGCAGAAATAAAATTACAAAATATTTTTTCTTACCTTAATACTTAATTATATAGCCTTTTGACCTTAGAACTTTCTGTATTCGTCTGGGGATCGACCTGTATAAGCCCTGAACATAATAAATCGGGATGTTTATCCAGATACGTCGAATGGCTGCCTCCAGCTGATTTTTACACAAGAATATTTCGTTGCCGTTTTTCAGTTCTCTTTTCAGTCTCAACCAGATATTTTCAATAATGTTCAAATCAGGACTCTGATCGGGCCAAACCATTGAATGCATATTATTCTGTAATTTATATTCTTGAACTATTCGTGCTCTGTGAATAGGGGCGTTGTCGTCTTGAAATATATAGTTATTTCGAGGAAAACGGCATGTTATATTTGCCAAAGTTATTCTTCAATTATATTAATGTATTTTTGAGCATTAATGTTACCATCTACAAAAATCACAGTCCCTACACCGTTGAAAGTAATGCAGCCCCATATCATTAAACAAAACTTCGGTGTCGGAGGTTGCGAGAGACAACATGGCATCCAGGCGCGTAGCTGCAAATACGCAAGTGCGTACACATCATTTTCAGAAAAAAAAGAATTATTCGTAGAAAAAAATTTCAGTACCACCACAACAAATATTCGTGTTTCAAATTATTCTGTGTCATATTGTGTCGATTTAAATTTTAAATTATTATGGCTGTATGATAAAATTTGAAATCTTTTATTTAATAACTGCCAATTCCAAATAAATCATTCATTATTTTGTCATTGTTCTATTATCCATTGATATTTTTTTTAAAGATCTTTGAAAAATTAAATTTCAGCCACACCGTTGAATGCTATGAACTACTAGTATGATTTACAATACGATATTTTTTTGTTCATAATTAAAGTTTTGTATACGTGCTTTTAAACGTTAAGAATGATTATATGATACCAATTCATATATCGGTTAAATTTTTAGCCTTAAATATATGTACAATAAATTTCTATGGAATATTAATTTTCGTTAAAACAATAAATATTACTACATGTATGTCTTTTACTTCCTAAAACAAAAACTAAATGGAATAATTTTTATATTTCAAGAAAATGAATGAAATATTTGGTAAAACTCGGAGCCTTTGCGCCCTCACACAGCAGGCACGTAGTATCAGGGGAGCCTCCCCCTACTTATTCCCAAAACCTAACCTTTTACTATTGAAAATGTACATTGAAAGGGTGGACCAGCACTGTTTGTTGCACCATTGTTAAATCATCATTATGGTAATTTGGTAACGTATTAATAAAAAATTTGGTTTGTGAAAGATGGACACGCCCCCCCCCCCCTTTTCAACAAACACACACACACAAGAAATAGGACTTCGAATTTTGACAATCTTCCTTTTTCGTCCTTGCTTGTCAATATTTTTAAAGTTGTAATTTTTTCCTGGCTGGCAAATTCTATATTTCAAGACCCACCTCCCACCCACCGAACCCCCTGCCGTTCTCTGCGTACACATCATTTCTATTCTGGCTACGCGCCTGGCATCCACTCTTCACCCACCTTTCTCCAAATAAGTCCCAACGTCCACTTTTCATTCATCACTAAAGATTACCCTGTTCCAATAATTATCTATAGTTTTGTATCTGTTTTCTCTACACCAGGAGAGCCGTGCTTTTCTGTTCACTTCGCGAATTCTGATGCGCTTTCTAACTACTCTTCTGAAATACCCCTGT
This sequence comes from Saccostrea echinata, assembly GCF_033153115.1. Classification (NCBI taxonomy): domain Eukaryota; kingdom Metazoa; phylum Mollusca; class Bivalvia; order Ostreida; family Ostreidae; genus Saccostrea; species Saccostrea echinata. The sequence goes on from NW_026889753.1 coordinate 6,445,791, forward strand.
TTGTACAAATTTCGTTGGACTGTCTGTTTAGATATAGCAGAGTCTCTGTTTTCATTGAATAAGGCTGTTATGTCTGATAATTTTCTCTTTCTGTTTAATTTTCTTTCACCAACCCTAAAATACTACGACTGTCTTTGTCATTCACAGGATGAAAAGCCAGGTTTCTCTAATTTGGAAACCCGATGGAAACATATGGGAGTCGTGACATCAGTAGTTTCCATATAGTTTCCATTTTATGGAAACCACATAGTGGTTTCCACGTATATTCCCGATATGGAAACAATCAACCTATGGTTTCCCGTAAGTTTCCCAATATGGGAAACCGTGGAAACATGCAGTAGTTATTTCCACGTAGATTCCCGATATGGAAGTAAGCAACCTGTAGTTTCCAGCATGTTTCCCAGATATGGAAAACACGTATGCTGTGGTTTACATCTATTTTCCCGATAATAGACATTTTGGAAACGTGAATCAAAAGAATAATAAAAAAAACTCTTCGTGTAATTCTGTGTAATAAAATTGAGCATTCTGTGACCGTAAAACCCAAATTAGAAAATTTTTAACATTTTAGTCTCGGTAAAACTCATTAAGACACGTGGATTGGAATTAATAGAGAAGATTTAATACAACATTTATTTTGAAAAATCAGTGTAAACTGGTCAGATAAAATTCAATCAATGCGCTGACCCTTGTAACCGCGGGCACCTGTTCTCACGTGCCACAGGTGGAGACACGTGTCGCGAAGACACCTGCGACTGTATTTTTCTTGTATATTCTATGTTATTTGAGAGGATTTTCTACCTCAGGGAAACAATAGGCTGTGGTCAAGCATGTACATACACCTAGTCTCCGCAAACTCAGTTTAAATCTAGGTGATAATTGTTGGCCATTGATTTGATTTAAAAAAAAAAATAATTTAAATTATCAATAAGATCACAAAATATTGATAAAATAAGCTACATTAACTTTAAGATGTTCAATGAGAGAAGGAAAAAAAGAATTGTATTTCAATTTTCATTACTGATTTAAAAAGAAAATTTCCTAACCGTTTAAAAATCATATATACTTTTCTATCGGTCTAGAATAAATCTAAATTCTCGATATGTGTTAAATCATAATTCTTTTTTAAAGAAATTTGTAAGTGAATAGATAAATGAAATTAAATTTTTTAATCGGTAATTAACGATCGTCCTTGTTTGACATCAATGTAAACTTCAGATATTGAAAATATAGAAAGAATGATTAACAGTGGGACGGACAACTTCGGAATGGACATTTTTCCGAACTTGCGCACCCTTTTCCTTTAAAGCTATTATCTTAGGATTTTTTTTAAATGGTGGGGTTTTTATATTTAAATTGATTTATGAAATAAAAAATCCAACATTTTTAGCTAGTTTTTGAGATATTAAGTGGCAAAGATAAAAATCCCATGGGGAAACATGTACTTAAAATTACCCCATAAAAAACCCCACAAAAACCCCATGGGGTTTAAAATTTTGCCCATGGGGAAAATTTACCCATACAATTCAGTGTGGGGTTTTTTAACCCATGTGTTGCTTATATTGTAATGTGGGGTTTTTTCCCCCACATTTCTTCATCAAGGGGTTAAAAAACCCATATATCAATATTTATTTTCTCTAAGATAATTCCTAAAGACTGTCTTTTTAAATGCATCATTTTCTTCTTTGTCTTTCTATAATAGTTAATAGTTATTACAAATATATATTTTCATTTATTTGTGTATTTATTCCTTAATTTCATGGGAACGTGTTTAAAAAAGTTTCATATGAAATAGTCAAGAAAATAGTTAACTCTTTTTAATCATTTCTAGCTGTTGGCAAATTTTTATCCCCACTCCCCTTACATCCACCACTCATAAGTTTGGATCATGGTCATCCATTTCTAGTAAGCTAAATGTTTTATATCTAAACCTAAACAGTTATATACCCTGAAATAAAATATAAAAATCCTTTGATCCACCACATATATTTAAAATTTTTAATGTCCACTCCCCTTGGATCCACCATTCATAAGTTTGGATCTTGTTCACACATGACTTTGAAGTCAATTAGACATAATTATTAAAGAAAAAGAAATTATCCCAAGATCCACCTACCAATATTTTGGATCCCAGTCACCCATTAAAAATATTCATATTGATTTAAAGTCTTGATATTTGACGTTACATTTAAAATAAGTAATCAATAAATATCTTCAAAATCTTGAATCCCATTCCCTTTGGATCCACCATCAATTTCTGGATCTTGATCATCTATTAAACTTGCCTCGGGTAAGACAGAAACCTAATATAAATTACACCCCTCCCCTAATATTCACTTCATAAAATACTGATGAGAGTCAATCATGCAACTGTACAATAAACAAAGTGTTTTACAGTTTAATTTCAAATGCTCACAACCTAATGTACTATATTATCAACAAATTGTACATACATGTGTCAAAAATAAACCAAATATTTTTTGTCATGTTCCATTCAGGTATATACAGGCCTAAATAAAGTTATATAGGTCCCCATTCAACTTGCCAGGATTTATAGCATGCCAATAACTTACATCAGTTACATGTAAACAAAGTTGCTTGTCTGTAATGACAGCAGAATGGACAGGTCAACTGGTGATGTTAGTGGAGTAATTCACACATGCTAAATCAAATAGATTGATTTAAAACTTGCATTAATTAATCCTTGTTACAATAGACTTCTACGATAGGGATAGCCGACAGGTGATGTTTCTATTCTGTTCATAAAGCGCTCTTCTGACTTGGACCAAGTGTTGACTAAAACATGAACAACACAGAGAAATCTTAAATCGGAATCCAAAGTATTTTTTTCTGGTACCTTTTTTTTTTTATTTAGAATGATGACAATTATTTAGTACGTTTTTTTACTTATAATATGATACTTGCGAAATCGTTCTCTGTGTTTTTTTTTTTTTTTTTTTTTTTTTTTTTTTTTTTGCCTGATCAGCTAAATAAAACGCAATGAAAGCTACATGCTGAAATGTTATATAAGTGGAAAACCTGGGCGGTCTTGCATGGCTATATAATTATCTGATTATTCAGTAGCTGCGTGGGCTATTACGATGATGTTTTGGGTGACTTTGCTTATAACACGGAATGAAGTCCCACGGAATAAAGAACTGAATTAACACGTTCATAACACAGTTTTATCGTAGCTCTGATTTTACTTCTTAGTTTTATTTGCAATTAATAAGTTTCGAGAAAACAATTATATCGTTTATAGTTAGATCGAAATTTTTCCGTCCCTCCTTTTCCCTCTTTTCCCCTAAAATAAAAGTGATATGTTGTTAATTTGACATAAATGATACATCCAATTTTTTCTATACAAACATCATTTCCTATCAATTAATTACCTTGATTTATTCACGTTTACACGCATGTACCGCATACATGGCTATTTAGCCCAAAGAAGTTAACCACCCCCCCCCCCTTTTTTGATTATCTTTCTTAAATAGATTTTTGCTTTCAGAATCTTTTATTATACGGGGTTGAATCCTCGAGAGCTCCTAATTACATGTAGAACAATTAGCAATTAGCAAACATAACAATATAGAAGGGGTTCGGATATTTTCTAACCTTTTCATATTATCGTAGACTGTGACTATATATATAACAGAAAAACTGGACCCTTTATAGTTCTGGTCTATATTTGCTTATTTTTATTCTTTCAGCAAACCAAAGTACACAAACAAAAACTTAATCAGTGAATTCTTTTGTAATCATTGTTTTTACAACACATTTGTTCTAGACATCTATATCTTTCGAAGAAACCTGAAAACTATGCAAAATGACGTCCGAAAATTAATGTGAAAATAAAGAAAAAATAATTAATTCAGCATGGCAAACGCATTAGATCGCATAAAGCACCCCTTCCCCTATAGCATGTATAGTCCTATCCTATATGAACACATCCGCTACACATCGATGAACTTACAATGTGTATATATCTGCTATCGATGTTCACCTCTGTTTACACCCGATAATCAGCCATTGTCACAGTTCACGAAAGCGTGACTGTGATCCGCCACCCCTTCCCAATCGGATCATTAATTTTATTTGTAACTTTGAGACAAGGAAATCGGACTTCCAAAAGACTTTGGATTTAATCATTTAATTGTTTGTAAATGATAGAAATATCAAATTTCTAAACACATCAAACATTAAACAAAATTGTACATATTTTAAAAAAAATAATCTAGCTATGTTTAAAATTCTTATTCGAGAAACTTTGAATGAAAAATTAAACTATTAATTTAATCAGTATTTTATTATGTAAAGTCAGTTTACATAATTGGATTGGACATCAGATTGGACATCAGGCATGACCTATATAAGTCCTCTCCAAGAAGGTCAGGGTTACAAATGTTAAGAATTGACAATGATTTACAATCATGATGAAATAATTCATAACAAGTTACATTAATTTCTTTTGTTAACTAGAAAAATTAAACTATATGGCTAAACTGATTCATTAATACATAAAGCCATTGATTTTTTTTTTTTAATCTTTTTTTTTTGGGGGGGGGTCTGCCTTTAATAAATGTTGTTCTAAGAGGAACTTACGAAGTTATATAAATTTGTTTCCAATCCATTTAATGTATTCAAAACAAATCTTTTGTGGTACGGGATATGCAAACTATATGACATGGTACAATGTACGTACATGTATACTGGCATTTCGGTAGATTAATTTGTATTTTATTCTTGAAACCGTTAAATACTATTTCATCCCATGCAAATGCACGGAAATCATGTAATAGGGGGTACAATTAATCAGTGATTTAAAATACTGCATGCTATCGATCTTTCAATTCACACCTTTGATTGAAAATCGATTGCAAAATTCACCCGCAGGGCTGAATTCACACCTTATAGAATTACCGGCTAATAGCGGCATATCGAAATCAAGACATATATTCAAGAATTCGGCTTCACACCAATCGATATCTGTCATTACATAATATTGACAGGATTGTCCCTTAGACCCGGGAGCCGGGGAATTTCCCCGCCTTTAAAGACATAATGTCCCGCGCGGTTAATCTGGCATTCCCACTCAAATCCCTGTTACATGTAGAGGAGGAACCCGAGACCCCCATCAGTGTTCCCTGCTATTTTAATTCTTGGGGACAACCCTGATATTGGTAGTCCTGTATTCATGCAAGTGCATGGTAGCATTGCAAAAATAACGAAGGCTGTGTAATATAAGAGAGTACATGTGAACTCAAAATTAATGTTGTATATTTCAGACTTTGAAAATCACGGTCATACTACATAAAAATAACCAACGACTAAACTTACACATAATTTATAATTAGTAATGATTATCCAAGCTTATCAATGGTTGGATTAAATTTTCTGAGTTCGAAGCATCTATATATTTGTCATTGAAATGCTCTTTTTTCTGTAATGTTAACATTTGTTTTTAGAACCTTTACGAACTCCTTAATATCAGAGACATATTAACCCGATTTAAAAATTTCACGGCTAGCAGACATGCCAGAAGTGAAAAAGAAGACAAGCCCTGAAGGGGGCTTGGCAGGGTGGCCATTGTCCTTTTGTTCATGTCAAAACTTCTACTTCTTTAAAGGTAGTAAATATTCTTCGGATCCGTACTAATGTTTCTTTTTAAAAGGGGCGCCTCCCAAAAATACTTACCCCCCCCCCCTAAAATCTAAATCCTATTGAGGGGGGGGGGGGGCTGGACCTTTCTCTTACTTCTTGGTACCTTGTTTTTCAAATCCTGAAAATTTGCCAGTGTTTGGGCTTACACAGCAAGAAGTGTGTGTGTGTTGTGGGGGGGGGGGGGCTAACCAGCATCTGAATGAAAATTTACCAAACCGAAAGACTATAATAGTGGTGGTGGGGGGGGGGGTCAACATCTAATTATAGGTTTCTCTTAATCATTTCATTAACATGATTAAAGCTTTAGCCAGTAGAATTAAAATAATTGCATGATATTTGTGGTTTTCTTTAATCCAATGATCACTTGCATGTCTTCAAAGCGAGAGTTTTTTTTTTTTTTTTTTTTTTTTTTTTTTTTTTGTAAAATTATTTTTTCTTCATTTTAAGATAATTGGCAGTGACGTAACGTTTTTAAAATAACATAGTTGTAGTATCGTATTGTTTTCACAGTAAATAAGATAATTGGCATGCAGTGACGTAACGTTTTTAAAATAACATATCTATAGTAGTATCGTATTGTTTTTACAGTAAATGGTAGGCCTCCTTTGAGCAGTTAGGACCAGGTGAACTACAAATGGTTCAGTTAATGATAATGATTACAAACTTGTATCAGTGTTTTCACTGTCACCGCTAAGTAACAACGATAATTGTTAATTACACACATTTGTAAATAACATACACATAGCATAATTTTTATTCCTGTGTGATGGAATATTATTTTATTAATTTGTTAGGAATTGTTTTCAGATGTGACACGGTGTAATGCTTGTGGTGATCATGGTGATAAAAAGGTTGAAGTGGTAAAATTAACAAAAAATTGCATTGAGTAACAATATGGTGACTATGGTGTTGTATCAGGGACTTATATACTAGTATATAGGTCCCTGGTTGTATTATAGTAATACAACTAATTTCAATTGCATTTTAAACAAGCACTGCACCTTTGCCCCCGTTAAGTTATCAAAATTATCAGTCTCACTCAAATTTGCTCATATTTATATAAATATAGTAGTAGATACTACTTTATATCTGTATGCTTTTTCATCAAATTAAAACATGTGAAAGTGTCTGTTTGAAAGAAAGAATGGGAGATTCAGTTCAAGATTGCCCTTTTCAGTGTTTCGGCCGTAATGAATTGGACCGTGTATACATCTTCAGACTACCCTCTATTGTTATCGATTGGAACTGTATACCGTGGTATATACATAGTACAAACACACAGGAGTACTGTATCTAGCGGTTGCAGGTGCCCGAACAGAGGCGGATCCAGTACATATTTCCTGTCATTCGAAATACGTTTACAAGGGGGTGAATCCGAAAAAAGATCTTATGATCATGCACTCCCAAAATGCCCATAATCAATTAATTGCAATTATATGATAATAAGCACAATGTATTGTCATATTCACCACTTATTCAGTAATTAGATACCTGACAGGCGTACAAAACTCTCATTCACTCGAATTAAAATATAGCCCTCCGTTTTCTCCGTTTTAATTTTTGTTATGGCACAACAATAAAAAAAAAAACGTATTGGGCGGGCTAATTTTAATTAGACTGTGGCATAACAATTAAAATGTTAAATAATTAAAAAAAAAACAACGTAAGGGCTAATTTTAATTAGTCTAAGACTGAAATCTCATTTCACAAAAAAAGAAAATAATTGTGTGAGGAGGGGAGTTGACTTTTTAAAAAAAACTTATTCCAGCACGTTCAATATTACCTGAAAACAACGTCAAGAACGTAAAATTTATAATAATATGATGAAGTTTGCCTTCGCAGATCTAAAGGGGGGGGTTAAGGAAATGTTGAAACCCCAGTCTAATTAAACTGTTGGAAACCCCCTCCTTATAGAAAACACAGACCCCTTGTGAAATAGTAAGGAAAGTTGTTTGCTTGACAAAATAATTTGTATCTGTGCCTGCGGAAATTTCCTGGATCCGCGCATATATTTATGCCCGAAGGAAGCAATTTTAATTTGGAAAAGAGGGGGGAATCCAAACATTTTCAGGGCACTACCGACCAAAAATACCTTGTCGAGAAGCAAAATGAATATATATATATAATAAATAAAATAATATATGTAATATTATTGTCATATAATGAGGGGCATATCCATAAAGTAGCTTTGTTTTCTAGTATACAATAAATTCTATAGACCTGGTCAGTATTTTAGGAACTGTCATCAAATAGTATGAAGTCTACAGTAACATATATTCATAAATCGTTCATTCAAAATGTAATCTTACAATTGCATTAAATCAAACGCACCCGGGAATCGGACAATTAAAAGCACGTGCACCGACTACCAAGATCGGCGACTAAGCATGCAAAATTTAGACTGCTTAGTGTTTTCTCAGTGGATTAAATACGAAGCTGTAACTTGTGATTTATGTGATGTATGTGATTAAGAACTTTTTATTGGTTGGTATACTAGGGAACTAAGTCCTAACTTCGACGCCGTCATAGGCGACTGTTCAGTGATCAGCTGTTCCATTCCAAGATATATTTCGCGTGCGCATTCACCAGCTGTCCACGATGTAAGTATCAGTGAGTATATACACATAAACAAACTTTATCTGTTACATGTAGAACTGTACACGCGGTCCTCAGCCACAGATATACATACATGTACATGTAGTACATTGTCACGCACAACCTATTAAATGTAAATATTTATAAAATACAAAATATCTACATGTATACTATAAAATTAGTTTGTTCATGCACCAATTAAACATGCATGTTGCTTTAAACGAACGCAGGCGTGGGTTCCTCTACTTTTAAAGAAAGCCAAGGGCCCGTTAAAGAGAGAGAGAGAGGATGTACAAATCAGACATGATTTTAGACATATGGTCAATTGACTGCTCCTACTGACAGTACATGTAATGTAGGGGGCCTACCTATAAAAATATATTTCTAAAGGCAGTTATATAGTGCAGATTATTAAACATGATTAAATGGTCGATAATTAATATCATGGTGAAATTATACCAATACATGGGGCAAGACAATGTGATTTATGTGACATTCACTGTCATTTTCATTGGTAAGAGGCTTAGGGTTGTTGACGAAATTTATTCTACTGAAATAAAAGCAAATTTCATACTTATCAGATGATTTCATAGATATAAAAATGATTTCAAAGAAAAGTCCATCTATACGAAAGCCGGATAGGCTCATTTTTGACAAGATAAAAAAATAATTAACTCGTTATAACGAGATAGTTATCTCGTTATAACGAGTTAGTATCTCGTTATAACGAGTTAGTTATCTCGTTATAACGAGTTAGTTAATTCGTTATAACGAGTTAGTATCTCGTTATAACGAGTTGGTTATCTCGTTATAACGAGTTAGTTATCTCGTTATAACGAGTTAGTTATCTCGTTATAACGAGTTAGTTATCTCGTTATAACGAATTAGCATCTCGTTATAACGAAATAATTATCGCGTTATAACGAGTTAGTATCTCGTTATAACGAGTTAGTTATCTCGTTATAACGAGATAATTATCTCGTTATAACGAGTTAGTATCTCGTTATAACGAGTTAGTTATCTCGTTATAACGAGTTAGTTATCTCGTTATAACGAGATAATTATCTCGTTATAACGAGATGCTAACTCGTTATAACGAGATAATTATCTCGTTATAAGGAGTTAGTTATGTCGTTATAACGAGACAGTTTTCTTGTTATTTCGAGACTTAATAGCAATATAGGAATAAAAATGGCTGCAGTTTTAAATGCCGTTGAATTTTTAGCAAGTTATTATCAGTCAAATTTAACTTGAACAATTGATAAATGGTTGAAAATTTAATTTGCTCTGGGGTTTACTTATGATTAAATCTTGAACTATCTCGCTGTCAATAATCATAGCAACTCTAAGGCGAACACATTTACACATTTTCGTGAACTACTCCTCAAATTGTTGCATTAGGACGCGATTTTTTTCTTAAAATAATATTGCCAAACATACTTCCTTCAAACTTTGGTAATTTATTTATGACAACTATTTCTGATGAATGACACTATTTCGATATGTTTTGGACGACTTACTGGTATACACTTTCATATATCAATTTCTATACCGCTAAAATTAAATATCAGAGACAATATAAGTGCAACATATCGTTTATGCAACATATAATATATAGATTACAGTGTTATACATATGTTACTTCTGAGATTCAGAAATGTTTTGAAGACGGGGGATGGTGAGACATCAGCAGTTAGATCATAGGCGTAGTAATAGAGGGGCTAATGTCCACACCACCACTTTTGAAAAGGGGGCGGTCAAGAGTATCTTTGTGCCCCTTCCTCCATATATTTTTACCTGAGTAAATATCTCCCGAAAATAATAGCGAATACTCGTGGTTGGAATATCAAATATATATTTTTTTCTTTTTACTTGTCAAATATTTTACTTGGTTTACTCCCCCCCCCCCCCTTTGAACTTCGTGACTTATGCATATTGTCCACGATAATGAGGAATGGTGAAGCAAAAATGATATTACATCCTTTTAAGTAATAAGACGTTAAATCTGATCTGCTGATATTGGCATTTTATCTAATATTCTGTCATGATTCACTGTTTATATTTTTTGCGGGGGGGGGGGGGGGGTTCCAAGTTGTGGAGATTCACGGAGACCTATTTGAGATTCACGTCTATTTGGCGGATCCTATATGTTTACCACATAGTGTCAGAACGTCAAACCAGATTTTACAAAACAAAAAAAAGTTTACAGAGTTTACAAAGCCAGTTCACTTTTATAATCTTTTTACTTAGGATTGATCAACGAATAGGCCTAATGCTACATATGTACATTTATATTATTAATACAACATTGAAGCAATGTTTCCTCATCACAATATTTATTATGTATACTTTACAAGCATATAATTTTTATTTCAAAAAGAGATTGATGATTTTTTTTTTGGGGGGGGGGGTAATAAATAGAGGATATTCAATGTTTTGTAGTTGATATGGAATTTATTTCACGAGTGGGACAGGAATTTCTTTTTTGTATTTTCATGAGTGCGAAGCACGAGTGAAAATATCAAAAATCCTGTCTCAACATACAATACACATTTCTTGGCAAAATTTATGCTTGAAATACACCTTAAGTAATGCTTATCATATTGTAAACTATAGATATTTAACTTTCATTCTATACCCAAAAAGGATCACATGTCAACTGTTTTTACTAATGCTGACCTTCTCCTTTTATTGTGGCTTCCGTAGAATAAAGAGCTCCAAAAGTTTTTTTAATTCTACCACATTGATAATAACGCAAAAATTACATATTGTAATTTAAAATTCCATGCCAAATTGGTAAATTGAAATGTTTCTTTCTTTTAATAAACAGAAGAAATATATAAATTATTAAGTGATAAGTACAGTATTAGTTCTTGATATTCATCATATTTATTATTGAGGGGAAGGAGGGATTGATGATAAGAACAACATGAATTTAGTTTTTTGTCAGACATTGAATTTTGATCTTGCCCCTTTAAGACGATAAAATTGAACTGGTATTCCTTGTTAACAGGCAAGGAATTATCAAAATATGATCGTTAAAGCCTAAAAAATGGTTTCATATCCACATGATTTATTCGGAATATTCAAAATAATGGGATTATTTCTATGCATTTTTTATTGCGACAAATATTACGCAAACATTATCATAATTTTAACAAATTCAAGAAAGCTTGAACAGGGCAGTTAAATCAGCCAGAGTATATCATTTTTTTTTCTGATTTCCTTGTACAAGTTGACAAAATTTTGATCTTTTATACATTCCATTTGAAGATGACACTAATTCTATTTTGCAATTTTAAGGTATAACACAACAACATGAGGCGGTCACAAGTTTCCGTATATTTGTCTTCGGTCTTTCCAATAAACAATACTAATCAAAGGCATAACACAAAAAACTAGTATGCTGTTCCATAGAATCTTTATCACGCACATTTCAAACAAATTTGATCGACTTGCTTCTGTATATTTCCTATAAATAATGGTCTATTCTTTACTTAAATATATCAATTCTAGATCAATTTTTATCTCGTTATAACGAGATAATTATCTCGTTATAACGAGATAACTAACTCGTTATAACGAGATAACTAACTCGTTATAACGAGATAATTATCTCGTAATAACGAGATAACTAACTCGTTATAACGAGATACTAACTCGTTATAACGAAATACTTACTCATTATAACGAGATAACTAACTCGTTATAACGAGATAACTAACTCGTTATAACGAGATAACTAACTCGTTATAACAAGATAACTAACTCGTTATAACAAGATAACTAACTCGTTATAACGAGATAATTATCTCGTTATAACGAGATAACTAACTCGTTATAACGAGATACTAACTCGTTATAACGAAAAACTAACTCGTTATAACGAGATAACTAACTCGTTATAACGAGATAACTAACTCGTTATAACAAGATAACTTACTCGTTATAACGAGATAATTATCTCGTTGTAACGAGATAACTAACTCGTTATAACGAGATACTAACTCGTTATAACGAAATACTAACTCGTTATAACGAGATAACTAACTCGTTATAACGAGATACTAACTCGTTATAACGAGATCATTATCTCGTTATAACGAGATAACTAACTAGTTATAACGAGATATTAACTTGTTATAGCGAGATACTAACTCGTTATAACGAGATACTAACTCGTTATTACGAGATAACTATCTCGTTATAACGAGTTAAATATTTTTTTTGTCTTGTCAAAAATGAGCCTATCCGGCTTTCGTACATCTATAACATGTATAAGGAAAGATTTGTGTGTCCTTTAGTTAACACATAATGTCGCACATGGATTAAGCCTTATAATTCTGTATCAAAAGTTAAGTTATTAAAAAAAATATATTATTGACTGCTTAACCCAACAACTCTAATTAACCTGTTACTGAAATAATTGATGAGTAAGAAGAAAAATAAGTGAAAGTAAATTGAAATAAGGAGAAGAAACAGGGTCTAGATGGCTAATTTAGTTGATCTTTGATATCCCGAACACCAATATCTTGAATACCAGGGATATGTCAAAGCAAGTTGTCTGTCCCAACCATGTTCTTAATGTTTTTTACATTTAGTTATCTCAAATCTTTGGATACTTTTAGGTTTGATTTTAATTTGGTCCTATCAAGTTTGAGATAACATTTAGGTTTGACTGCAGGTATATCAAGTAACTCGACAGCTCACTCTGCTACATGCAAGACAATTTCCTTGATTGGATATTGCTATTATAATACCTGGGTATCTACATTAACTAAGAACTGCATGTTGATCTAATTTTTTACCAAGATTTAATTGACAATTTTTAGTACAAATTAAATCCTATACCATTTCAATTAGAATTTTAGATTAAAAAAGTTGACAAATGGAGAAATATTGACATCTTGTACAAGTTGCAACTTTCACCTCCCAATTTAGGCTCACTGAGAGTCTTAAATTTTGTAATGTATGTTATTAATATATGTTATTTTTGTAAACTGATGGGCTGTATTGCCCAAAGTTATATCCTGAATAAGCTTATATACATTCTACTGCAAAGTAAAGACTCTAAAAATAGATTGAAAGTTTATCCTAATTTTTAATATTCACATCTCATTTAATAAATTAAGTATTACAATACAAAAATTTAGATTTCTGATGAATTACACAGTGCTTGTCAGTGAATTTTCATCTTGATTTTGGGGTAATTTTAAAAGGATTTGTTTGGGACTGGGTCCTAGCTGGCTTCTAATGGACCTACATGCATCAGATATATACACATGTATACCAGGGATTTATCAGTACCTTCTCAGGGGCCGAAATTCGGCCCCATTCCCAATTGAAAATGACTTCAATTTTTCCCAATTTGGCAGTATTTTTTCCCAATTGGTGAACAATGCTTTTGTATTTAATTATCTTGGGAAAAACTCAGTAAAATTGTCAGATTGTCTGTAATTTTCCTCTATTTATCTCATTTAGCAAAGCTACAGTCATAACATGTTGAAAAACATTGTAAGCAAACATCGCCGACTTTTAATCCGAATTTCCTCCGTTTTTCTGAAAATGATGATATTGTGTAATAATAATAATTGTTGGAATCTCATACACACATGTACTACCCTAAGTTGTAAAAATACTTTATACCCATTGAAATCAAATTTAGGTTATTAGTCTATTATTCATTATCATAATTGATCTTGTATGATGAAGTTGGATATTTAATTGTCTGTTTGGTTGCATGCTCAAATTAGAGTTCATGCTAAAATGTTAAATGAATTACACCTGAATACATAATGTTAGCAAGGTTTTTATTTTTCCCAATTTCATCATAAAGTCGATAATTTTTTCCCAATTCCCTAAAAATGGCGTTTCCCAAAATAAGCTGATAAATCCCTGTATACATAGCAATAGATACATGCAATCTCTATAATACAATGAAATTAATGGTGTTTACTAGTTAGGTCAACTGTCATTAGGTGTGTTGGGTTTCATGTTTTTTTTTTGTTTTGTTTTTTTATGTACATGTACAAAGATTGCTGTTTAGGTTTGGTCAGTTAAAAAAATGTAATATACAAGGGATATTTTAAAATGATTAATACATACAAGTTTTGGAATTAAAGATATGATTGTCATCTTCATTATCTCAAACCCTCAAAAGTTTCAGAAATCAAGCAACAGCTATACTTTTTAAGAAGGCTGGGGGGTCGACAAATTGACCATCAGATATATAACTTAATTTTTTTTAGATATGATATCTTAAGCTGTCAACTATCATTTGGCAAACAAAAATTTCATACATTTTATTTTTAAAATTTGATCAGTTTTGTATATCTTTATATGGAGCTCTTCTTCTAAAGGAGATCAATATAGTCTGAAAATGGCCACAACCACCCAGCCCTCTTAACTGCATTCAGTCAATATGCTTTAATTTCTTTGAAGTAGTATACTTTATTATTTTGTGATATTTAGGGCCTTTCATGGAATGCGGGAAAACAATTAGAATCGCATTGTCCATCCATCAACACTTTGTTTTTACACGATAAGTCAAACAATTTTTAAATTTTGTACAGAAGTTAATTCTTTACAATGAAAGGAGAACCTATATCATACAATCAGATTATACTTGTGAACAGTCTGGGTAATTGGGAGTGATCCAGTTGTTGATAGCAGATTTAATTTTATTTAAATTTTTTTTAATAATACAAATTGTTTGAAAGTTAGCATTAATAAAATATTATCAGGTGGAGATGTAAATGGAAGGATTATTATTAGTAGGTTGTACATGTATGAACATCTCCACTGACAGAACCAGAAATTAATCTTTTTTTTTTTTTTTTTTTTTTTTTTTTTTTTACAAATTGTTTTGTTGTTCCCCTTGATTTCTTCTGCTGCCATTTTCAACATACACTCATTTAGGTGCTGGTTCCAAGGAAACAACTGAATCAACGCTGTTGGCTTAGATGTGATTTTTAAGTTAACCTAATTTTTTTTATTCTGCTCTCAAATTTTATGCTATTGTCAGTGCATAACGAACAAGTGTAGATGCTGGAATTAATGAGAGTACATGATAATGAATTCTTTCATCTGCCTTTTTAAAATTTCTAATTTTATTTCCTTATAATATTTAAAATAAAAAATACATTACATGTGTTTACAATTTAATAACAGGTATTAGGGATAAAAATCTTAAGTTGTGGATCCAAAGGAAGAGGAACTTTTTCTAATCACATACAATGTATGTATTGATTTAATTTGAAGGAAAAATATTCAAATATAGATCCAGAGAATTTTGTGGTGGATCCAAGGGTCTAATCTTTTGAGAGGGGGATCCAAGGGGAGTGGGAAATATATTATGAATTAAAAAGTTTGAGATATTAAAAGTATTTTATATTTAAGAATAAATGATTTTTGATATATATGTTAAACCTATGAATAATTGAGAACATCAGGCATGTCTAATGTTCATGGCTCTTTATCGAAAGGGAGAGGAATGTAGCTTTTTCTTATAATATGAAGTTTTGTTTTAAGCATAATGTCAAAGTTACATAACTTTAAGCTCAATATAAGTGAATTATATAGATCCAAAGAATTAAGTGATGGATCATAGGATCCAGGTTTTTGAATGAGGGATCCAAGGGGAGTGGGGAATAATTTATCAATTTAAAAAAAAAGAAAGAGATATTCATGAAAAAAAATTTGAAATATAGCTATGTAACTCTTCTGTATGGGAGATAAGAAAATTTATCCTTTATATGAATGAGTCATATATTATATATAGGTTTGAATTATATATAGATTCAAAGAATTTAGTGGTTACTAGATCCAAGGGTCTATTCTTTTGAGTGGGGGATCCAAGGGGAATGGGACCTAATTTTTTAATTAATTTATAAACAGCATTTGCATATCCTTATATTTGAAAAAAAAGATATTACATGTGTTTACAATTTGATAACAAATAATAGGATCAATTAAATTTTAATTAAGTTGTGGATCCAAAGGAAGAAGAACTTTATCTAATCACATATGTATTGATTTAATTTGAAGAAAAAAATATTCAAACATAGATCCAGAGAATTTTGTGGTGGATCCAGGAGTCTAATCTTTTGAGAGGGGGATCAGAGGGGAGTGGGAATATTTTATGAATTAAAAAGTTTGAGATATTAAAAGTATATTTATGTTAAAGTAAATGATTTTAATATGTTAATCAGGTCTCAAGAATAAATGTTTTATGTTCAGGCTGTTGATTGAAAGTGAGAGGAACATACTTTTATCTGATAATATAAATTATTTTTTGATTTCAACAAAATGATATCAAGCACACGTACATAACTTAATTAAGCTTAACATGAATGAGTTAAATAGCTCCATAGAATTAAGTGATGGATCCAAGGATCCAGTTTATTTGGGGATCCAAGGGGAAAATTGAAGGAAAAAAGAAATATGAAATAAATATTGAAATATATATAGCAATGGTACTCTTCTGTATGGAAGATAAGAAAGTTTATTCTTTATATGAATAAGTCATATAGAAAATATATCTATGTAACATGAATCATACATAGATTCAAAGAATTTATTGGTGGATTCAACGGTCTCTTCTTATGAGTTGGGGATCCAAGGGAAGTGGGACATACCAAGATAATTTATGAATTAAGGTCAGACGATACGTTCCTCAGATATTTGTTTTGTATATCTTCGTAAATTATGAAAAATATTCAAAATTATAATTACCTTGTGATTTCTAAACTGGTTTCTAATTGTCTTTAAAAAATCAACACGCTAAAAAAATAATATTGGCAAATCAAGTTATTTCCAAAAGGATTATAAAGGAAACACCACCCTCTGGTATCTTGCACAAATGCCTGGTAAGGTACCTCAATTTTTTGCGAGTAAACATGTTAAAGTAGCAATACTTCAATAACAAAATATTAGAAAAAATTATATATTATTGAGGAACGTATCGTCTGTCCTTAATTAATAAACAGAATTTGTTATCTCTAAGAACAAATGATTTTGCTACTAACAAGGTTTCAAAAATATTGAAAAAAAAATGAGGAGAAGACATGTCTGAAATTATTATTTCTTGGAAATAAGTTTGAAAATAAGACAAGACAATAATTAATGTCTCCATTCCAATTTTCATGAAATCAAAGATATATAATGAAGATTACATGGGTTTTTTTACCCTAAGTAACAAAAACGTGGGGGAAAAAAACCCACATGTAATTTTTAGTCGTATATGGGTTTAAAAACCCCACGAAAGATTATATGGGTTTTTTTCCCCCATGGGGAAAATTTTAAACCCCATGGGGTTTTTGTGGGGTTTTTCATGGGGTAATTTTAAGTACATGTTTCCCCATGGGATTTTTATCTTTGCCACTTAATATCTCAAAAACTAGCTAAAAATGTTGGATTTTTTATTTCATAAATCAATTTAAATACAAAAACCCCACCATTTAAAAAAAATCCTAAGATAATAGCTTTAAAGGAAAAGGGTGCGCAAGTTCGGAAAAATGTCCATTCCGAAGTTGTCCGTCCCACTGTTGATTAATTATCAACTATAATGTGTTTCCTGTAAGACATTGATAAGATAAAACAGCAGAATAACATTCGTATACAAAATTAATGAGTGTTAACTAAAAAACTTATATTTTTTTATATCTGTACACAGACCCTGACGTAGTAAGTGTCTTCATTTTTCGCATGAAATTACAATAATGTTGGTCTTAAATGCATACATGCACGTATATTTAATTTAGCCATTCTGTACACAAAGACCAATGCTGGCTCTAAATAAAGAAAATTCTATGATATTTATTTAAATGATTTTCTTTTCCTTCAGAATAACGTCTTCTGAAGAACTGCATGCTAAGGCAATTCATTGAAGAAAAAAACCCCAATAATTTATTAATTGGTTTACACATAGATGCTTAGCGAAATATTCTTTTAAATCGTGCATTGTGTTAAGCAGAAGGTTACCCCTACAAATTTAAGCGCCCTCCCCTTCTTCAAAAAATGGAGAGAAAATAGTTTCTTTCGATATATAGGTATTATATACTGATGTGGTGATTGTCAATACTACTACATGTACAAGCATTTCTTTATGTACGCCGTCCATTTCTTGATTTTTATACGCCGACATGTAACATTACTTATTTAAAAAAAAAAAACTGGACATAAAACTGTCTACTCAAACTACAGGCCTGTATGAAAGTAATTTCAATTTGGGGCAAAACTTTACTAGAAAGTTGTTAACTAGCAAACCTTACCAGAAATTACAGGAAAAAAGTTATATATGAAAGATACAGGACGGTACTGGCTAAACGGCTAAATTAAGCCACATATATACAGTACCCGCATCGTTATTCTTTACAGGATACACGATACGATAGGATACACGCACGATACGATAGGATAAACGCACGATACGATAGGATACACGCACGATAGGACAGGATACACGCACGATAGGATAAACGCAAAACACGATAAACGCAAAATACGATAAACGCAAAACACGATAGACCTGATAAACGATCTTCACGATAGGATGAACGCAAAACCTGATAGGATTGTTTCAAAATGCGAAGCGTTTTTTGACAAGACGAAAAGATTCCTTTTTGATATATCGTAGTATGATAATTCTAATTACTTACAAAGCCGCAAATCTAATTGATAAAATATATTAAATTTACCATGATAAAAAATATGAAGTAAAGATGCTTTGTAAAAGATTTTTTTTTCGTCAATAAAATTGATCGTCATCAATTTCAAACTGTAATTATTTAAGATTGATTCCACTCTATGATGGAAATTAGGCAATTGTTTGTGTAATTATACAAATGTCGAGATTCCATCGAATCGTTAAATTTGAATTTTGAGTCGTTGAATTACTTAGATTTTAACTTGTTGGTGGCTCAAAAATTCGGTAGACAAGCAAATTTTTACACCCATGTGCAATAAATTCACGAAATGCTAAAAATATATTCATTATTTTAACAAATAAAACCTTATAAAATTCATAACAATTATTTTTACGCAAGAACTCCATGTAAAAAAATGAAATACATACTTGGATTCAAAATCTTGTGCTAGAAGTCTGCGATGTATCCAAAATCGCCTTTACATGTAATAATATGTATTTAATAATTCAAATCTAACGGCAAAAATTATTAGTCATAATTGGGGGGGGGGTGAAAAATTATCATTATAATCATTTTAAGGTTAACGCTTTTTCCTCAAAGTTTTTACGAATTTGCTTTAGTTTATATTTTATATAAATTAATTTTATATTTATTAGGTTTTAAACAAATGACTTCCTGAAATTGCTAGTTGCATTGACACAGACTGTGCACTGGGCTGTGATTAAATTATCTCTCCTATATATAAATATATCTGTTACACATATCCCGTATCCCGTATCCCATAGAAATTATTTACATATTCCAAGTACATACATTGTATATGTATATATGAGGAAGGAGGCCGACCGAAAGAAATTGAATTCAATAAAATTAAGAAAGGTCACTAGATCTGTCATCATCTACATGTAGTATCCGCATCATATCGCATTTCCATTCTTTTGTATTTATTCTCTGGTATTTCTAATGCTATAGACCTGTAAGATTAAGAAGGGAGCATGCAGACGTATACCTAAAAATTTTACAGTGTACCAACATGTGTAGTATACAATAGAAACATAATGCTTAAATAATTATGCCCATCAACAACAATAATGTCTTTAACCTCTTTTGTTTGCTTTTTATACCCCCCCCCCCCCCCCCCAAGAAATGACGTTATTTTCTAAGCATGCCTGTGTTATAAACATTTACAATAACGTGATATGAACTTTATTATCATAACTGACAAAACAGTGAAGAGAAGATATGTACAATATATTAAACAGAAAATATTACATGCATGAAGAAAGGATAACAGAGTGTAATGTCAACCAAGAATTTGTATCTACTATAGACACGTGTATGCTACATTGTAAGCTTACAATGTGTGTGAATATATTTATTGGGTACTTAAACTTTGTATCAAATAAATACCATTGAATGATTACATACTCTTGTTTACAGCATATTAGAACGCACACACAAATGAATTAGAAATTAATTTTCACAATACGACAATTGGATTTTCGAACTGAATAATTGTAAATTATTGCCATTAGACTTTGTATTAATTGTTACAAAACTTATATAGGACAACTTCGGCAAAATTAGACAAAACTTTGTAAATTATGAATATCTTATTCCCAGTTGAGGCACAGTCAGCGGGGAAAGGGGGAGGGGGGGCATAACCACTCAAAAGAGATCCAATTCAAACAGCAATAAATAAATAAATCAAAATATATATTGACTTCTTGAATATAGTGAAGTATTTAATGCAATCGATAAACTAATAAAATTAAATTCAAGGTATTTACTCGTCTTGTGTATCACGGCAGATCCGGGCTATTTCTTTTTACATGTATCTTTGAGGCGCCTTTAATAACCAAAAAAAAAAAATAAATAAAAATCGTGCGAGGCAAAGATCGTATTTTTCTGCCAAGAATTACATTGTACATTGTATTTACCATATTCTTCGATGAATAGAATTTTCGAACAATAAACGAGGGTTTCCAAATGCACACGATAAACGCAAAACACGATACACGATAGAACCTGATAAACGATCTTCAAGATAAACGCAAAACCTGATAAACGGAAAACACGATAGAAAACGCAAAACCTGATAAACGGAAAAACACGATACGATAGGATACACGCACGATACGATAGGATACACGCACGATAGGACACGATAGAATTGTAAAGAATAACGATGCGGGTACTGTATACATGTTTATACAGCCCTGCACATCAACGAGTAAACACCGGGCATTATTGTCCAACAAATCAGATGATCAAATATTGACAAATTGTTACCAGTCACAACTAAAATTCTGAATGCAATGGACATGATTGTAGGTTACTAGTACCTACAATAATTCTGGGCTTATTTTTATCATGTGTTTCATGTCTGTAACAACAGTTTCAAAATGGGGGGGGACTTCCAAAAAAATCTGACAAGCCCAAAAAAATCATTTAATTTCACCCTTGCCCCCCCTCTTCGCATTCTACGGGCCGGTGTTTTTCAAATTAAAATACTGTACGTTTTCCCTACCTTTGCTTAGATATTGGTTCGGGGTTTTTTTTCACCTTGTGTTTACTCTCCTTTTTTTATAAATCAATTTTCAAATTAAATGTGAAAAATTCTGATACATTAAAACGGTGTGAGAATTTTTTTAACTAAAGGCAAAGATGTTTCAAGTAAAATATAGCAAAAAGGAAAAAGTCCAGCAATTTGTCCACTGATTCTTATAATTGATAACTGAGTGAGGCTCAAAATCGAAACCAAAAAAGGAAGGGGTTCAGTAAAGTATCTAAAGCCAAACAAGCGAAAAAAATCAAATCTTTATTATTCTTGAACCGTCCTTGGCGGTAATTATTTTGCCTTGATTTTCACAAGTATATACTAGTCTATCATACCCTTATTCCTTTTACTAAACAGCAATTTTTGACGCCGAACTTTTCCATCATCACTAAAAATAAATATTGTTCTGATTGATTGATTGTATATTGTTTTACGTCCCATTCGAGAATTTTTCACTCATATAGAGACGTCACCATATACCGGTGAAGGGCTTCAAATTTTGACCTTTACTCGGCACTCAGGGCCATTGAGCAGTGAGGGATCTTTATCGTGCCAACGCCTGCCGTGACACGGGGCCTCGGTTTTTAAGGTCTCATCCGAAAGACCCGCAACTTTCACTCTAAAGTGCCGAGCGCATGGCGAAGGAACAGTTGCTACCTATTTTTTATCGACTTAGGTCTGTCGCGGCCGAGATTCGAACTCACGACCTCCCGATCACGGAGCGAGCGCTCTACCGACTGAGCTACCGTGAACGGTAAATATTGTTCTGGATACATGTCATATAGTTCATTTGCATGCCAAATGTCCATCGAAATTTACGGCAGACTTCGAAGGACAACAACGTTCTTGTCACAAAATAATAAACAGCAGATAAAGAGTCACCATATGTTTATTTTGAGGGTCGCAACAGGAAATAAGCTTTGTTTCCTTTACTGCAAAAATATGATTAGGGACGTATGGCACGTCCACAATGCCCCCCCCCCCAATTTTCTACGGTCCTCAACAATTATTCATTTTCTGACGGTAGTTCCTTCAAGGGTTCCTGTTGAAACTTCCAATTTTAAAACATGTATACATGTATTAAGGTTTAACATCTTCCGTTGTGACATTATACATTAATCAGAATAATGAATAATTTAATGAAAAAGTAGTGTGGGAGGGGAGAGGGCAAGCGGACATTTTCTGTTTGGATGGGCACTACGTTCCAAGCCCCCGCCCCACCCCCAAGTCATATAATTTGAGGGGTCACACCAGACACATAAACTTTCTCTGGTCACCCTCAGATAAACGCTTCGTTTTCTATAGTATACTAATTATCAGCAAATTTATTGAGGAGCACCCCCCTTTCTATGAACAGAGAAGAACTTCATTAAGGATATAAGAACTCATAATCACCGTCACAGGGAAATTATATTATATATAAAAACTTTACCCTGTTCTGTTTCCCATAATGCATCGCTCTGCAGAGGCTTTATTCATTGGTCAATTTTCACGAGGCGCCATTTTTGGAGTTGAGCAAGACGGAGAAGAACTCGGGTGTAAGGTGCAAATGTGAAAAGTTAATGATGTTTTCGCCACCCAGTGTCTTTAAAACTGTGAAAAATGCAATGATCAACAACCAAGGATTAAGAAAACTTATTTTTCCAAATAATTGTTTCATGTTCTGAGACAAAATATCAGAATATTGGTTAGTAGTGTACGTATATTTTTAGGGTGAGTTAACCATGCATCGGACACATACCTTGCTTCGGACAACTTCAAACAATAAACTTTCATTGAACCTGAGTCTCCCCATGTTTTTACTTGTTTCTGTCTTAAAGATGAAGAATTAAACATTTTAATGATGTCGATTTTTATTTTCATGTTGTGATAAAAATACCACAAGAATGGCCTTGAAATTACGTCATATTTTGCATCATCAAAGGGGAGTAACCAGAATTTTACGATTTTGCAATTTTTAGAGTTGTCGTTCTTTTAAATAGACGTCAACGGAATGGGTCGGACCTTGGTAAAATTTGCCAATGATTGATAATATTACAGAAATTTTTCAAAAATTTTACTTCAATGTTTGTATTATATATTTTAGAGTTGTTTTTAACTAGTATGTTTATTTCACCGTACATCGGACACAAATTAACCATGCATCGGACACTTTCCGATGCAGGGGTAATCACTTCCATTTTCATGTAAAACCCAAATGACAGCTGTTTTTTACGGAAATAGAAAATAGAAACTCTAAATTTTCAGTGAAAATACAAATTATCGATATATGATGACTAGAAGTGGACTCAATTTATTTGTTTAAACTAGATGATTATAACCCACGAGACAAAGGCGAAAGTTGTCATATTATACTAGCATTGTAAAGCCTTTCTAAGGCGATTTGATGCAACTAAAAACTCTTCATATTTGAGGATCGAAATAGTCATTCAAATTTAATTAGAAGGTTAATTTTTAAATAAAAGATAAAAATCTTTCAATATCACTAATTTTAAAGCACCAAGATCAAGGTATGATATTTTTCTGGTTCAAATATCGTATGTCCGATGCATGGTGAATATTGTCCGATCCTTGGTAAATTCTGACTTATTTCGAAAAAATCGGTTTTTAATGATATTTTCTCAATAAATAGGGCACGATTGTGTCAAAAATTTATATTTTAACCACATACTACATGTTAAGTTCCATTTTGATAATATTCGGTCGGTAGCGATATCACTAGAACTTGTTGAAGTGCAAGGGTGTCCGATGCATGGTGAATTCACCCTATATACTTTTTTACGGTAAATAATAATTAGTAATAATGGGCAGAACAAATCTTTCCCATCGAAGACCACATTCGTTTTGACGCCATTTTGAAATGTTTGATATATAAGTTTTAAATATTTTAGTTTACACATTGCAAAAACGAAAAGAGAAATTTGAATTACACAATATTTAGTGTTTTACGATCAAAGATGCATAGATAGTAGACTTTGTATAGCTAGACCCTATGGCACCACATTTGTCTTTTTCCATGCTGTACGTTTTGCATTTTAGATTATTATTTTTTTTTTAGTGAAAATGAATGCTTACTGTAATAGTTCTCTCTCTATGTATATAAATGAAAAGTATATGATTTTTTTTTGTTGTTAAATCGGATAATAATGTTTTTACCGAATATGGTTTCCTTCTTAATACAGACAAAACATATATCCGGTTTGAATACATGTGTTCTCGGATCGTCAACTTCATGAACTTGCACTTGTTAGACTTTTGGAACTTTTTATGATGTAACGACAAGGTATAAATGAATTATTTCTGCTACTAAATTACGATTAAGTCATTAATATTTAAACAAAAGGTGTCCGCGATCTCAACTTATCAGATTATTCACGAAGGACATCATCATCAATGGAAATTTAAAAGACAGCTGAAAGAGAGAGTTCTGACTATTGTAATTCGACACAGATAAAACGCCTTTATGTGGCAGATATAATTACAAATTATGAAGAATCATAAGAACAATTTAAATAGATTGTGTGTAACTAGAGTACATATACATCTTACAAAGCCATAGCACAACCCTTATTGATATGCATAGTGATGATTTGTATAGGGAAAATGTATTGGTTTTAAAGTGCACTGTCTATAATAATATAGTAACTGTTTAACAAACAAGTGATAGATTGTAAATTGAAACAGTTTACTGTTCAAAAGACAAAATTTCTCATGTGTGACCTGCTGAGAGATTTACTGAAAATGTTAAAAACAATTGAATAAGCCTACATGATGTACAAATATTGATAATTTTTGATAGTATTTCAAGTAATGCAAATGAATCATCTAAATTACAATCATCAGTTATTGATGGCGGTCACAACATCGTAGAAGCATAATGATAAAAATAAGTGAATCCGCATTTGATTGAAATTTTTGTCTGTTTATTTTTTTTCCCTCCCTGGTAGTTGTTGAAGTCTAGGCCATTATTAAAAATACTTTTGTTTGATGTACTCCGACCCACATTTTGCAAAATGAGTAGGTAGGTAGGTAGATTTTTTTGGCAGTATCTAACAAATTGATTTTTGTCATACAAAAACACAGAATTAGAAATTTATTGATGTTTCATTATGTACACTGGACAGCTAGACAGATTTAATATTTATTTCTGCATAAAACAAGTGTCTTGGAGAAATAATAAACCTCAACTTTATAATGAAACAAAATTTATTTCAATGAAACCAAAAAAAAAAAAAAAAAAAAAAAATTGAAATAAAATTTCAATACTTAAAAAAATGATTGGGTAGGTGTGATTTTGATGGGTTATTCGGAGTACATCAAACAAATCATTTTTAGCACACTGACCCAAAGGCTCAAGTGCACTTTTCTGATCGAAATTTGTCTGTCGCCGTCGTTTTCGTATTTTTTTCACATTTCAATCTTCTCAAGAACCACTGGGCCAATTTCAACCAAACTTGCTATAAAGTATCCTTGGGTAAGGGGGATTCAAGTTTGTTCAAATAAAGGGCCATATCTTCTTCTAAAGAGAAATAATTACAATTAAATGAAAAATTCATGGCATCATTTAAAAATCTTCTTTTCTGGAACCATAGGGCAATGGAAGATTCCAATGAAAGAGAAGCATCCTCAGGTAGTGTAAATTCAAATTTTTTCAAATCATGACCCCCAGTGTAGGGCGGGGCCATAATGGATGATCAATTTTACATAGGAATACATAGGAAAAAATCTTTTAAAATCTTCTTCACTAGAACCACTGTATCAGGAAAGATGACACTTACGTTGAAACATCCTCAGCTAGTATAAATTTAAGTTTGTTCAAATCATGACCTCCGGGGTAGGACGGGGCCACAATGAACGATCGAAGTATATAGGAAAAATCTTAGAAATTCTTCTTTTCAGGAACAACAAATTGATTGGTCTTATTTATATACACGGGTGATGAAGTAATGTAGATATAATTTATTTAAATCATGACCCCCCCCCCCCAGGAGAATAGAGGGGCCATAACAGGGGATCATAGTTATACAGAGGAATAAAGAGGATTTTCTTCTTAAGAACAGCAATGCTAATATGTGTCATGTTAATTCAAAAGCATCCTTAGAAAGTGTAGAATCCCCCCCCCCCTCCAAACCACTTTTATATTTAAACTTTTCAATAATGAACTGATTTATATTTTTTCCTACCCAAAGTGCTTAGGTGAGCAATGTGGCCCCTGGGACACTTGTTTATTGTTGGTCTTATAGGTGAAATCAGAATGCAATAGTAATTGTACATAATATATTCTTTCAGAGAGAAGAAAACTGACATTAAAGGAGAACCAGTAAGATGTATGATGAATCAAGATGTGATCATGTGGTAAGTGGTAATTAATTCAATCATAAATACCCGGTAGGCATGTATAACAATTGCATGTAAAGAAAAGAACTTGAGTTTAATTGGAATGTTGAAATACCAATTGCAAACTACAAGAGATTATGTAAAATTATGGCTTGGAGTCTTCTTTTTCTCTATAAAATTTTCTGTCTGGATGATATCTCGCATAATATACACCTTGCAGTGAGGAATTTAGTTCACCCGAGCTAAAAACTCATGTGAACTTTTCTGATCACCTTTTGTTTTGTGTTTTGTCCATCAAACTGTCTATCCATCTGTGAGCTTTTCACATCTTTAACTTCTTCCCAAGAACCACTAATTTTAACCAAGGTTGACACAAAGTAAAAGATATTCTAAATTGTACAGAGGAAGCCCACCTCCCCCCCCCCCCCCTTCACCCAAAGGGGAAATGATCAACTCTCTTAAATATTATTGATATGATCAATGTTGAGCAACTTATAGTTTTGTAACCTGTAGACTTTATTTCAAGAATAATGAATATTTGTTTGAGTCCTATTGCCATGGTTCAAAGTTCAATTCAATCATTGAAAATATTTTGAGATATTTGAGGATTCAAGATATCAGGAGTAAAATGCTTAAAGAGTACTTCCAAATTACTTCAACATACATGTATCTATTGTATTTGAGATGTCTGTGTTCGAGATGCCAAAGTTCAACTGTATGGCTATGATAAAGTAATAAATATTATAACTTACTAAAACTTTTTAACATTGAAACATGTTAAATGAAACAATACAAGAATGAAAAATAAGGACATGCACATTTACTGATTTCTGGCTGGTCAGTATTTTGATGACTGTAATTTCTAAAATAGTCAGTGAAACACATTGAAGCTTTAAATGTAGGTATATGTTAACTAAATATACTATAAGGTAATATTTATAAATGGGCAGTCTTAAACAAACATTACAACATGCATGTATGTAAATTGGGGCTAAAATTGGTTAATGGCTATCGCCTTAATTTTCAGTGACATAAAACAAGATTTAGAATGCAGGTAAATAATACTAGTATGTGTCTGTACATATGGTATAGCATATAGAACTTGTACTGAATGTTGATGAACTAAATCTTGAATGGCTGTTATGTTGGTCGTCTTTGATGAAATTTAGATTATTTGTATGTAAACTGAGTGTACATGCAATTTGAAATTATTCATAGGTATTAAACATGATTAAAGCATGTGTATGCAATGCAACATATGATGAATTCATATTGACTTATATGGATATAGCTTTACATATATATGCATTGATTTTTTAGGGTCCTGTTCTGTGGATGCCATGGGATGATCTGTCTGTCCATCTGATATCACTTGTCCTGAGTATATTTTCTCTCCTCATAGCCCAATCTCACTCAAATTTAACTCGTAGAGTGCCTGTGGATGGAGGGTAAAAAGTGACCTTGGACCAATTATCTAGGTCAAAGGTCAGTATCAAAATACACTATATATCTTTATTTAAAGTCCTTGTCCAGAGCATGATTTTTCTCCCTTGGTATGATCTGGATTGTGTGTCATGGGATGAAGGGTGTGTAGTGATCTTTAACCAAATTTCTAGGTCTAATGTCATTTAATAAGAAAAAAAAAATTGTAATATCCTTGTCCAGAGCACATTTCTCTCCAATTGACTCAACTAAAAGAAGTGTTCTATGAGATAGTCATACTCTCAATCATACCTGCTTTGATATTTATCTGACTTAAAACATTGCATGTACTATGTAATGTTCATTATTCTGATTTCATGGTCATTAAAGAACTACGCACGCTAACTTTCGATTCCCGCCTACATTTTACACCCATTTAATTCAATACTTATGGCAATTTGACCGTAAAATCCTTGTTGAATATAAAGAACAGTTCAATGGTAATTGACTGATAATTTTAATGCCAGTATTAAATAGTTAATTATTCCTAATTCCAGCTCTTAAAATAAGGGGGGTAGACGATATTTTCCATTGAAATCGGGCTTTAAAGCATCAACACATTTTAAAATATTCTTGGATATGAATAAATGTTCCTAAAATCTTTTCTTATGTTTTACGCATATAAAATTAAACATATATTATTTAAAAAAATACAATACTTTAGTTGTAAAACCCTTTGAAATTGGTGAAAAATAAGCATTATTGTAGTTTTTTGTCTGTAAACATATTTTTCCCCCCCGTGAAACACAAAAAGCTTTGGTATGAATTTGTAAAATGACAGTCCATATTACCTGTAAAAAGGAATTTTTGTTTCACGGGGGGGAAAGATGTTTTAAAAATATTTTCCGTTTTCCGTTGATTTCTATAGTGAAAAACACAAGTTTTACCCAAATTATAGAGTTATCTCTCTTTGTTTTCCCAAAGAAGTAATGTTTCATGAAAATTCATATAAATATTTATATAAATATGAAAAATCATCCAAATATGTTAACTTTTGGAAATCGACTTGGAGGTAGGCGGGAGAACAATGCTGTCGTTCGCAGTTCTTTAAAGACTGAAACTAATCACTGATATTGGTACATTAAAGGACATTGAGTGATCTTGTCAGATTTCTAAATAATATTCAAGCATACAATTCTTACAAAAAATAATTTTTTATTAAAATATATTGCAGATCGCAGATG
Source organism: Saccostrea echinata (assembly GCF_033153115.1). Lineage (NCBI taxonomy): Eukaryota > Metazoa > Mollusca > Bivalvia > Ostreida > Ostreidae > Saccostrea > Saccostrea echinata. The sequence continues at coordinate 6,475,256 of NW_026889753.1, forward strand.
ATGTGAAGAAAATACAAGGGAAGCTAATGTTGAAAGAAGTACTGAGTATTTAATCAAGTTTATGAATGGACTTAGATGTGAAAGACTACTACATTGTTTACCTAAGATATATGATTTTATTTATTTTGATATAATTTTAAAATAATGTTTTTGTACGTCAAATGAATTATTAAACATATGATTTGATAATGCTTTTTCTTCTTTATACATTTTTTAATAGATTTTGAAAAGAAAACACAGTTTACCAAGGAAATTAATAATATATATTTTGATTTAAAACTGCTGTTCTCTTTTCACATTCTAGAAAAGAAAGATTTACCATGGAAAATACAGGGATCCTTGAACTTCCAGTTGCCTGTCAATTATTTCCCAAAATTGAAATGCTCAACCTACCCTGTAGTTTCCATGGTATGGAAACTATTACACCTCAATTCCACATTGCTTCCCGTCTCAGAAAAATAAGGGAATCTTGAAGTTTCCCTGTAATTTCCTTTTATGGAACACCAGATAATTCCACCAAGTTTCCATAACACGGAAACCGCTACGCTCCAATTCCATGTAGTTTCCTGAGTCATTGAAATTTGAGGAATCATGGTTTCCTCTAGTTTCCATTCATGGGAAACCTGAGGATTCCATCCAGTTTCCCAATTCCATGGAAACCACTACGCTCCGATTCCACGTAGTTTCCTAATTATGGAAACCAGTGGAATCTTCAGGTTTCCCATTACGGGAAACTACATGGAGGCTTGGGAAACTTCAGGTTTCCCGAGGTTTCCGTGGTTCGGGATACCTAATGGAATCGGAGCGTTGTAGTTTCCGTGCCACGGAAACTTGACGGAATAACCTGGCATCCGCTGCGGAAACCACTGGGAAACATGATGTAAACTTGAAGTTTCCATGTGGTTTCCGTATGGTTTCCAATGATGGGAAACTGCTTATTTCACCCAGTGATTTAACTTTGCCTGCTTCCCTTTCCTCGGAATGTTTTCTATACACTTCCCCGCTTTCGATACCGGTCAACCGCAGATGTTATTGTAGACCGGGGTATTAGTAATTTCCTTGCTATTTCCAAATGCTTTAATCCCGACAGGTACAGAGAAACAATAATTTCTTTCACATCAGTACTCAACTTCTTTCACATCAGTACTTAATTCTTTGCGCACGGTAGCCATTTTGTTTACATTGGAAATACACAGCAGACGAAAATAATTTTTGCTACGTAATTGTGACACGTGACAGTCACGTGGATATGCTATAAATGTATACTAATTTAATCAACATTGACGCCATGGTTAAAACATACAGGTCGACGAAGTCTTGTGAAAATTTAAGGTGACGTAATGAAAATTAAATTTGGATGATCACTAATGGCACAATACTGTGTAGTTCTGAGGTGGTTTAAGAGTGTGTCAAACATAGCATGTTATTATCGAATATCGCGCACAATATTGGGTAAAAAAGACGCTGCTGTGAGAAAAACACAAAGTTTACAATCACAGGAGAATAGTGGACGGTGTTACAGAATTTGCTTGCATTAATTCGTCAGGTGTTTTAACCAATTTTGTGGGAAGGATTAAAGCTAAAGAGAGGTTAAGCTAAGGATGTCCCATATTTTCTCGTAAAACCAAAAACGGCGCCGGTGTAGGTAGTACTAACCCCACCGTAACTCGATATGTTCAAAAATTTTAAATCCTGGAAAATAAATAAGATTGTGAATGGCAATGAGACTCAGTCTTATTTTTTTTAAAAGTCGAAAGTGAAAAGCAATAGTGAGTTTTGGATTGCCGAAGTTGAAATAATATGAAAAAATACGCACAAAAAGGTGTCTGGGGGAAGACTTTTGTACGTTTAATATTCGTAAACGGTAAGAGTCCTGATACTAAAGATACATTTGTGGAAAACTGCATTAATACACTTCAGTTTATACAGAATATGTTTCGTGTAATACAGTAGAGAGCTATATAATAGACCAAAAAATCCAGCTATATCATATAAATAAAAATCTTTTATGAACGCCCAAGATAACATTACTGTGCTTATTAACAAAGCAAAAAAAATATGGAATTGCTGATTTACCGTTCCAGTCTGACAGTCTTTCTCTACTTCCAGGCAATTTTTTTTTAAACATCTTTTCAAAGAAGCCTATAACAGCACTTTTTCGATGTTCTCATGTGGACAAAAAACGCGACTTTTCAGTATGCTAAACATGCGAGATTCTGACGTCATTTTTTGAGTTATACGTCAAAAATATAAGAAAATGGCGTCCATGTAAGTGCAAATTTTCTAGCTCTTTTCAATGGTATCAATCTTATTAACTTCTGTGAAATGGTTGATATTTTAAGTTCCAGTTTGATGTTTTTAACTTTCCAATTAAAAGTAATTGAATAACTGCTGAAATTTGACAGCAGTCCCAATTTAATAAGCCTGTATTTTTCGAGATATCTTGGAAGTTTTCCCAAAGAAAATCTTACTATCTTCATATTTTTCACTAATTTGTTGGTCAGACATTTTGGATTCGTTTATTAGATAATTAGGACCCCGCTCTGCGGGCGCCCTTTAGTAAACAGTCTCTCCGTCCGAGATCTCTTGTCCGGAGCATATCTTCTCTCTCCTTGGCCCAATCTGGCTCATACTTCTCCCACAGAGTGTCTTGGTTAAAGGGTGTGCAGTGATCTTGAACCATGTTTCTAGGTCTAAGGTTAAGGTCATAGCAGAATTCTATGAAAAATCCTTGTCCGGAGAATATCTTCTCTCCTCTTGGTCCAATGTGGCTCATACTTCACTCACAGAGTGCCACTGCTCAATGGATGTGCAGTGACCTTGAACGAAGATTCTAGATCAAGTTCAAAAATAGCCTCTCTGTTTATATTTTTGTTCGGTGCATAATTTCTTTCCCTTAATTCCAGTCAGCTTCAAACTTTACCAATTGACTAAGGATTTTCCTTGACTTGTGATTTTCCTTCCATATTTTGGTAGAGGATATGCAACATTCGTGATTTTTGTGCCGGTTTTTTTTTTTTTTTTTTTTTGATAGAGGGTATGGAGCACTCGTGATTTTCGTGCCATTTTTTTTATTATAACAAGGATGCCATAGAGGCCCTTTAGACTCAAACAACACATTCCTTAATAGTACACAAATGTTCCTCTTCAAAATAAACCCTAGCTACCTTACATTTTCGTGTTCGTTGCTGAAAGCGGGACCCTTTGAGATGACCACCATCTCAATGATATCTATTTCATACACTATTTTCTATAATATAAGATAATTCATACTTAAAATATTCTTGAGTTACTAATAACAATTATTTGTCAAAGTAATACAAATATTTGAAATTACTTCTCATATGACAGGGGTTTTCTTGAAATCACAATTTAGCCTTTGACATTGAAATTCTTATTTCTCCCCCCCCCCCCCTCCCAAAAAAAAAAAACAAACAAACAAACAAAACAAAAAACAAACAAACACTGACTTATTACACTAGATTCGAGCTTGAATTTACCATTAATGAATAATTTCTGAAAATTGCTAGTGAATACTCAATTTTGCTAGTAAATGTTCGCCACTAGCTAAAGTTTGCTCATGGTAATGAAAGTTAATTTTGAACCCAACAGTTATGGAATCCTGGAATTAAACAATTGGTGCTGGAAAGAATACAATTATTGCATGGATTACACAATATATTATTCGAGCAGTGATTTGTAAATTCTGGCCGTTCATGTGTCATAAATGGATGTCGCATTTGTATAAGAATAGTAACTTTACCTTTTGAACTTCCCATCCCTAGTCATCTTCGCTAGCCAAGGGTTTCCGATCCGAAATCTACTCTACAGCGTTTTAGAGTAGACTTTAGATCGGAAACCCTTGGCTAGCGAAGATGATCCATAGTATGCTGTTTTGAACGTAAAAGCTTCCCACACACTTTATAATGAAATTACATATGAAATGCAAATCGTGTGTTGATAACACACTTAGTGCAGGGATTATACATTCAGTGCAGAGATTGTGCAATTAGTGCAGGGATTAGTAAGCCCACGGGAGATCTACCAAATATATTCACTACTGTGTGTATCTTAGTAGTGTTGGGATTCAAACCCACAAGTCCCCTTACGTAAGCCAGACTGTTAGCAACACACAGAGGATAACACATAAATAGGACGATTGAGTACATCATTTTCCCCAAGACATTTTACATGTGACATATTCAGGGTATTGGTGATAGAATTATTAAGACAGAAGACAATTAGTTAAAGGATTAGCCTGTTAGTGCAGGGATTATACATTTAGTGCAGAGATTGTGCAATTATTGCAGTGATTATATTAGACAGTGCTGGGATTACATATATACAGTTAGTACAGAGATTGTGCAATGATTAGACACTTAGTGCAGGGATAAGTAAGCCCGTCGAAGATCTACCCAATATATATTCACTACTGTGTGTATCTAAGTAATGGTGAGATTTGAACCCCTTTGAGTCCCCTTACATAAGCCAGACTGTTAGCAACACAGAGAGGATAACACATAGATAGTATCTTGACTTCTCACATTAAGGAGAAAAATTCAAAATGGGACTCGAATTTCCCTTTCACGTTTCCAGCAATGTCTGACCGTAGTAATGTGCATTTGAAAAAGGTTAAGGGGGCAGAATCCCAGCAACTTTTTTGTTGAAAAGAGTGCAATTATTAAACAGGTCTTGGAATCTACTTTATATGGATATTATTGTCATTGCGCACAACGGTGCTTACAGCGAACCGTCGTTCAATCCAATGAATGAGCCGAAAAGCATGATGGTCTATAAATAATTATTTCTAATGTTTTTTGTGAAAAATACGAAGAATTAGATACTAATTAAGATTGCCCATGCTCACATTAACAAACAGTCAATTTTCCGTGTTAAATAGTACGTTGAAATACCGCTCACAAAGTCTTCACAAGTAAGTAAGAATCCAGTTTTTATAACTTGATATTCGTAATTTTGCCATGCTACTGGTGTTATTCGTTGTTGCTTTATTATTTGTTTACTAGAAAGTAAAAGTTGATGCATTTATTAAAAAATACATAAATTTATTGCTGCACGGCATTTATTTTACACAGTATTAATTCTCATGTACATCGATCACAGAACATGTATTGTAGCATATATGTATCGTAGTAAACAATGACAATGTGTGAGTACACTTCAGAGCCGATTGTTTTGGACCAGGGAATAGTCACATGAAATTCATATTCACTGATAGTACCACTGACGGATTTAAGGGGGGGCGTGGGGGGCGCACGCCCCCCCTAAAATTTTCAAAGTATGATATGACTAATATCAATAATTCCATACTTTGGTATATAACAAACCAATACCGCTATTTTGTGCCTGGTTTTACTCTTAAAATACACGAAAACCCAGGAGCTTCCGGGGGCTTCGCCCCCTGGGCCCCCTCTATTCAAAGTATGATATGACTAGTATTAATAATGCCAAACTTTGGTACATATAAACTAACCAATACCCCTATTATTGTGCCTGGTTTTACTCTTAAAATACACGAAAACCCAGAAGCTTCCGGGGGCTTCGCCCCCCGGGCCCCCACCAGGGCTTCGCCCTGGACCCAGTTATCCACGCCCCCCCTAATCACAAATCCTGTATCCGCCCATGAGTACAGCACGGGAAAAGCGGCCAGGGGCTCGTAACATAAAGGGTACTTAAGTCTAAGACTATGCTTAAGTAGGACTTGAGTACATTCTTAGGCTTAAGACCATAACTAGAAGCGTGCTAAGATTTCACGATTTAAGCAAGACTTAGGCGGCCGGTAGAGGTGACTTAAGTATGTCTTAAGAACCATATACAAAAATTTAGAATTAGATATTGTTAAATGCCGGCATTAAAGGTGCTAAGACACAGATTTGAAGTTAATATTTACTCAAATTTTCTGTATAATTTCATGACTTATATGTTGCTATAGCATTTCATACGAAAATTTGATAAAAATCTTATTTTGTCTGGAAGTTATTGAAACTTCGAATTTCTGGACGCGTTTGATAGACACATCCTTGCACTTTCACAAATTTTAACTTTATCTTTATTACTTTAGAAAAGTAGCAATTTTGTTGTTTATTAATGAAAAATATTAAAACTATAATGCAGAAATTTCAGAGTAGAAATGTAGAAAGGAAAATCCTCTCACCAGTATTGTCAGCCCGTGTTCAGTGGTGTGTGCAGAGTTTAACCATTGAACACACCCGGTGAAACGTAAACATTAACAACAATAGAGCTCGTGCCCTGTTTACAAAAACAGTTTACGTTTCACGGGTGTATTCAATTAGTTAAATGCTGTACACAACTACGCAACACTGAGCACGGCTGACAATACTTATATGAGTGGGTTTTGCTTTCGCACATTTTTACTCTGAATTTTCTGGATTATAGATGTAATATTATTCATTAATACACAACAAAATTGCTATTTTCTTAAGTATTAAGGATAAAGTTAAAAATTGTGAAAGTGCAAGGATGTGTTAATCAAACACCTCCCGAAATTTCGTAGCTTCAATCGTTTCCAGATTAAATAAGTTTTTAATTTTATTTTCGTGTGAAATGCTATAGCAACATATAAGGTGTGATATTATACAGAAAATTTGAGAAAATATAAGCTTCAAATCTGTGTCTATGCACCTTTAAAACATTCATGAGAATTTTTTTTTTACCCGGGGGGTCTTCAATTGAAGAGCAAAAAAAAATTGTCATCACATGTAATTAATAAGGGAGAACATCCATAAAGCAGCTTTTTTGTAGTAAACTATATATCGGAAAAATTAATTATGGGGGGGGGGGAGCCCCTTGTATTCTAGCATTTTATCAAACATCCTTAGTATACCTTCCAATATTGTTTCAACTGAAAGTCTATGCTTAAAATTCTTATCATTTCCATTTTTTTTAACCGAGTGTCCCATTGGAGTAGCCAATGAGATGCTTGACTGGTCAGTAGTTGTTTTAGTCCACTTTGGATCAGAATGCCTTTTGCCCTCGACATAGTCAATAAATGGATATTGCACAAATGAGCAAACTTGACTTACCTCTAAAACTGCTTCAGATGCCAACATTCAATAAATATTCCTCTAATGACCTCAAACCGCTTTTTTGGTTCTACAGTGTAATTAAGTATTAAATGACAGGCTTATCTGTTTTATTTCTTTTTGTTGTATAAAAAATCCTGTTCCCATCTTTTAAGCCAATTATGGGAACTTTATTTGCACTCTTGATGACAATTAAAATTTTAAATAATACAATTTTAATTATTAAACCAGATGTTAACAAATGAGTGACTTAGTTGATCAAAAAATGTTATCTAAATTTAATTTTCTAATAAATAATACCAAATAATTCGATGAATAAATTAGTAAGCGTAGCCTCAAACTCATCTAAGATGCCTAAGCAATCCTCATGCTTGGCTTCCTTTTTTGAGCATTATGGGGAGCTGAACAACAGTATATTTCTCCTTTATTCTTGATTGATATTTAAAGCGATTCTCTGGCTCATATGAATCCATCCACCTTAATCCTTCATTAGGATTTTCCTTAAGAATTCTGCTTACTTAGATCTACAAAAGGTTTGACTATTATACAATTTTGGCAATATATCTATCTCAAAAATTGGAATTGTATAATGTATATTGCTAAATATCTACACTTAATATGTTTAAGAAGTTTAATGACTTATTTATATTTCCGTTACATTGAACTGTTCCGAAGTGTACTGTACAGCAGGTTAAAATCGCGGTCGGAAAAGATCGCGATTTGTTCAACTTGCAGCAAATCGCGGTCGTTTGAATTCGCGGAAAGGAAAAATTATACAAAAAAACTTTTTCAGCACTTCAAATATTTTCCTTGCGTATTATGTCGAATTCTGAACCCGATTAAATCGAACAAAACCAGTCTACATGAAAACACCGTACTAATCCCGATTAAAACATGATTGTGACGTAAACCTTTTGTTTGTATTGTCCATTCTAGAGCTTAATGTTGAGCTAACTCCTCAAACAATCCATTAAGTTACCTGTAAGTGTCCATTCTTTTTGGAAAACTGTCCATTCTTTTAAGAATGCACAGTTTTTTTCAAAAAGAATGGACAGTTAAAACAAAGAGAATGGAGAGTTACAGGTAAACTTTGGAATGTGTTCAAGAGGGAAACAAAAACAAATATACTAAATACTTTTTAATTTACATGTAAATAACAAAAAGTACGCGGAGACCAAAGTTATTCCAGAACACAATGTCTACACAGCATCCACTCGATTTTACTCTTTTAAATCCATGAATGATGCACATTATTTCAATACCCAAAACTTAATTTTCACAAAACTTGAATTCAAATGACACAATTTCGAATTCACATTTGATTTAAATTTCGGAAAAATCGTTCCCTCGGGGAGAATTCATTTTCAGATAGAAGTACGTCTAGTATTAAATCCTCCACCCAGAAAACAGTTTGCACTATGAACACTACACTGCTGCAGTTAATATTTCGGTAGAAAATAAATAAAAATGAAACATTTCCCGATTTGATTTGAAAAAATTTCAGGTCGAAGATTGGCTCATGGCTAATCCAGCACTCAGAACATAATTTGCATCTCACCATTACACTGCTGCAGTTAATATATCCCCAAAAATAGAATTCAAATAAACATTTCCAGGTTTGATTTGAATTTGATCATCTATATCTGTCGTCGAAGTTCATTTTTGGGTCAAAATTTGGCTAATATTTCTTTTACTCTTCCTTTTCTGTTTCCAGATCCAAATATCACTAATTTTGTGCATATTTTGATTTATAAGATTTTGATTCTGTCATATACTCTCTCCATTACAGGAAAACATGTATGCCTTTACAACGCAAACTGTAAACTGATTTTGAAGCATCGCATACTTGTATAAATACTAGTATCCCACAAAATCCACCTGTAACTGTCCATTCTTAAGACAAAAACCTTTTGTTATTTGCATCTGGAAACACAATGGCTATTTAACAAATTGCTCTGCATCCCTAGCTTACCTGTGACTGTCCATTCCGTAAACAATGAACTTGCCATTGTATGTCTGCTACCTGTCATTTTGTACATTTTATATTTAATTTTCAAAACAAAGGAAATCATGTTTTAAGTAGGAGAAAGGCCGAAAACTGTCCATTCTGTGAGAGAAAGAACTAATCTCGGGCCTACGGCCCTCGATTAGTTCTTTCTCTCACAGAATGGACAGTTTTCGGCCTTTCTCCTTTACTTAGAAGACAAACTGTTGTACGATTTACAATGTTACGCATTCAGATAATTTTTCTTTATTTCTCGTTTTCTTTCTTTCTTTCTTTCTTTTTATTAAATATTTTTGAAATACATATGAGTCTATACTCGAGTGATTTATTCAAGTGATTTCAAGTCGTATCCAAAACATTCATGTAAAAAAAAAAGAAGCCCTTTGGCAGGTGTTCGTTCATATGTATGTTTTGAGTAGAGTGCAGAGTAGTATTTTACTGCAGTATATTGAAATCTCCCTGAATCTATATAAGTTATCAGTACCGGTAGTCAAAATGTTGAACTGTTAATAAAATTGAATAAATGTGTTGGGTTGTCTTTACTACGTATGTGCCTTGATTAAAGATAATATGACTGAGTGATACGCACGGGTGAAATCAAACAATACATGTTTTATAATTACATCGCACCTCTACTGGGTGGCAGAATTAAATGTTAGTTATAGATGTTTATTTATCAATTAAGTTAAAAAAAAAAAGTCTTAGTAATTGATCCGTACAACCGCATAATTAGAAAGATAGTCTACATCTCCGCTATATTAATTACTGTTTTTATGTTTGCAAGGAAAAACAAATAGAGTTAACGAATCTAATCAAAGATATCGGTAATATTTCAAATTATCCTTATCAATTTTTGAGGAATTATTCACTGTATGTTGAATTCGCGGAATTTTTATTTCCGCGAATATAGCGAATATTAACTCCGCGGTTTAATTTCCTGCTGTACAGTATTTGCTACATTATACATGTACCTTGTAACACAGTATCATCCGTTCTTTCTCTACTCCATCCTGCAAGTTAAAGCTCGCTTCAGGTATGTGAAGCGAGCTAGGTATGTGATGTTTGGTTAAACAATTGATATGGTTGTGCATTGTAGGTAGGCGATTCTGGAAAAAAAATATGTTTGATGCAAATAGGTGAAGGGATCTATTTGGATTTTACATTGAAAGGTGTGCAGATTTCACTTGTAAAAAAAATATCTTCATGGACATGCAGACGGACAATGTGATTCTTATAGGGCTGCAATATTTCATGCAGAACCCTAATGATAAGTGTATGCAGCATAAATAAAATATTGTTTTTAAGTTTAATTAAGGAAATGTTATGGTTTTATGTAGAGATTTTTTTATCATCTCATCTTGCATTATAAAATGTTCTTACCAAGCAAATACTTATTAATAAACACATGTATCTTAATGTACCATAACATCCAAATTGTCTCCTGATATCTTGATCATAGGTGTTCTTCTGATATGTTGAATAATTTGAAACTTTGAGGTTTTGGAGGCTTCATCCTGCAGATTCAGTCTGCTTGTGGGTGCAAGACAAAATCTGAAGTGATTTGATCTGGTGAGAGCCTTAAATAATAATATCATTATTGTTACTGTGTATCAGAGGTTGTAAAACGTGATGCATTTTTTTTTCTTGAACATCAACTGGGAAACCCGACGAAAAATAGTGTCCTTACCTTTTTTAAATAATCAGAATAGAAAATCGTCTAAGAATCACATTGCTTTCATTTTAATTCATAATTAATATCTGCCAAGATAGTTTACATTCACTTAAAAATAAACAAACTCTTTCTTCAAGTTGACCCCTCAAACAAACAAGTGAAATGAGTCTCTGGAAAGCAGAAGCCAGGCCATCATTAAGAATATCTTTGTTTCCCCTAACCCGACCCTAAAACTTCAAGTTGAGTAGGTAGGTAGGTAAATTATTTTTTTTTCTGACAGCAGTTTTGAAAAATACATTCTGAAAATTGAATAATATCTCTATAAATAAGAAAGAACAAAAGAAACCGATTTTTAAACCGAATATCATACAAATGAAATTTAAAAGCAACATGTATGGTAAATTAATTCACAAATATTATTCATTTGAACTTGTGAAATATCTCAGGCCAACGTAAATTTATTGAAATTGAATTTTTACAAAAAGACAAGATTCGGAAATACTCAACCATCGGCCATCCGAGTAAATATTTTTCAAACCTACTATCATCTTCGAGTGCTTACACAGATAAAATGTCAAGGGCCTTGCGTGGCGAAGTAATTCTAGTGTTTCGTTTTGAAGTCACGACGTAGTTAAGGAGCTTATTCTAAGTCACAGGTCCCGACGTGGAGCGTGGAAACTACATATATGTAGTCAGTCAAATGAGACCGTAAAAAAACGTAGGGCCATGCAGTGTCACATACATGTGGCTGTTGGCACGATAAAGATCCCTTACTGATGCTTTATGATCAATGGCCATAAGTGCCGAGAAAAAGTCTAAATTAGGAGCCCTCCACCAGGCAGATGTTCAAATGTCGACCCAGCAATTTTTAAAGGTATTTTAAAGCAAAGAAACAAACTATTTTACACTTAATACACTGGACGTCTCAGGAAGCCGTACCATAAGCCAACTTTAAAGATTTCAACACTATTTGAAAAGAGAGTACCTGTATAAACAATATTTATTTCAACCAAACCATATCAAAAATGATTAAAGTTTCATATATCTAATGTTATAGTCACGAAGTTTACCCCATAAATAAAAGGAATGAAGAAACGACATCCGAATTATATTCATCAAGATGAAATAATTATACAAAGATATATTTACAAATCCTATGGTCCTATATAGTAAAAATAGAATCATACATGAAGTGTTTTTTAGATCGAAACGAATGAAATGGAGTGAAATTTATTGATATGCATACACAAATTGGGTCCATCCTCTGCTCATGAGGCAGGCTTTGTCATGCTTACTACGTAAGTTAAGGTTTTGCCAAAGGTCAGCATGTCCAAAAAATTATTTTTACAATAGCTCCAAAACTATGTGGTTTATAAAGTTAATACTTTTACAGTTTATAAATATATCATTGATTAACAGATAGAAAGTATCACTTGATAACAAATACTTAAAAAAAAATATTTTTCGAGAAAAATTCTTTTTAAAAAAAATGCATATATTTTTAAAAAATACAGCTAATTAATTCCGTACTTATACCGAAAGCCATCATTGCAGAAACACTATATGATTATCAATGAAGGGCAAGTTGAACTTCGATAGCCTCTGGAAAGTTGTTTTCCCTGTTTATTTTGTCCAAATGTTAAGATTTGAAACCGAAAGTACATTGCAAATGGCGGATTTTATAGGGGTCTTGTCTTTATTCATGTAATGCTTTCAATAACAGCCTTTCAGAGACCATTTACGTCCAACTTGCCCTTTATTGATAAACATATATTATTTCTGCAATGATGGTTTTCACTTAAAGTACAGAATTAAGCAGGTGCATTTTTTTTTTTGAATATGCAAATTTTTTTTGATTTTTTTTTTCTCAAAAAATATTTTTTTTTTAAATATTTGTTTTCAAGTGATACTTTCTATCTGTTAATCAATGATATATTTATAAACTGTAAAAGTTTTAACTTTATACCTCGCATAGTTTTGGAGCTATTGTAAAAATAAATTTTTGGACATCTTTACCTTTGGCAAAACCTTAATTTTAGAAGACACATTTGTAAATACCATCTTAACACTCCTTAGTCATGGTATATTTAATTCACGAAATGTTTCAAGAGTGTAGGATTCTAATAAGTTAAAGATGTATATTAAGACTGATACATCGCCGTTGTTTTATAACACTAAATAACCCTCTGTGGCTACATGTTGTGGGCGCCAAATGAGAGTAAAACAAAAGCCGCCGTTCTGAAAAAAAAAAAAGAATTTTGATGAAAATGTGTTTTATTAAGTTGATAAACAATAAAAATAAATATTTGAATAATCTTATTAAAAAAACTTTTCAGTCGGCACGATTTAAGTGGGTCGGTCGCGTTAGGGGAAACAAACCTATTTTTTAATTTTGGCCCCATGTGGTTTCTCTAAATAAAATGATTCCAATGATTCCTGTCAGAGGGCCAATAATGGTGCGTGAAACTTTCCCAAACAATTTTACTAAAATTTTCATCAGGAGAGGATCCCTGTAAATATTACACATTTTAGTCAAAATCCTTCCTGAGTTCAAGTTCAAAATGGACAAACTTGTATACATGTTTAACCATCTTTTGGTACTTTGTTCAATTTGATAAAGATGTGTCTCCCAGGATGGGCTCATAAAATGTAAATTTGAGATTTGGCCAGGGTTAATGGGCCTCTTGTACTTGCAGTATACTTTACTTTTTCCTCTCATGAAATGTATCAAAATTTTCTAAATACATCTCTCATGCAATTACCACTCTATGACCTCCTCTAGCAGATCAAATGGAAATTCCTGACATACCTGCAACTTCATGCGTTATCTTATTGTTGTTGACGCATTACAACTTTGTAACGAAACTATAGGGTCAACGATTTCTTTCTCAATGAAAGAATTGTGTTCCTCATCAGCAGAATTTCCCAAAGCCTCCAGCTTTTTTTCAAAACATGGTCTGTTCGGCAAATTGTCGAATGCATCTCTCCGTCTAGTACATTTTTATATTTAAATTTTAAATACAACTAATATTTCAGTTCCATGTATTACCAATATTTAAAAAAATGTGATGAAAAATTTTTCAAACCTCTCTCTCTATATATATATTGGGATTGAACTTATTAATTCATATTTTTCATATTTACCTTCAGTCAAACTTGGAAAAAGTGATTTTCTTGTACTCTTTGCTTGGTTGGCCAAGCTTTCATTTGCATAAATAGTACATGGAGTACTGACCTCCACAATCTCATTATGGGATTTTTCTAAGTAACTAAAATTTTGTGTTACAGTGGCCATTGTGATTAAACATTCTCAAGCTATAGATTATAGAATAACAAATTTTCTACAACCACAATCCCAGTAAAGTGTGAAAGGAGAGAAAACAATGTGATTAGCATTTCCAAATAGCTAAATCTTTTTTGTTTTAATTTCATAATACCATATATTACATAGATTTGATGTTTTATCTACTAGTATATCAAAATAACCGAAAGTGTACCATTTTATTCATATTTGACAACATACCGACTGAAAAACTTGTACAATCGCCATCAAGTGTGTCAGCTATTCCAGCTTTTAGGGTTTCTTCAAATGATTTTTCAAATATCTGTAGGAAATTATTGTTAAACACATTTCACCCAATTACCACTTTTCAAAATATACTCACCTCTACATAATTTTTTATCCCTATTGATATGTATCTTCGTATATATGGTTGTACTGTAAATAATTTATCATCCCTATTGTTATTTCTTGGGTTAATTAAGGAATGCATTTAAAGCTACTCATATTATACAAGTATAACACAGATTTGAGCAGTATTTGATTATTTGCCTAAAGAACCATTAAGTGACAAATTTATCTTGAGAAATGAAGCTTATTTTAACCTATGTTATACGATATAAGAGAGGTTAAAATAAGTTTCATTCCTTATAATTTAATTTCAGTGTAGACAATAAGGCAATCCCCCCCCCTCCCCCCAAAAATGGCTTCAAATTGAGCATATTTTAAAAATAACGTAACGCGGAGTAATACGTTTTTGACGTAACTCATTGTGACGTAGGCAACTTATGTTATACGATATAAACGAATTTGAATTGCCTCAAAAATACACGAGTCATACATAGACAAGTCAAGGCACAATTCAAGTCAACTGCAATAAAAAAAAAAAGTGTGTAAATGCATATAGATTTTAGAATAAAGTGTTCTTTAAAAACAACATTAAACAAATACCTTATAAGAAAAATAGGATTTTAAAACTTAGATCTTAAGCACCTATAGACATGTCAAAGCTGCACAATTCAGGTCAACTGCAATAAAAAGGGTGTAAATGCCTATTTAGAATAAAGTGCCCTTTAAAACCAACATTAAATAATTACCTTATAAGAAAAATAGGATTTTAAAACTCACTTTAATTGAGAGTCATCAAGTAATTATGATTATATTATAGAATAGTACGCGATTACTTTGATATATGGAATGGTTGTATAATCAGCTGGTAATCGATTACTTTTAAAACCCAAAGTAAGTATTACTGAAAGTAATTGAATGCATCCCTGAAGAGACATTAATGACAATCTAAAATCTTAACTAAATGACAAAGAAAATATTTGTTGTAATGAAGTTCTCTGCACGTACAGGCCATCGTTGAGTGAACTTTTGACTGACTTTTTTTTTTATCATATCAAGTACCTATTAGGGATTGTTTTTATATCAGTTTTGACTATAGATTACTCCATTTACCTGATAAATACAATTGGCATACAGTAAGAAATGCGGGTGTAACTTGTCAACAGATTCCTACTCCTCCTAGTCACCAAATCCCACTTCTAGTATTTCCAGTTCCGTCAAGAGATCCGTGTTTGTTCCCTTTCCCAACTTGTATAAAGTTTATGGGAATTATATGAAATTATAGCTGTTCAATATCTTCGCTTTTACATCATACCTCTTATCAATTCTCTTGCCGACGCACTTCATTGGATTGCAATTTGATAAAGTGCGTCACAGATGAACATAGTTGATATATCTTGGATTTCTTAGTAAAATATTTCTATTTATACCAAAGACAATACTTTGTGGGCTTTATTTAATTTTATATGGGTTGAAAACTAAGAAGATCTTCTTTACGCTTGCAGAATGACTTATCTTGATGAGCTATAGTTTATTAAAGTTTACAATTATATCAAGAGCTCGAGGTAACAGAAAAATCCAAGGCAGTGTTTCTAAATTCAATTTATCTCCTACGCCCGATTATTCTTTAGGTACAATCCCATAGTACTATCAAATTTTAAGTAGTTGATCTGGTTCAAAGGAGTTGTTTAATACTAAATGCATTTCAGGCCCGTATGGAGCAATTTAAATTGAGAGGAGGGATTCCTACTTGAACACAAATAAATTCCTGACAAGCAAATCAAAACAAAAACAAACAACTTTTATAACTGATTTTGTTAACGTTATTTTTCAAAACATTTAAGTTTATAATTTCAAGAGATTTTTCCAGAAATACATATTCAATAGCTTATATTCAGTAAGAATTCTGCATTTACACTTGCACAACTTCAAAAACTGTTTGGAAATATCTTTTATAAAGAAAGACTTTAAAGAATCATTTTTATGGTGTACATCATTCTGTAAATACATGTATCAATGTGTTTGTTGTATTGTCAGTGTCTGTCTTGGACTTCGTTAGTACATCAAGCATAACATCTGATAAACAAAAAAGAAAGACTGGTATGATATAATGGGTAGTTACTTTTGTAAACCTTCAATGTGGAAAAAAAATAAAATGGAGATTATGCAACGACAGATTCGTCACTGTAAAGGAATCTTTAATTGCTGCCCGATTTCAACGTTAACTTATTTAAATATATTCCAGACAAGGTTGTTTGAGCTTTAGAATGAGAATATATAAATACATAAAAATGATCACTAAGGTGGGCAAAACTGTGGTTTCCTATTTAGTTTTAATTAAAAGTATGTTAAAGGAGATGTAATTTTGCATTGAAATCTTAAATGGTTAAGAGCGCAATCATAAAGCTACAAAACCAATTACAGCAGTTAACAAATTGAACAAAACCAGTAAAGCGAACATTTATATTAACAGCCCGTGCCCATGTTTTTGCACACACCAATGTTTGACGTAACGATATGAAGAATATCGTGATCATTGAATTTCAAGATTTTTCATGCAAGTTTAGTTCATTAAACTTATTATTTTTTGAAATAAGATTAGAAATTTACAATTGTAAACTAAACGGAAAATTAATGCATTTAGCAAGCCCCTTTCACAAATGTTTTCTTGTTTGTTTCGGAATTTTTCTAGGATCACTCAGAGTGCAGGCACTGAAAAGATACTAATGCAAAACGTATCAATCAAAATATTTTTCTTTTATTATATATGTAACAAATTAAGTCTTAGATGGAGCTTAATATGTTAAAATTATTATATCTTGACCTTTCAATCTTTTTATAGTTCTAGTTCAAGAACTAATCAGAAGTTAGAAACCACAAATATCATAGTCTCTTTATTTAAAAGAAGATTCTGTATTGTTTCTGCACCTGATTCGAACAGAGTTACAGCTCTGAACCGACAAAAAAGTTAACGGGGTTACAGCTCTCAATGCTGTCTGTGGTATTACCATTATACCACATACTATTGGGGTTAGCGTTCAGAACAGTAACACCAGACGCAATACGGAAAGTCTCTGGTCTTAACAGAGGAAAAACTAATTCGTACAAGTATTATTCATATTCATGATTTTTTTTTTATGTAACAAAATGCATAAATAAATATATAAATATGATAAGGCCAAATATATCTGGATATGAGACTTTTGAAAACGATTTTGCTGAGCACGTACTGCACTTCTCCTAATAGAGTACCTAAGTTGTTTTTTTTCTTTTCTTAACTTTTATTTTTTTATTAATTTTATTGAGAAGAACAAATCAAGTTACAATAGTACGATAATTTATATATTTATCAAGTAATACATTTGAAATGTGTTTGTTTGTTGTTGTTTTTTTAAATATGATATATGATACAGTGTCGGCTGCATACCTATAAGACACCCCCCCCCCCCCCCGTCATGTTTGTTATCAGTGCCAGATGCCCGCTCCTGCTGTTGACCATCACATGTGTACACTTTGATTTATTTCATATTTAGCCTATATAATAGCCTAGCAAATTATAAAATATTTAACAGACTGATGTAAAATTTTGTCACGTGATAATTTAAAGACGGGTGTTGATGATCAGCCTCACCGTCACTCGCCATTTTATATTGCACGTGCGCTTTACAAAGACAAAAGAAGAGAAGAAGAGAGTAATCAAGGAAGTTTAGTCAAGTTTTGTCAATCCTTTACTGATTTGAAGACTTAAAATGGAAAAGGTAAGTGTAAAACACCAGTTTGCTTATGAAAAATGTAGATAAAATAAAATGGAAAGGGGGGGGGGGGTCGCGGGTTATTTTTCAGAATCATTGTAAAAAGTTTTGTACACTCAGTATTTATACATACATAATAATATGATGATAAATTTACATTTTTATATTGAATATTCACATAAACTAAAAGTAATCTCATACACAAGCTGTTTAGAAGAAGTGGTACCGTTTTAATGAATATATATATAGAAACAATTTCAGATTGGGAGGGGGTGGGCAAATATTTTCAGTTTGGACTCCAGGCACTGCCAAGTAAAAAAGTTCTCGGATGTAATTATTGAGATGACACATAATGGTTGTGTTTTCTATCGCATTTTTCAACAAAATAATAGGGGTGTCAGCGAGCTTGGCATGACCCCCCCCCCCCAAGGTCTATTGAAAAAAAAGGGGGGGGGGCTGTAGTGGGAAAATTCATGGAATTCCTTCCCATTGACCTGAATAATTAAATTGCTAGCCCCTGTCAGAAATTCTTCAACCACATACCAATTAAACCCCCTTTTATGATGAGAAAGATATCCATACTCTGTATAGGAATGCATTTATCATGTTTATAGATTTATATGCATGCATAGGCGTCGGAAGCAAATTAAAAGTGGGGTGGCTAATTGAAAGTGGGGGGCTAAACCAACGAAAAAAGGTAAGCCCCAATTTTCAATGCCTATATTATGTATATCTTTGCAAAAAAAGTAAGCCCCCCCTAGCCCCCTCCCCCCCCCCCCCCACCAGTTCCTACGCCTATGGCATGTGTATTGCGTACTCATCAATTGACTTCTTTATATTATTAATGTACCTGTGGGTATCCAAAGTAACAATGATGAAAGGTACAAAAGTGAGGGTGTTTATTTTTTAAGTATATGTACATTTATGTAGTTGATTAATCTAAATAATTCTTTACATGTACACTTTGATAAATACTCACTATTTAATGTCCCAGAAAGATCAATTTTTATCTCAAATTCTGTTGTAAAACTGAGTATAGTGAAAATTTAGTTTTGTTCGAACATTCAATGTTTTAGCAAAAGAGAACAGAATTTACGCCAGAACAAGTGAGGATGCTGGAGGAGGCCTATGGACAGGGCACAAGGAAAGGAAAGGCCTGGTTAGGTGCTCACCAGGAATTGGCAGCAAAATTAAATTTAACAGAACTTCAAGTAAAGGTAGTTCCCTTATCCATTTATGCTTTAAATTTGTTTTTAGATAAATAAACCTTGGTACATGTACCATGTATTTGCCTCAGTTTGATCAAAAGCTCTAGGTTAATCCATATTTTTACAATAACAGAAGTACGTATTAATAATATTAATATTAAATGCTTGATTGTGGTGTTTTATTTTTTCATATATATATATATATATATATATATATATATATATATATATATATATATATATATATATATATATATATATATACTTTATTTCAGAATTGGTTGGGAAATTACCACAAATCCAAAAGTGGACATGGTAAATTGGTTCAAAGGAAGACACTCCCAGCAGTAAGGCCAACTGCTTATTCCTTATTTTGTAAGGAATACTCCAAGGGTAAGATCTGACTATTAAAATTTTAAAAAACCTTTTTTTAAACTTTTCCAATGAATTATAATTCACTTTGAAAATTATAGAATCTGGTAAATTTAATCCAATAACCAATCAAGTTTTGATATAGTTAAGTGACAGTTCCCTTTTTTAGGTCACCTGACTCACTCAGGTGACCTATTGATATATGTTTTCATCTGTTGTCGTTCGTAGTCAATCGGTCGTATACTTTTGAACATTTTTAGCTTCTTCTCTGAAACCACTGAACCAATTTCAACCAGTTTTGGCATATAGCATCTATAGGTGAAGAGGAGTAAAAATTGTGAAATCCATGGCTCTTGCCCCCCTGGGGCCTGAGGGGTGGGGCAAAAACCACTAAAATTAATGCAATCTTTAAAAATCTTCTTCTTTGCTCCTGGACATCAAGCAGTCAAACTGTTCGCATGATTGCACATGTAAGAAGCAATGAGCCCTCTACCAAAATTGTGAAATTCATGGCCCCAGGATCAGGAGTTCCGGTGCTAGGATGGGGCTCTATTGAATTTAGTGAAAATGCATTATTTCTTAAAAAATCTTCCCCTCTGCTCGTGGGTATTAAGCCAATGAACTGTGTACATAGTTATGATGAGGAAGGGTGCCTCTTCCAAAATTGTGAATTTCATGGCCCCTGGGTCAGGGGTTCTGGTGTTAGGGCGGGGCTCTATTGATTATATAGTGGAAATGCATTAATTCTTTGAAAATCTTCTCTTCTGGTCCTGGGTTTTATGCCGATGATCTAAGTACATAGTTAGTATGAGGAAGGGTGCCTCTTCCAAAGTTGTTAATTTGATGGCCCCTGGGGGGTACCTGTTGGCTGGGGGCCCCTAATGATTATATTCTGAAATTTAATTAATTCTTTTAAAATCTGCTCTTTGTTATTAATCAAAGATTTATGATGAGCAAGGGTACCTTTCCCAAAATTGTGATATGTGTGTCCCCAGGGTCAGGGATTCCTGTGAGGTGGGGCACTACTGATTATATGGTGGAAATGCATTTTTTCTTTGTTCTTCTGCTCTGCCTCTTGGTATTAAGTAATCAAAGTAAGCATGCTAAGTGTAGAGTTATGATGAGCACTGGTACTGCCTCCTTCAAAATCGTGAATTTCATGTCCTCTGGTTTAACACAAGGCCCAAATTCAATTGCTACATGATACTCAGGTGACCTATAAGGCCCATGGGCCTCTTGTTTGTCAAATAATATTATTTCATTGTATCTTCATTTCCTTTTTTATAACCGGATGCCACATACATTCATACATATATTTATTAAGTTTTATTAATTTAGTAAGAAAATTATTTTACATTATTATCTTGATTACATGTATGTTCTATTTCACTTGAAAAATACTCAAATTTGTAGATCATCCTGGCTTTAATCCTTCAATATGGAAAATGGAGTGGGAGGCAGCTGGAGAGAAGGAGAAAGAGAGGTACGCAAAGATGGCAAGGGAGATGTCAGAAGAGGGGGGAAGTGTATCAACAAATGATGATCCCACTACTCAGAAGAAGACCATTAGAACCCTTCTGAAGCAACTGGAATGGACTGTAAATACCTTAGATTTTGATATTTATATATTTAGTAGAGATTTTTGATTTTTAACAATTATTCATGTTAACCTAATTATTTTTGCCTCTACTGCTGTGGATTAATAATTGATTATGAAGGACTAATATTCATGGATTTCATGAATTTAATCTTGCCTATGAATTAACATATCCACAAGGGACATCTTACAATGTATCAGTACACTACAACGAATGTTTTGTAAATATGAAATCATTATGACCCCAAAATCCAGTTAAATTTTGGTTGTCAATGTGCAACAGAGACATTTATCTGAATTGGCTTCGGATTGAATCCAGGGACTCTGGCATGCCAGTCCAGTGGGTTAACCCACTAGTCCAAGCTAGTAGGATACCATGTACTGTATCTAATGTACACTACCACATATGAACCGACCACCACAGATTAATATGATTTCCCTTTATGATAGTTTAATCCAAGCTTGTTTTAATTATCACAATAATGTAAACAAATTAATTAATTTGTTAATATTATATTCATAAATGCATGCATGTACTAAGGTATGCATTGTTTATGTATATAAATTAAGTCACTCAAAACAAACTTATTTCCTGACTAGAAACAGACAGTATTTTTATAAAAATAGGAGGAAACTTATAGAAAAGATTTTGATTAAATGAAGTATTCAATTTTTCTCTATCAAATATTTTGGCTGGTATAATCATAATTTCAGCTAGGTAAAAATATCAGGTACTAGCAGATTTTGAAAGGCCTGTTTTATTATAACTGTCATGTTTATAATGTCATTTAATCTCCATTTTTTGTTGAAAAGAATCTGTTTTCATATTATATATCATGAAAATTATAAGTATCAGGTTTTTGCAGTCATCTTGGGACCAAAAAATGCTGATTTCTTGAATTCTATTTGAGTCTTCTTTTAATTGAACTCATTTTGATAATGTAAAATGATCTATATTTGTAGAGTAGGCGATTGGAAAATATGGGCTTGCCCAATTTCGCTTTGGTGGCTGAAAATAATACTGTCCACAGCGTTGGAACAGGGAGGGGTCGAGAATTCCTTGATCGTGAGGATATTGAACCAAATTTCAGCCGATTTTGTAATCAAGGTTAGTAGGTCTATAAATTGATATTGGTTTATATGTCAACTTTTGTAATAATCGATAAGGATTATGACAAAAAAATAAAATCTTAATTTTACTCTTATTCATACATGCACTTAATTGTTGATATGTGTATCATTATAAAAATACTGCATGTAGTTGAGTGTAACATTGAAAATTTTCACTCCAAGAAAACCATTGTCAACCGAGGCACAGCCGAGGTTGACAATGGTTTTTTCGAGGGGTGAAAATTTTCAATGTTACACTCAGCTACATGCAGTATTTATTATATTATACTGAATGTTTTATACAAATACTTATTACAGTGAACCTTGTGTGCATAAATTCTGCGCAGTCAATATTTTTTGGAATAACACCCTTCGTCAAGCAATGTTGACTGTTGCTATGCTGGAGGGCGTGGCTTCATTAATAGTGTTTTTTAACAAATGTTTCTTGATGAATCAGATTCTAATAGTTTACGTGAAAGTATAATATCATGGAATACCACTTTTACCAAAAACAAACACCATGTGAAAGATTAAATATTTTTTGGGGGTAGGCCTACCATGTTTACATCCGATTTCCATTGAATTTTGGCCCATGAAGTTGCCTCACTCTTTGAAATGAAGCCTTAAAAATATACCAGCAAAAGAGGGTACATTTTGCCCCTTTGGCATATATCTTTGTATTTTATTGTCTATACATACCTATATGTGAAAGGAGAAAAATGTACTCAAATAGTGTGTTTTAAAACATTTGAAAATCTTGTTGGCCTTTCCAATCAAAATAAATTCACGTGCTAATTGAGGTACCAATGTGACATTCAAACCAACCAATCAGATAAATGAGTAGCATTTCAGGTGAATAATACAAAAATACAAATGCTAGGAAATTTTAGTATTTAAGAAAAAAAACAACTTTTTTTTTTTTGCTTTTGGATAGACAATATTATTTTTTCATGCATTTTAGTCAGATGAAATATGAACCATACTTTGCTATTAATTATTTCTATGCTCACAATTAAAAACAATTGTTTTATTGACATACTTTCTAGAATTCTATTTTTCTCCACTCCATTTGGCAAGGGATTGATGGACAATTGCCTATATATATTCCCTTGTATCAGTGAATACAAATTTTATGTGCATTTCTTGACTTGTCCCAAAAAAATAGACAGGTTCCTCACATCATCATTTATAAATGGCCTTTGTTGACCACTTAAAGTTTGAAATGTAGAAGAGATGGGATGTAAATTGACCTGAACCATATGTGTCTGTGATAAAATGCAAATTTGTTGTAAGCATCATTCATTCATTGGATTGGACAATTTTTGTCAATAAGCAACTCTTTGTGAACTGTGAAATAATAACAATAGCCCTTTAAAATAATTTCTCAGACCTGTATATCCTTCTTTAATACTTATCTGCCCATTACTTTCATCTATATTAATAAAAGAAAAAAGCCACAAACCAGTTATAGCTGTAATAGCTAGGGTCTAAAAATTCCTCTATAATGTGGCATTCCTACAACTTATAAAGAATACAAACTATAGATATTTATTTTCTCAAGGTGTTATTTTCCTTTACTCTTATTTCAAAATTACCAGATTGATATGAGGTTTATTATAATTCATCGTAGAAAAGGGGCCCCAGATCATAGTTCCGGGAATTCATCCTTTAGTAAAAAATATATTTTTAAACATAAATTCTTAGGTATGGAGAAAATAAAGTACATATTAAGTTAAGTGTATTTCATGGATTGTAAATTTTATGTTTTCCTGTATTTTGTACTTCTGCATTTTGTTATCCATTTGATATTTCGATCTGTCCCAGATTGAAGATCAAAGAAAAATTTTTTTTGTCTTGTCTGAAAATCTTTTTTTTTTTTTCAAAAATATATGATGACCCTTTTTTTTATAATGAAATGAGAATCACAAAAAGGAAATATGTATTTTTAATAATCTTTATTTATTACAGATTATTCTACTCCAGAGAAATCAAAAGTCAATGAGCTGCGAAAGACAGTTCAAGTACACATGAACGAATTATACAGTTAGTATAGATTTTATGATCATTTCAAGTCTAGTGTATAGAAGTGTGTTGAATTTTTTTTTAATTGTTAAAATCATACAAATATATAATATATCTGAGATTTTTTATTGAACAGTATAGGTCAAAAGTGGTTTCAGTTTCTTCAGACCAGTTTTGTCCCTTAGCTACCATTTGGGTTCTTAGGGAGACGATGTTCCTTTTGTCAAAATCCGAAAATATATATTGCATATACATGTACATGTATAATAATAAAAATTAAGTTTATTCCTGCTTTATAGCTGAAATCTAATTAAATTGGAAATGAGTCATAAAATAAATGAAGGATTAATTTTTTATATCCCAATTCTGGAAAACATTTTAGTGTATCGACTTGGCTTAGCCAGAAATATGTCACAAACTTCAGTTTAAATCTCATTATAGATCGGTCATGTTACATGACAAGAATTAATGTTGATGGATACATCAAGCACTGGCCCTATCAAAATGTGTGTTATTAACTACCTAATTAAATGATCAAAGTACAATATTAAGTCCCGAGAATTAAATTTTTCAAACTTCAGTGGTTTAAAGAAAAAAATCAGAAGTTTTAAAACTATCTTTAGTTCAGAATGTGTTGCAATGTTTTGAGTCTTAACATAAGTTAAACTCTCCAAATATGTTTATATGTGGAAATTTTAAAATAATCATTCAAAAAAATTTTTATACCTATCAAGTTTGTGAATGTAATGAATTTCAAAACATTCTCCAAAGAGTTGTAATATGCTCTGCCTGCTTCTGTTTCCTATTTATTTTCTTTACTTTGATAGCTTGATAAATTTTTTAAATAAGATTCCTATTGAAAAAAAATGCTTTCCCAGGATATATATATATAAATATATATATATTGTAATTAATTTTCAAAAGCTTTATTTAAATTCCTCCAAAAATGTGTAGACCCGCAGCTAAGGTCAGAATTGTAGAATCTTTTGTGGGTTACTTTGAAGATGAACACTAATAGTTCATGACTGATACTATGGAAAATGATGTAAAGTTGTTTTAACAGGAAAGGCTTCAGGCAAAGCAGGGTGCTTTCCCTACAAGATGGTGCGTAAAGGGGATATTGTGGTGGAGGGACTTCCCCAGGCTGTCTTACCTTTGCACCCTCCATCACACTATGGAGAAGAAAAGCTGCAGCTGTTGTTATCTTGTCCCAGCATTTCAGTAAAGTATGTGTATAATAGTCATATTTGATCAAAAGTGTTTAATGCTTTAAAAAGCATTTAAAGGCACAGGGTTACACTGTATATGGTAGTCTCTTTATTTTGATAAAAAGAAAGAAGTAACACTCAGATGAATTTGCACTCTTAGCATATACCTATGTTCTACTGTAGAAATGCTTTGAACATTTCATTAAGCTTTAATTACATATAGTAGCTGATTCACATGTAAAGATCGAAATTCACTTATTCAAAGAAAATGTTTCCTTTCCTCTCTAACTCACAAGAAATTCAGAAGCTTAGATGAACAAGTTTGTCTACTTTATGTTTTTTTCATGGAGAACATCACTACTTTGAATGGGCATATAAGCATTTCTACAGAAAAAAGACTGCTTCACTGCTCCTCCTTAATAGGGGAAATATTAT
Source organism: Saccostrea echinata (assembly GCF_033153115.1). Lineage (NCBI taxonomy): Eukaryota > Metazoa > Mollusca > Bivalvia > Ostreida > Ostreidae > Saccostrea > Saccostrea echinata. The sequence continues at coordinate 6,501,326 of NW_026889753.1, forward strand.
ATTCTCCTCCAGGGACATTTGGTAGGGTTTTGGAAGCCCAAACTTTGCAAAGGAAGGGTTGGTTTTGACTTAATTGGGGTGTTCAGAGGGTTTACTGAATTTTTCCTTATAGCTCGACCCTAATTTTTCACCAAAAAAATGATTATATTAGGGAGTGTCAAGAAGCTAGGCCAAGTGCATCATTTCAGAATATGTAGAGATTGCAGAGACTCAAACTTGATGCAAAGGTTGCTTATGGCCAGGGGATGAAATATCCTTAAACTACGACTGGTATTCTTGGACACATTTACACTGCTTGAAATCAATGAAATTTCATTTTTTGGGGTATATATTCAGTTTGTACATTTTTTAAATATGTTTGTATTGAATGTTTCATTATTATGCCCAATGGCCACAATTAGCTTCAATAGGACACATTTAGTTTTTTTAATATATTACATTAAAATTCCTAATTCATGCAATTATTTTGATTTTTTTCCCTATTATCAAGTTACCCACAGTCTGCAGAAGAACCTACAGATTCTCTATCCCAGGAACCATTCATTGAACACTCATCATCTGCATCCTCTAATGAACCATCTACCTCCTCTACTAGGCCATCATCATTGGAACCATTGCCTACATCATCATGTATGCATATATATCTGATTGGTAGTGATATAAAGCTTTCATTATAATGTATTTTCCTCGCTCACAGATGTTTTTTATGTAATCTTTAAACTGATACAAAATCTAGATTAGTAGTTTACTACATGTACTGTAAATGTTACCAAAAAAAATGTGACCAGTTACATCAATGTCTGTTAAGTAGCTTGAGCTACGTACTAGAAAAGAATGTTGATAACGTGTAAACTCAAGCTGCCTAGAAGAAATAACCCTGTTTACTTTACAATATTTCTAAAAATCATTTTCAGTAGGATTTTTTCTTAAATTTTGATTTTCAGAAATGATTAATTGTGAGGCAATGCTTAAGGAAGACAGTTGCCACAAAACATACAGTACATATTTTGATCAGGACACATCTTATTACTAATATTTTATGAGGAAATAAAAATAAGTACTTAGTAGGTAACAAAGGTTTTACAGGTAGAGCATATTCATCAGGAAAGAAAACAGAATAAAGAAGATTTTTTTAATAAAGAGTACAATCTAGAAATGCTTTGGAGGGATTCTGAATGCATATACAATGTCAATCACTTTCCTAGTGGAAATAAGTGTTCACTTCAATCCATTGTTTTATTTACACACTAATGTAGGTTAGATAACAGTACATGTTTTTCTGAGAAATATTCCCTTGTCAGTCTGAACAAATGTGTTGAAATTACAGTTTAACTTGCCTGAACTTAGATTTACTAGCCTGTTTATGTTGTGATGTAGAAATGAATGATTTTGTCTTCATCGTTTGCTGCATAGCAATCAAGGTGGTGCAAAATAGTTTCATATTCTATATGCCACAGTGACAACATACAAAAAATCCTGATTAACAAACGCAAGGGTTTATATACCACAATGTTGATAGATAGGAGATAAGAAAATAAATATGGCGTTTGCCTATTTATGAGTTGTGTTCAACTTTAATTTGCATTTTTAAAAAAAAAATACCGGATATTATATTGTTTGTGCAGCATCTGCTTCAACAACCAGTTTGATAGGTAAATTACTTAAAATGATTTATTTGTTGAACCATTGTAGGGTGGTTTGTCCATGGTGACTGTCATGTGAAACTAATATTACTCAATAAGGTACATGTGAATTAACATCTGAAAAAATGTTTTTCAGCACAGCATGCCACTACAGAGATGGAGGATGTGGGAAATGACCTTATTGACATACTTGGAGTGACATCAGAACTAGGTATTCTGCAACTTGTAATTGTTTAATTTGTAATTTTAAGCACTTCAATTGCGGAAATTGAAATTTTTAAGGTCACCTCAGGTGACTTATTGTTACTGTTTTTGTTTGTCATCCTTTTTTAATCTATCATCAGTCGTCAGTCCACCATTAACTTTGGAACATTTTCAGATTTATCCCTGGAACCGCAGAACCAATTTCAACCACCTTTTACATTAAGCATCTTTGAGTAAAGGGAAACAAATTTTTTTGATTTTCGTTGTGCCTGTCCCACTGGGATCTGAGGGGTGGCACTAAAACCATAAAATCTTTAATCTTTAAAAAAATCTTCCTTGCTCCCAGGCATTGAGCAGTTAAACTGTTACCATGATTGTAATGCACATTGTTTCCTCTTTCAATTTTGTGAAATTCATGGCCCCAAGGTCAGGGTTCTAGAGAAAGAGTTGAGCTGTACTCTTATTGTGAAAATTAATGCATATATTTTTTTCTTATCATCTTATATTTAGCAGATAAACTTGGTGCATAGTTATGAAGATCAAGCAATTACTCTACCTTTACCAAAATTGTGACAGTTATGGCCCCAAAGGGGTTCTGGTGGTGGTTGGGGAGAGCTCTATTGATTATACAGTGATCGATTTTTGAATATTTATTTTATAATAAATATATTTAAAAACATTTCTCGCAAAAGATGTTACAAATGTGACAAAGAAAATTAAAAATTAAAACAAACAAACAAATTGTGATACAACACAGCAATAAAGAAGATTAAAACCGTTAATTATTGAAAATAATTAATTAAATCACACTGTAATCAATTATTATTATATATTTAAGAAAAGATATTTTTGTACTTGCACTGAAACTCAATTCATCACAAAAATATTACATTCATCATGGTGTTCTTATGTACATGCTACAAAATTAAATAAATTATTTTATTTGGCTTACACATGTACATGTAGCTTAAAACAGACTATAGTCTACCTGTAAGAACTATATGCGGTATATGCATATTTTTGCCCCCACAAAAGTCATTTTTTGATAATATCTTGAAATGTGCTGAATTGTATATATTGTATGAGAATTCTAAATTAGCAAAAAATGTTATAGTTTCAAAGTAGGTTATTAGCAATTTTTTCTTCTATGACATCACGAACTATTAGGATTTTGTGTTCTTTTTCAGGAACAGGAAAAAATGGACAAAATTTGTTCAATTTTTACTATAAAATTATACAGCGCAGGCCTGCTCCAGAACAATATTTACATATTTCATTGATATTATCATTCTACACATTATATCAAAATATTGAGTTGGAGCAGATTTGCGCTCGGTGACTTTTACTCAAAATATTGACATAATATACACCTTTTTCTGTATAAATCATGGAAATTTTGAATTTACGTCATTTTTCTGACGTCATATCTAACATTTGGCGTCATGGATTATGAAAATATTCAGTGCTTTGAAGTCTGCAGATATCCCCCTGTTTTAGAACATAATTATATATTTCTCCATCAAAGTTTGATTTTGGGGGCAAATATTGGTCATTACCGAATATAGTCCTTTATTTCTTTTGTTCTCAATATGCACCCCATTCCCACTTAGCCAACACACATTTACCTGTGTTTTACCTGTATTTTTTCAAAATGTTGACTAAGTGGGAAGACACCCTGAAAATGCACAATTTCTCTGACAATCCTTTTTTCTGTTTTGGTATAAGAAAACTAAATGTATCGTAATGAAAAGCACAGTGTCTCTTCTAAAATAGAGATTTTTCAGGACCCTAGGGCAGGAGTTAAATAATTTTAAGGTGGGGCTCTACTGATTGTTAGGTGAAAATGCATTCTTTTAAAATATTCATTGTTTCTGGGTATTTTGTAAAAATGGTGCATGATAATGATGAGCAAGGGTGTGTCCTCCAAAATTATGAATTTCATGCTCTTGTGTGGGGGTGGGGGGTCTGGTGTTATCTCTATAGACCAGGTTTTAAAATCTAATATCTTCGTAAATTAAATTTTCTTCAAAGATTAAGAGAAGCCAATGTTAGAGGGAACAAGATGGGTGCACTAAAAGTGCTGATCGAAGCACTTTTCTTTTGTTTAGTTTGCATCATGATAGTGACAACTGGGGGTATGTTAAGAAAATTAGATAGAGCTACCTTAAATTTTGTTATGGAGTATGTACTAGACTAATTATTTTGTTGATTCCTATCATCCTCCTTCTTTTGGCAACATATCTTTACCTGTTAGTTATTATTAGTCTTTACTTGTATCATAATGGATTTTTCATGGTGTTGTATTATACTTAGGTGACCATTTAACCCCTTGGGCTTTATTGTTAGAAACTTTGTCTATTTTTAAGGTACTGATGTGTCTGTGGAGGAAAGGAACCTTGTTTCCAGTGCCGTATTTGTGGAGCCGAATGGTAAAACTTTGATTTTTGAAAACTTTATTTAAAATAAAAAAAATAATAAAAAAATTAATTCATTTGGAATAATCTTCTATTTCTACCACAACTATTTTTTTCCAAAAGATTCACTAATAGTTATTTCAGAGGACTGAAAAAGAATTATTAGCATGAAGTTAACATCAAATTTTTTTTTTTGTATTCAGAGAAGAAAATTAAGAAAGAAATGAGGAAAATGACGAAACAAAAAGGGAAAAGCAAAGGTAATAAAATATAAGATTATATATATATATATATATATATATATATATATATATATATATATATATATATATATAATTTATATATATATATTTAGTTAAAGAATTAGCTCTATTAAATATTGAAGTTGTTTTTCCCGAGAGGTTTTTATTCTTGAAGAATTTTTTTGTTTATTGGTAATCTATTGCTGGAAGCTCAAGTGAGCTTTTCTGATTACATTTTGTCTGTAGTCTGTCTGTCTGTAAACTTTTCACATTTTCAACTTCTTCTCTTTAAACATTGGACCAATTTCAACCAAACATGCTACAAAGCATCCTTGTGTGAAGGAGGTTGAAGTATGCATGTTCAAATGAAGGGCCAAGCCTTCTTTCAAGGGGAGATAATTCAGAAATAGTGCAAATTTTGTGGTATCATTTAAAAACCTTTTTATATGAAAAACAGGAGCAAAAAGGTCGAGGCTTATTTAAAACCTTCTTTACATAGTAAAAATTCAAATTCGTTTAAATCATGACCCTCAGGGGTAGGGTGGGGCCACAATTGGGGATATAAGTTTCACAGAAATTTATTAGGAAAAATCCTTAGAAAAATCTCAAGAGCAGTAAAGCCAGTATTAGTTGCATCACTACATAGTGTAAATTCATATTTGGTCAAATCATGACCCCCGGGGGTAGGATGGGTCACAGTGGGGGATCAAATTTCTACATAGAAATATATATGTCATATTGAATGAAGTGAGAATATTAATATACATTCATGGTCATCACAATTTTTTGAGTTGGAAGAAACACAGTATCTTACTATTGCAATAGAATTATTTATACATGTAGGTACTATTGAAGCAATATTATTTTCATGCAAGTTAGTGACCATTTTCAAATTCTTTTATGGGTGTTATTTGGTTTTGATTTCACCTTAACAACAAGCAATCATGATTTATTACCCTCTTGTTGTCTCTGTCTTTAGTTCAATTAAATAAATGCAGATTTTTAAAGAGGTGTCAACTAAGATTTTTTTAAACCACAAACTATCAAGTATTCTTTGGTTTTTTAATAACAAATTTGGGGCAAAGAGATAAAAAGAAAGATAAAAAAAAAATGTGAACTTCATTTGTTAAAGTGAACAGGAACTAATCTGACTGAACTCGAGCGTTGAAAACTTGAGAAATGTCAAACCCTAACTCTAAATCATAATTTCTGCTCATATTTTATGAGTTTTTTTTGTATTTTAGCAAGTATGATATCCTATTATGATACCCTTCCAAGCATTTAATAAATCTGAAACTACAGTATATTGCAATTTTTTTTGAAGATTGGCACTTCTACTGAGAATAAGTTTTATATGAACCCTTTTTTTTTGTCTTTTCTTCTCTTCAGGGTCAATCATTCTCTTCTATTTGAATACATATAAAATATCCCTTTCAAAAAAAATGTCACAAAAGGCCCATGGGCCACAGTGCTTGTTTGGGATGAATTCCTAATGAGGCGTCAAATTACATGAGTAAACATTCTTTTTAAGGTCAAGATCTAGTAAATGAGTTTAGACTTTCTTCTTGGTGCTAGATTCATTATGACGTCATAAATGATTTAAACTTAATTTTTTCCGTACTTTACGGCTTCAATAGAATTATGTAGAAAATAAAGCACTTTCATGGAATTCAATTTGATATCATGTCAAATGTAGCCCCAATACCCTTATTCCGTTTAATATCATTTTAAAGTAGAGATCAAGAAGATATGAAAAACCGTTTTCTAAGAGACGGTAGGCAATATTGATACATTTCCTTTGCCTTAAATGGAGAAAACTCCCATGTTTATAACTGACTTTCTTCATTTTTCATTGAAAATGGGCAGTTTATAATATGTTCTTCTGATGAATTTACCCCAAAATTATGTCTGGATACACCTTATTTTACCAAGCTATATTCGTAAAGGATCATTCGTAAAGGAATGTGTATCTCAAATTTGAGAAATCTGTGGGCACCTTTTATTCACTAGATCTTGAGCTTAATTGTAACAAAGTAAAAAGGAAATTATTAATAAATTTATTATATAATCTTGAAAATATATTATCAAATATATCAAAAGGTTAGAAACATTAAAAGTTAGAGTTAAATTTTTACCTTTACAATATTATGATAAACTTATATAAAAATGAAGTAATCTTCTTTACCCGGCTTTTTCCATAACACAAGTAACTTCAATAGGAATTGAAGAAATTAATTAATCTGTTTACCTCTACAATATGTAATAAAAATAGATAAAATTGTAGAAATCTAATGCCTTTACTCGGTTTCAAACCTGCATGATTGTAGCTTAATTGAAACAAGGATGATTAAAGGATTTTGATATTGAACTAATATAATTGCGTTTTCTGAGAGATTATTACACCGATATTTAAAATCAGGCCTAGAGGATTGTGTTTATGGATAAAGAGAGTTTTTTTTTTTTTTTACTAGATATTGATATGATATTGTGCAAATAATGTGTAAACTGTTGTTTGCAAACTTTTTCTGCTTGAAATGAATAATAAAATGGAATTTGACATCCTTTGTCCCCACAAACTACAAACAGTTCTAAAATATGGATTTGTGGAAAAGTCTTGCATTTTTATAATGCCCTCACCATAAAATGGCCAGGGGCTTATAGTGTTAACCTGTTCCGTCATTGTGTCATCAATGACTTTCCGTTCATTATCTAGGCAACAGTTGCACACATTCAACTCAAATTTTACCTATGGCTATGTAATAGGAATATGCAGGTCAAGTTCAAATTTGGCTATGGTCCAATGATTTTGACAGAGTTATCCCTTTTGAACTTAGAAAAAAAATAAGAATTTGTCAGTTTCCCCTTTCAAAATTTAGAAGGGATGTATGTATAAGGTTTAAATTGCATATGCAGGTAATTTCCTAAAGAATACAGGTCAAGTTGGAATTTGGTCATGGTCCAATGATTTTTGACAGAGTTATCCAACTTCAGAAAAAAAATCTTTTGTGCAAACAAATTTAATTCATATCTCTTTAGTTTTCATGTAGAATATTAATTTAATGTATCTATATTGCTACATTTCTTTATAGGTAAGGAATCAAAGGCAAAACAGAAGAAAATGGCATTTGATGGTATGTATATAAATTCACATTAACATCGATCTTTTAAAACAAAACTTTGGTGACAAGAAATTAAATAATAAATTTCATAATTGAATCTAGAAAAATACTAATATAAATCTTTCAACATACTGTACTTATATATGTATATATTTACATTTGTGGTATCTCTCTATTATATAAACCTGCAGAGAACAAATATCTTCATACCTGTATGAAGTTTTTCTCAGGTCATAGGTCATTACGTGACCTATACTCACATGGAACAATAATATCTACATAAAAAGACATGTTCTGCTCAACAGTATTAGCATGCTTTTTATGTAATAGAATGTATAAAATACACAAATAAATTAATAATCCTTTACAATGTAAACAAGTAATTAATTCAGTTCTTTGATTTAATTTACATAGAGAATAGAAAACTAATAGTTTCATGTCAACTTCACAGTCTCAACATTTACCCTTATTTTTCTTTTAGTTAAATCCACATCATAAACTTTAAATGCTATTCTATATATTTTTTTTCATTAAACATCACCCATGATAATTCTGTTAATGTTGGAAAATATCAATGCAATGCAAACACGGCATAAAGAGCTGACAAACACTTTGGTTTACAAGCACAATTCAATCATCAAGAGCATTGTCTTAACAGTGTATGCTGTTGCCAGTGTCTCTGTGTTTACATCATAATAAATACGCCTTACAGGAATCAAAGATTTACTGTTTTTGATCAAATTTTATATTTGATTTCAAGTTAACTGGCTCTGACAAGTGTCTCCATCCATACCTTTTCAACTGAAATTAATTCCTCCAACTTTTGATTAACAAACTTCGGAGGTGTTTCTGTGACTTCAGCATCCAATATTGATTCTCACGAATTCAAAAATTTCCAGACAACAAACTGCTCACTATGGTTGATCACAAGTTGCCTATAACAAAATATTACTTTCAAAACAGAATCCTCTGTCTGATGAATTTGAAACATAACCGCTTTTCAAGCCGATTTGCACCTTGCGTAATTTTGTCAAAATCTATGATGTACAGTTAGTGCAAAATTTATACTCAATTATATTTGATTGTCCATCTCAAATGTATATATAAGTAATAAAAAATAAGTTTAAAAACTTCAATGGGAACTGAAGTGGGTCGGTACGTGATCAAATCTTCTGAGAAGGCCTATGGCCTTCACAGGATTTGATCACATGACCGACCCACTTCATTTCCCATTCAAGTTTTTAAACTTGTTATTCTTTTCTTAAATGTAATGATATATTTTTTGATGTATTTTGTAAAGAAAGGTAATACATGTTTTTAATTGCTACTTTAAATTGATAATTACAGACAATGAACCAGGATTCTACTATGTAGATGAAATATTAAGTGAAAGGAAGAAAAATGGAAAATCAGAATTTCTTATTAAGTGGGAAGGGTATGAAGATCCCACGTGGGAACCAGAGAGAAACATCCCCACACATCTTATTGAGGAGTTTAAGAATGTCTGAAAATTTAATAATTATTGTGTCCGGGAATGTGAATAAATTATTAGTAAGGATGGCAATTGTAAATTTTTTTGTAACCAGTTAGTTGTAGATTTTTTGGACAGAGTAACCAGTTAATGGAACAGATAAGACTTGTTTAGAACTTTATTTTGAAATATTGTATTTTATTATGAGTTTTAATGCTTTTTAACAGCTTAAATTGAAAGTTGTGGGAATTTGGGGGGGAGGGGGGGTGCATACATATCAACCTCCAACTAATTTTTTCTGATCATTGAATGCAAAAAAGTGATAAAGTGCAAATTTTATTAGTCTTCTGTTTTTGTACTATTTGTTGTTAAATTTTACTGCCTCATCTTCCCTTAATTAAAACATTGCCAAGATAGCAATAGTGATGGCAATTTGCTAACATAGTTACTTAATTTTAGGGATGTAAAAAAATTCCTTGTAAAACGTTGCTGAGTAGAAAATTTATTTTTAATTTATGCTAATAAGAACTGAAAGATTTTTTTTTCACACAGGGTACTCAAATTTTAATTAGTATTAATAGGGATATGATTATGAATTATGGAGACTTTTTGAGATGGCAGTTTGCCTTGTAAATCATTTAATGATTGATTTTAGCATTTGAGATTGAAACACTCCTCCTAGAAATAATGTTCACGAAATAAATATTATTGATGTTTTAAAAGTACAAACATGGTGTATACTGCAAAAAAATGGTGAACTTGTTATGGAAATTGTTTTTGTTTTGTTTTGTTTTTTTTCCCAACTAGAGTAGATAGCTACAGTGTAATTACATAAAGGATAATTAATCTTAATGTTAAACAATAACAAAAGTATTTTACATAAATTTTAATTACTTAGCAAGAGGCCTAAATGCACATGTGTACCTATAATTCTAAAGAGCTACTTTAATTAACCAAATTTACCATTGATTGTGAATTGTGATGAAAAAAGGTGTATACTTGGAGATGATTTTAATTTCATCCCTATACCACATTCAACGTACTAGCTGTAACAATAAAGAGCTGAGAATACTCCATGTTTTATCATTGTCATACATGTAGAATATCTCATTATAGTATTTACTACATTGGTGGTGTTTTACAGTTAAAATGCATTTATTAGTACACAACAGTGGACAACTTTCAAAGTATATGTTGTTGTTGATTAATTTTATGTAATGCGTTTTCATTGTAAAATTTAGCTGATTTATTGTCCTTCGTGTTACTATGTTTAATGCTGATTCATTGTCCTTTGAGTTCCTGTGTTTAATTCATTGTCATTTTACGTGTTACTTCTTTTAATTATGAAACTATACATTTCAACTTGATGTGGGGAACTAATTAATTGTATGTGCAGTTCCTTTTTATGTCTCATACCAAATATGTATGTTTCTTCTTTTTATTTGTGTTTGTTTGCTATATATGTATATGTAAATTTTAATTGTGCTATAAGTGTTATGTTACCAGTTTGTTAAAGAGCTTTAAGCTATTGTTTTTTTGTAAAATGTATATAATTTGACTATAAATAAAATTTACTACTACTACAAATATTGGTCATTCTTGTTAAATTGAAGTCAGTAAATATTGTTTTAAACATAACCTTATTTACTTGCTTTAATTTTTATGGCAAAGAGATGTTGATCTTGAACATAGATCTTTTACTTCATAAAAAAATATGGAAATGGATGAAGAAAACCATTAATTCTACACTAGTTTTGAAATACCCTGTTGCTGAACATTTATTATTTTGGGTGAAACAAGTCTTGGTATTGAGAGAGAAAGGGATCTTTTCTATTTGTTCTGTATCATTACGTTTTCATAGTCAATCATGCTAAATGACTTCAGACTCCCATTCCTTTGCAAAACCCCAGAAATATGGCTCAATATTTGAAATAAAACCTTTGTTCTCTGATGAGTTAAAAGATTTCCCTTGTTATGCATGGAAATAAGTATAAAGCAGATATTTCTTTAAAATAAATCATTTGGGGGAAAAAAGAAAAAAAATGTAACAGCACATACTCTTCCAATTTTTTGGACTTCACTGACTTATTTCAACCGTTCAATGGGCATTACAGGTAATTAAAATGTTCACTCTCAACCACCATTGTTAATTTGCTTTTTTTATCTTTATGCGGCTGCATTGCTCTTTTCGTGCAAATTAAGTTCATGGGCATGATTTTCTGAACTATTTAGTGCAAAAAGTTCATTTTAGCCGCATTTGGTCAATGTTTTATTTTTATGCGGCTTAATATGCTCGTTTCCTGCTATTCATGGAACATAAGTATAACAGTCTCAATTATTTTATGAAAAAGTTTATTTTAAGCGGCATAAGGCCAATATTTTATTTTAATGGGACTGTTTTTCTCATTTCATGCTATTCATGGGCAATGGCATACTATTCACAAATATTTTTTTAAAAAAATGTTCATTTTCATCCGCACTTTGTCCAAATATAAAGTAAATGCGGCGGAATTTGCGTATTTTATGAAAATAATGTTTATATGCAGAATGTACTAAAATATTTTGTGAAAAAGTTTATTTTCAACCGCAATAGGCAAAAATTTTACTTTTATGCGGCTGCATTTGCTTAATTCATGCCAATTAGGGTTCATGGGCATGATATTCCAACTGTTTAATGAAAAAGATCAATTTCAGCCGCATATGACCAAAATTTTATATTTATGCGGCTGCATTTGCTTATTTCGTGTTATTCATGGTACAATGGCATAATATTCACAACTATTTCACAAAAATGTTCATTTCCATCCGCACAAAGTACAATATATATCAAATGCGGTGAAATTTGTGTATTTTGTGAAAATAATGTTTATGTGCATAATATTCTTAACTATATTTTGTGGAAAAGTTTATTTTCAACCGCAGTAGGCCAATATTTCACTTTTATGCGGCTGCATTTGCTTAATTCATGCCAATTAGGGTTCATGGGAATGATATTCCAACTGTTTTATGAAAAAGATCAATTTGCAGCCGCATGTGACCAAAATTTTATATTTATGCGGCTGCATTTGCTTATTTCGTGTTATTCATTGTACAATGGCATAATATTCACAACTATTTCACACAAATGTTCATTTCCATCCGCACAAAGTACAAATATATATCAAATGCTGCGAAATTTGTGTATTTTGTGAAAATAATGTTTATGTGCATAATACTCTTAACTATATTTGTGAAAAAGTTTATTTTCAACCGCAATAGGCAAAAATTTTACTTTTATGCGGCTGCATTTGCTTAATTCATGCCAATTAGGGTTCATGGGCATGATATTCCAACTGTTTTATGAAAAAGATCAATTTCAGCCGCATATGACCAAAATTTTATATTTATGCGGCTGCATTTGCTTATTTCGTGTTATTCATGGTACAATGGCATAGTATTCACAACTATTTCACAAAAATGTTCATTTCCATCCGCACAAAGTACAAATATATATCAAATGCTGCGAAATTTGTGTATTTTGTGAAAATAATGTTTATGTGCATAATACTCTTAACTATATTTGTGAAAAAGTTTATTTTCAACCGCAATAGGCAAAAATTTTACTTTTATGCGGCTGCATTTGCTTAATTCATGCCAATTAGGGTTCATGGGCATGATATTCCAACTGTTTTATGAAAAAGATCAATTTCAGCCGCATGTGACCAAAATTTTATATTTATGCGGCTGCATTTGCTTATTTCGTGTTATTCATGGTACAATGGCATAATATTCATAACTATTTCACAAAAATGTTCATTTCCATCCGCACAAAGTACAATATATATCAAATGCGGTGAAATTTGTGTATTTTGTGAAAATAATGTTTATGTGCATAATACTCGTTACTATATTTTGTGGAAAAGTTTATTTTCAACCGCAGTAGGCCAATATTGCACTTTTATGCGGCTGCATTTGCTTAATTCATGCCAATTAGGGTTCATGGGCATGATATTCCTACTGTTTTATGAAAAAGATCAATTTCAGCCGCATGTGACCAAAATTTTATATTTATGCGGCTGCATTTGCTTATTTCGTGTTATTCATGGTACAATGGCATAATATTCACAACTATTTCACACAAATGTTCATTTCCATCCGCACAAAGTACAAATATATATCAAATGCGGTGAAATTTGTGTATTTTGTGAAAATAATGTTTATGTGCATAATATTCTCAACAATATTTTGTGGAAAAGTTTATTTTCAACCGCAGTAGGCCAATATTTCACTTTTATGCGGCTGCATTTGCTTAATTCATGCCAATTAGGGTTCATGGGCATGATATTCCAACTGTTTAATGAAAAAGATCAATTTCAGCCGCATATGACCAAAATTTTATATTTATGCGGCTGCATTTGCTTATTTCGTGTTATTCATGGTACAATGGCATAATATTCACAACTATTTCACAAAAATGTTCATTTCCATCCGCACAAAGTACAATATATATCAAATGCGGTGAAATTTGTGTATTTTGTGAAAATAATGTTTATGTGCATAATATTCTTAACTATATTTTGTGGAAAAGTTTATTTTCAACCGCAGTAGGCCAATATTTCACTTTTATGCGGCTGCATTTGCTTAATTCATGCCAATTAGGGTTCATGGGAATGATATTCCAACTGTTTTATGAAAAAGATCAATTTGCAGCCGCATATGACCAAAATTTTATATTTATGCGGCTGCATTTGCTTATTTCGTGTTATTCATTGTACAATGGCATAATATTCACAACTATTTCACACAAATGTTCATTTCCATCCGCACAAAGTACAAATATATATCAAATGCTGCGAAATTTGTGTATTTTGTGAAAATAATGTTTATGTGCATAATACTCTTAACTATATTTGTGAAAAAGTTTATTTTCAACCGCAATAGGCAAAAATTTTACTTTTATGCGGCTGCATTTGCTTAATTCATGCCAATTAGGGTTCATGGGCATGATATTCCAACTGTTTTATGAAAAAGATCAATTTCAGCCGCATATGACCAAAATTTTATATTTATGCGGCTGCATTTGCTTATTTCGTGTTATTCATGGTACAATGGCATAGTATTCACAACTATTTCACAAAAATGTTCATTTCCATCCGCACAAAGTACAAATATATATCAAATGCTGCGAAATTTGTGTATTTTGTGAAAATAATGTTTATGTGCATAATACTCTTAACTATATTTGTGAAAAAGTTTATTTTCAACCGCAATAGGCAAAAATTTTACTTTTATGCGGCTGCATTTGCTTAATTCATGCCAATTAGGGTTCATGGGCATGATATTCCAACTGTTTTATGAAAAAGATCAATTTCAGCCGCATGTGACCAAAATTTTATATTTATGCGGCTGCATTTGCTTATTTCGTGTTATTCATGGTACAATGGCATAATATTCATAACTATTTCACAAAAATGTTCATTTCCATCCGCACAAAGTACAATATATATCAAATGCGGTGAAATTTGTGTATTTTGTGAAAATAATGTTTATGTGCATAATACTCGTTACTATATTTTGTGGAAAAGTTTATTTTCAACCGCAGTAGGCCAATATTGCACTTTTATGCGGCTGCATTTGCTTAATTCATGCCAATTAGGGTTCATGGGCATGATATTCCTACTGTTTTATGAAAAAGATCAATTTCAGCCGCATGTGACCAAAATTTTATATTTATGCGGCTGCATTTGCTTATTTCGTGTTATTCATGGTACAATGGCATAATATTCACAACTATTTCACACAAATGTTCATTTCCATCCGCACAAAGTACAAATATATATCAAATGCGGTGAAATTTGTGTATTTTGTGAAAATAATGTTTATGTGCATAATATTCTCAACAATATTTTGTGGAAAAGTTTATTTTCAACCGCAGTAGGCCAATATTTCACTTTTATGCGGCTGCATTTGCTTAATTCATGCCAATTAGGGTTCATGGGCATGATATTCCAACTGTTTAATGAAAAAGATCAATTTCAGCCGCATATGACCAAAATTTTATATTTATGCGGCTGCATTTGCTTATTTCGTGTTATTCATGGTACAATGGCATAATATTCACAACTATTTCACAAAAATGTTCATTTCCATCCGCACAAAGTACAATATATATCAAATGCGGTGAAATTTGTGTATTTTGTGAAAATAATGTTTATGTGCATAATATTCTTAACTATATTTTGTGGAAAAGTTTATTTTCAACCGCAGTAGGCCAATATTTCACTTTTATGCGGCTGCATTTGCTTAATTCATGCGAATTAGGGTTCATGGGAATGATATTCCAACTGTTTTATGAAAAAGATCAATTTGCAGCCGCATGTGACCAAAATTTTATATTTATGCGGCTGCATTTGCTTATTTCGTGTTATTCATTGTACAATGGCATAATATTCACAACTATTTCACAAAAATGTTCATTTCCATCCGCACAAAGTACAAATATATATCAAATGCTGCGAAATTTGTGTATTTTGTGAAAATAATGTTTATGTGCATAATACTCTTAACTATATTTGTGAAAAAGTTTATTTTCAACCGCAATAGGCAAAAATTTTACTTTTATGCGGCTGCATTTGCTTAATTCATGCCAATTAGGGTTCATGGGCATGATATTCCAACTGTTTTATGAAAAAGATCAATTTCAGCCGCATATGACCAAAATTTTATATTTATGCGGCTGCATTTGCTTATTTCGTGTTATTCATGGTACAATGGCATAGTATTCACAACTATTTCACAAAAATGTTCATTTCCATCCGCACAAAGTACAAATATATATCAAATGCTGCGAAATTTGTGTATTTTGTGAAAATAATGTTTATGTGCATAATACTCTTAACTATATTTGTGAAAAAGTTTATTTTCAACCGCAATAGGCAAAAATTTTACTTTTATGCGGCTGCATTTGCTTAATTCATGCCAATTAGGGTTCATGGGCATGATATTCCAACTGTTTTATGAAAAAGATCAATTTCAGCCGCATGTGACCAAAATTTTATATTTATGCGGCTGCATTTGCTTATTTCGTGTTATTCATGGTACAATGGCATAATATTCATAACTATTTCACAAAAATGTTCATTTCCATCCGCACAAAGTACAATATATATCAAATGCGGTGAAATTTGTGTATTTTGTGAAAATAATGTTTATGTGCATAATACTCGTTACTATATTTTGTGGAAAAGTTTATTTTCAACCGCAGTAGGCCAATATTGCACTTTTATGCGGCTGCATTTGCTTAATTCATGCCAATTAGGGTTCATGGGCATGATATTCCTACTGTTTTATGAAAAAGATCAATTTCAGCCGCATGTGACCAAAATTTTATATTTATGCGGCTGCATTTGCTTATTTCGTGTTATTCATGGTACAATGGCATAATATTCACAACTATTTCACACAAATGTTCATTTCCATCCGCACAAAGTACAAATATATATCAAATGCGGTGAAATTTGTGTATTTTGTGAAAATAATGTTTATGTGCATAATATTCTCAACAATATTTTGTGGAAAAGTTTATTTTCAACCGCAGTAGGCCAATATTTCACTTTTATGCGGCTGCATTTGCTTAATTCATGCCAATTAGGGTTCATGGGCATGATATTCCAACTGTTTAATGAAAAAGATCAATTTCAGCCGCATATGACCAAAATTTTATATTTATGCGGCTGCATTTGCTTATTTCGTGTTATTCATGGTACAATGGCATAATATTCACAACTATTTCACAAAAATGTTCATTTCCATCCGCACAAAGTACAATATATATCAAATGCGGTGAAATTTGTGTATTTTGTGAAAATAATGTTTATGTGCATAATATTCTTAACTATATTTTGTGGAAAAGTTTATTTTCAACCGCAGTAGGCCAATATTTCACTTTTATGCGGCTGCATTTGCTTAATTCATGCGAATTAGGGTTCATGGGAATGATATTCCAACTGTTTTATGAAAAAGATCAATTTGCAGCCGAATGTGACCAAAATTTTATATTTATGCGGCTGCATTTGCTTATTTCGTGTTATTCATTGTACAATGGCATAATATTCACAACTATTTCACAAAAATGTTCATTTCCATCCGCACAAAGTACAAATATATATCAAATGCTGCGAAATTTGTGTATTTTGTGAAAATAATGTTTATGTGCATAATACTCTTAACTATATTTGTGAAAAAGTTTATTTTCAACCGCAATAGGCAAAAATTTTACTTTTATGCGGCTGCATTTGCTTAATTCATGCCAATTAGGGTTCATGGGCATGATATTCCAACTGTTTTATGAAAAAGATCAATTTCAGCCGCATATGACCAAAATTTTATATTTATGCGGCTGCATTTGCTTATTTCGTGTTATTCATGGTACAATGGCATAGTATTCACAACTATTTCACAAAAATGTTCATTTCCATCCGCACAAAGTACAAATATATATCAAATGCTGCGAAATTTGTGTATTTTGTGAAAATAATGTTTATGTGCATAATACTCTTAACTATATTTGTGAAAAAGTTTATTTTCAACCGCAATAGGCAAAAATTTTACTTTTATGCGGCTGCATTTGCTTAATTCATGCCAATTAGGGTTCATGGGCATGATATTCCAACTGTTTTATGAAAAAGATCAATTTCAGCCGCATGTGACCAAAATTTTATATTTATGCGGCTGCATTTGCTTATTTCGTGTTATTCATGGTACAATGGCATAATATTCACAACTATTTCACAAAAATGTTCATTTCCATCCGCACAAAGTACAATATATATCAAATGCGGTGAAATTTGTGTATTTTGTGAAAATAATGTTTATGTGCATAATACTCGTTACTATATTTTGTGGAAAAGTTTATTTTCAACCGCAGTAGGCCAATATTGCACTTTTATGCGGCTGCATTTGCTTAATTCATGCCAATTAGGGTTCATGGGCATGATATTCCTACTGTTTTATGAAAAAGATCAATTTCAGCCGCATATGACCAAAATTTTATATTTATGCGGCTGCATTTGCTTATTTCGTGTTATTCATGGTACAATGGCATAATGTTCACAACTATTTCACACAAATGTTCATTTCCATCCGCACAAAGTACAAATATATATCAAATGCGGTGAAATTTGTGTATTTTGTGAAAATAATGTTTATGTGCATAATATTCTCAACTATATTTTGTGGAAAAGTTTATTTTCAACCGCAGTAGGCCAATATTTCACTTTTATGCGGCTGCATTTGCTTAATTCATGCCAATTAGGGTTCATGGGCATGATATTCCAACTGTTTAATGAAAAAGATCAATTTCAGCCGCATGTGACCAAAATTTTATATTTATGCGGCTGCATTTGCTCATTTCGTGTTATTCATGGTTCAATGGCATAATATTCACAACTATTTCACACAAATGTTCATTTTCATCCGCACACAGTCCAAATATATATTATATTATTTTTTATTAGTTGGAGCTGTTGCTTTCATATTTTACATATTTATTCCTTGTGACAAGGCCTTTTTTTTGAGTTTTACCTACTTTTGCAAGAATTTGCCAAACTTTAACCTTGGCCATAACTTTTGAACAGTTAGTGGCTAGGGCTTTCATACTGGACCTTTTATACTTCACATGTGTAGTTATTGTGACAAGACCTTTCCATGGAAAATTTTGACCTTTAGTTCGACCCTCTTTAAAACTTTTAATCTTGAGCCTTCATATTTCACATGTGTGTTTCTTATGATATGGCCTTCCTTTGTACACCAACTTTGACCTTTGGCATACTTTTGAAAACTTTAACCTTGGCCATAAATTTTGAACAGTTGGTGCTAGGAATATTATATTTCTCATGTATATTTTTAATGACAAAGCCTTCTCCTGGGTACCTTTAATTTGATCCTTGGACCTTTGATCTTGGCATTTGACCTGCATTTAAAAAAAAACAAAACTTTAATCTTGTCTAAAACTTTTTAATGGTCAGTGCTTGGGTTTTCTTATTTCACAGTTATCTTTATTGAGACAAGTCCTTTCTTTGGGTAACAACAATTTTCTTGACCTTGGAGTTGACTTGCATTTGAGAAACTTTTACCTTCGCCAAAAGCTGCCATACGAGGGCATCATTAATTACTGGACACTGTAATATTTATTTTGCTTTTGGATATATATATATTTATATTTACAAAACAAATCAACCACACATTAAACTTCAAATCAGTAAACAACGAGAGTACTGATTATTAATAATAAAACAAATATTCATAAGAATGACCGTGTAATGGAGTATTTAAACCACAACAATTCAAAAGTTTCAATTTATGTCTACAATATCCAAAATATTAAATTAATATCTAATTTTCTAACCACTCTATGTATTTCCACTGAAAAGTCAAAATTGTTCATTAGTGGCAGTTTCTGAACATTATATCAATTTAATTCTGAACAAATCAAAAAGATGAAGTGAAAAGTAGGCCTATAACCAACTGCAATCTAAAACTTTTTAAAATAGTCTAATAACATCCTCTTTTCCTTCCCAGTGGCAAATGGGATAATAACATTAATTTTCATGTTCAAATTCAATTTATTCTCTCAAACCAATTATTGGTACATGAGGTTCTATGTACAATATATACAAAAAAATATACAAGATACAGGTGAAATGACGGAAACACATGTCAATATTGCAATAGATGTTGAATAATGGCTTAGATTAATCATTAACCAATCAGTGTACATGAATGAATCTAACATACGTAAGTCTCCACAGAAGTTTTGTTTAAATACCTTTTAAACATTTAAAAAAGATACAAAATCTATTGATGAAATGCAATTCTTTCTAGTATTTGAAAGCCAAAGAATGTGGAAATATTACAGGATGAATATGAAACAAAAACTATCATTTAATGCTGAACATTTATGAAAAGAAAGAAAAATTAACTTTTCAAGGGCAATAAATTTTCAAAAAATTGTATCATTGATAAAATGATGAAAATAGAACTTTAGTATAAAGACTCTAGCAAATGTGAACTCATTATATACCAAGACAAATATATATATATATATATATATATATATATATATATATATATATATATATATATATATATGAAAAAAAAAAACCCACATACAACTGGAAAATAGTGAACTATAAAACACTGTACACTATGAGGCAAATAATTTCAACTTGAAACATATGAAATTTAAATTTGGTAAACAAGTCATTTAAATTGATTTAAAAATAACCTCCTTTTCTCCACACACAGCAAAAATAATTAAATAAATAAATAAATAAATAAATAAATAAATAGAGGATATTCAATGTTTTGTAGATGAATATGGAATTTATTTCACGAGTGGGACAGGATTTTTTGATATTTTCACGAGTGCGAAGCACGAGTGAAAATATCAAAAAATCCTGTCTCACGAGTGAAATAAATTCCATATTCATCTACAAAACATTGAATTTTCTGTTTATTACATTTTCGTTGATTTTCCCTTTGCCTCTGTCTTCTCTTAACACAGTGTAATAGCTTGACGTCATAGTTGAGCGGTTGAGACGTCATAGCTTAGCAGTTGTGAGATTGAAAAACATTACTTAACATGGATTTTAGCAACATATTTGGGAAGAAATGTGCAGTTTTAGCTCTACCAAGATGGTTAGTTACTATCTCTATCTTATGACAGGCCAGAAATTATTTTTTACTTGCTTTGATATCCTTTCACACTGTGAGAGAATATCATTTTGGTATCCTTTCACGCTGTGAGAGAATATCACTTTTATTCAATTAATAAATCACAGTATTTCACTGTTGAAAATGTAATAAATATGTATATAAATTGTTTCAAAGTCTGGACAACAATATTTAGTAATTACAAAATTAGGGCAGAAAAATAAACAAACAAACAAAAAAAACCTGAGAAAATGGTTCAATTAACGTGGAAGTAAAATTTGATCATTGCATTAGTAGAAAGACATAAACAAAGGTCCAGCTTCTTATCAACAAGCACACTAAAAAAAAGTCCAGTAAACAGCAGTTAATTACAAATATCCATTATAAAAAAAATGGCAATAACTTTCATAAAAATGATATAATGCCCAATTACATTTGGCTGCATGTGTATTCTTTTTAGCACCTTGGTGGAAAGAAACTTTAAGTAAAACACTAATTCATTTAAAACACTAAATGTCTTGCACATATATATATAAATATTTACATTTAGTATTTTTTCCTATGAACTCCATTGAAAATTAAAACATTCAACCCCCTATAACACACAAGAAACCTTGTCACAGGGAAGCAGAATACATATTAGTAACCACAAGCATTTCAGTACACCAGAACACCAAAACATATATTGTTTTGGCTCAATTCATTTAAGAAATGAATATAATTTTTGAAGATTCATGAGGACATGAACTACGACGCTTCACGCCAGCATATTTCATGAAGCACGTTAGCGCTTCCTGATAAATATGCCGGCATGAAGAGTTGTAGTTCATGTGCCTCATGAATCTTCAAAATTAAATTCATTTCTTATATTTACATTATTTTTTCCACAATTTACGCAATTCAACTGTCATTTTTAAAGCAAAACAGTTTGCACTATAGTTTTGACGTCAAGTACGTTATTATGACGTAACAATGGAGATATTCATGCTCATCCATGGTAGTTCATGAGAAAATGAACAGTATTTGAATTTGCAAAGAATCTTAAGGAAAAATATTTGTAAATGTAAATATTAAACAATAAATACCTAATTCATTAAAAAAAAAAAAAACTAATCTAATATTCCAAAAATATAACAACTGTACCAGGTACATGGAGAAAAAAAAAGAGACAGATAGACATGATGATTATGGTACACCCTCAAAATAACTTTGTGGAGTTGCTTAGGGTTGGTTGAAATAACAATAATGATTTCATTCAGTGTCACTCTCATCAGATTCAGACAAGTCAGATACTTCACCAAATATACAATCTATATCAACAAAATCTGTCTGCAGAGGCATGTCAATGAAGGAATGAATTTGACTCTCAGCGCTTTTGGCAGAAAACTCAGACAATGATAATAAATATCTGATCCACAGTTCTTCTGCCTTCAGCTTAAACATCATAAGCATGTGTTTACGCCCAATTTGATATCTATCTTCTTGTTTAGATTCAACTATAAGATTTAATAATTTTTGGTTGGTATCATCAATATATTTAAGCAAAGCTTTAATTTCTGTATTTGTCATGTGTTCCTGTTCCATTGCATGTTGGTGGAGAGAGTAAGCCTGGCAAGCCTTAATTTTGCCATCATCTAGGATGGCTGTAATTTCCAAATCTTTGTAAATTGCAGCAGTTGGTATGCTGACTTCAGCAAAAGAAAAACTTTCACTGAAGTTGCTATTAAATTCTTTGAGACACTTCTTTATTCTCTCACTGTTGGAGGACAACTGCTTAGAAATTCTTTTTGTCATTTCTTGTCCATCTGTCCAAATTATATAAGAACATTAGAAAATTAGAAGTTGCATTCATGCTCAATTGCATACACAAATTACTAAAATTATGTAAAACACTGAAATAATTACAAAAACAAATTAAGGAAAATCATCTTATTAGGGTTTAAATGGTTGGGAGTCAAAACTCATCTTTACATATACATTAATTTTGAGATATTGATGTTAGAGATAAAGATGTTAAACTGTATTTAGCAATGAATAAAAGAAAGATAAACATTTTTTTTTTACCGAAATATTTCTTCAGCAAGGACAGAATGTACTGCCTTTCATTGGCAAACATTTGCAGTTTTTTAAGATGCCCATGTCTTAATTTATTTTTCGCAGACTCAGAAAGTTCTTCTTTCCTGGCATCCAAACTTTGAACATCTAATTGTAAAGTTTTCTTTGCTTTTTTCAATTCACTTTCTGTTCTGCAAAAGAATAAATAAAAAAATCTAAACATCAACAGTTTTAAAATTTATTACAAGCAAAAGATAAATCTTATCAACATGCTGTTTATTCTGCTATTTGGTGTCATAACAGTATTTCACTTGAGGTTCACGTCAAATCATGGCTGACGCAAAATAATTCCTGAATCTTCCCTTCCGATTCGGGCATTTTAACACGAGACTGGAGCTGAATTTTTTTATGAGATGAAAAACAACATGTAAACTTCCTGTATTGACTAGATTCATTATAATTTAGGGCGTGCTGATTTTTCTATATACTGAATTTGAGTGGGGAGTGATTAGGTCCTGGACTTGATTTTCAAGCACCTGCTCGACTTCGACCGAAACAAACTTGCATGCCTTGCTGGATGCCTGTGTATTTTTTGGTACTAAAATCTTTATAAAGAATTGTTTTACAAGATCTGAAAAGGAAACTTCTCAAAAGTTTGTTTTCAATTAATACCACCTACTCAAATTTGCGCATTTTTGGTAAGAATATATAGCAAAATTTAATACTGTTGTGCAACCGTGTTCCTTTACTAGTCACTTTTGTTAAAATTCAGATCCTTTTCAAAAAGTTTATATAGCTATGTTAAAAAAAAATATGCAAAATTAAGCTTTAAAAGGGGTTATAAACGTCTTTTCTCAAACTTTACTAGTTAAACCTTGTTATCTCAACTTGCCATGATTCCGATCAAACTTTAAAATGTATTCCAAGAATTAGAAAAAATGAAGTTAAAACATCAAGAAAAAGTGGTTGAACTTGAGACTGCCATTTCTCTGAAAATGATAATGTTTCTTTGATAACATGAAACTAAACCATAAAACTATTCAAATGGCCATGGACAGCAATTAAGTAATAAATTAAAATTACATTTTACTTAATTTTGAGAACAAGGGCACTGCAAAACATAGCATCCCCTTGCAAGGAGCATTTCTATAAATTAAGGCAGCACTAAACATCAATCCAAATGCAAATTATGTCACTTCCATTTCCCACAAAGGATAAACTAACCCACATACATGCGTTACTACATTCCCTTCCAACTCCGTTGTAAGAGGCTAATAAGAGCACTGCTAAGTGGAACATCTTGCAAACAAGCACATTCCTTATATGTACAGTGCAATAATACAAATAGCATTGATCCTCATATAAATAATTAGTTTTATGACATGTAAGCTCACAGGTCCACTCAATAGAGTGTTGATAAGGTGAATTTAACAATTAATAAATATGAAAAATCTAACAGTAAAGAGGTTTTTTGTAACCATATGCAAGGGACATGGAACAATTCTATGTAGTTTAATACAGCTACTGCAAAACTATTGTTAATTTCCCCAATGCATACCAGAATAACCACTTTGTAGTAAACCAGCTGAATTAAGAAAAAATCTTTTTAATTATATCAGCTAGAATTTAGGATTTCTATTAGGAGAAACATTTTCAATGAGTAACTGAATGGAAAAAGGTAGATGATCAGTATCCAAAAGACAGTCCAGTACTCAGTTACTTGTGGATATCACTAATACTTACACACAAACTTACTTTTGAATATGGCCTTTCAATAGTATTTTTTCATCCTCATCAAGGGAATCAGCCAACATTGTCCTGCAAATAATATAAATATCAAAATGTTTCATATCAAAATATATCTGAAATGAATACATGCAGATGCAAAGAAAAATATATTTTATTAATTTCAAATACATTCGAACCTTGTTATAATATTATGAGAGATATCAAAGATTCATGATATCAGGGTTAAAATACTTAAAGAATAATTGGTAAGGATTTCCAAATCACCTCCACATATCCAAGGTATTTAAGATATCAGTGTTTGAGATACCAAAGTTTAACTGTATATCTATAGCTTGTAAATAATTTCAATCCATTAATAACATTTAGTTCCCAATTAATCTTATACAATTTGTTAAAGATTATTCAATTTTAAAAAGTCTAAATAAATTCTTTAAACTACTAGCTACCACAAAACAATTACACTTTCCATTTGATTAACCAAAAAAAAATATTATTATCTATTAGAAATAACCATTTGAAGTCTTTGAAGTAATTCTACTTACCTCTGTGTAACAATCTGATTGGAAAGCCAACAGTATCTTTCATCTGGTGTTAAGGTGACTGTAAGAAATTGACAATGAATATAGCATTAACTGGTTATACGAGTACATATGGGAAGTGTAAAAATACATGCATGCATGGTTCTAATGAGTCATGAAAAGACAAAAAAAAAAAGAAAAAAAAGAAGGATTTCATGATAATCAGGAAAATTCTGTTTCAAAGAAATAAATATGTTACATCTGTAAATAGCAATATACAATTTTACTCGATATAAAGAAAAAACAACTCTAAGCTCATTACTCAGTAGCATTCAATCTTACCAGAAACCTGTCTTCCACTTCTCGATAACTCTTTCCAGAGTAAAAACCATTCTGAGGAACTACCTTCAACAGATAAACATTTTTGATTTAGTGAAGTAAATTCATTGATAGCCTCTCCATGCTTCATCCTAATTATTTTTTTTACCTTATCAAATTTCATAAATTTATAGCATACCATCATGTTTGGCTTCAACAGCAGTGTACACATCTCTGGTTTCTTGTTGTATTTTTTTGGCTTTCTCCAGCATGGCCTTCAATCGTTCGCCTTAAAGTTATTTCAAAATTCAAATTATAAAACAACAAATATCAGTGTATCAAATAATAAAAATATGTTTACTAATAAATAAATCATACAGGAATTCTATAAATCTAATAATCTACCTCCAAAAATGGATAAGTTAAAGATATTGTCATGTAAAAAGAAATGTACCCAATTTTTCTTTTATTCTATTAGAATAATGTTCAAGTGCATCCACAATCAAATGTTGTCTATTTGAAACAGTCATTTCTTTTGTGATGGAACTGAATTTTCTGAGGTAGGACCACAATCTCTCTACACCTTCTCCATCATTTAGTCCAGTTCCTTCAACAAACCTCTGCCCATATTCAAGCTGAAAAAAGTTTTGGATCAATATATTACATTTTATTTGGCAAAATTTACTTTTTGGCTTTCAAAACAAAGACAAGTCTGGATATGAACATATTTAATTTAAATTGGGGATGATTCTAACTAGAAATTGTTATGCTGTAATCAATAGGGTCTGAATTTAAAGACAAAAAACTTAAAGAATTTAACATATTATCAACATATTTTGGAAATTGATATGCCAGTTAATTCACTTTGTTGACTGGTTTCCACTGTAGGGCATTCATCATCAAAACAATTAAGAAATTTAAGAATGAAAAAATTGCAGCTGACATTCTCACAAACAAGTTAAAAATAGGGTAGATTTTTACACTTGCAGATTTCATTTAAATCACATCAATAAATCTGTTTCACAATTTCAACTATTTCATTCACTCCAGTAATCACCTATGCCCCCTTAAACTTGCTATTTCCAATTTAAAAAAAATAATGCCAATTCTCCCAAACACTTAATTCAAAAAATATTCTTTTACAATAAGATATTACACAATAATTGAGAACTATATGTGTCGTAACACCATCAATGCCCCCGCAGGTAGCCAAAATTTCAAATGCCGTACTGATTAGAAATTGTGAGTTTTTAAAGAAATATAAATCTTTTCTAAGTACAATGGGGATAACTGTCAAAAATCACCAGACCAGGACCAAATTCGAACTTGACCTGTATTTTCTGGTAAAATATCTTCACATCTAGGCAATTTCTACCTTATACATACATCCTTCCAAAAGTTAGTGAGGGGAAAGTGAGAATTTCCTATGTTTGGCTAAGTTCAAGAGGGATAACTCCGTCAAAAATCATCAGACCACGACCAAATTCAAACTTGACGCATTTCTATGATGTATCCATATGTCAAATTTGAATTGAATGTGTGCAACTGTTGCCAAGATAATGAACGGAAAGTCAATGATGACGGAATGACAGAACAGGTTAACACTATATGTTCCCGACCATTTTATGGGGGATGCATTAGAACTAAATGCCGAAGAATTCCAATGCCTTCACAGTGTGCTAAACGATTAAATTTAGGCAGCTGCATTTGAAAACAATCAGCATACTTTTATATTATAAATTTTAATAAAGCATACCTGGCATGCCATATTATGTGCATAACTGTGAAAAACTGGCACAACAAACTTGAAATATGCCTGTAGGTCTTTGTTTTCTTTCTGTTTGACAAAAAAATGAAGTAACAATAAATAAAAACAGAGTTTTAATGAGACAGTTAGGTCAAAAATATTTCTAAATCTATATACTGATTTTTATTATTTATACCTGCAAGTGTCTCTTTAGGCTACATGCTATGTCATACATAATAGTTCCTGGTCTTTCATCCTGCTCAGAATTGTCAACCAAGTGTTGTAGGAGGTGCACTGAATATGCCAATCTAAATAAATTCAGTAGAATCTAATCATACTGTAACTTGTAGTACATTATTCAAATGAAATTTCATGACTTGTCAACAACTATTTACATATGTACACATTTAGTATTTTAAAGAACTGACAAATTTTCAAAAAAAAAGAAAAAAAGAAAAAAAAAGGAACTAGTCTTTTTTCAATCACTGAACAAAGAACATTATGTACTACCTCTATATATAACCATACTTTTCCTATTTCCATTAATTGTTGCAGATTATAAAGTATATGATCTCATATCAATACACTCAAATATATGAAGTCCGTTTTTTTTTTTTTAAATTAATTACCTTTCACCATGTTTCAGATTTAAAAAAATCTGTGGGATATCATGTTGGCACACAGAACCAAATAAACCAGTGATATCTAATTTATCAGTCTTCTTTTTAGAACGGATGATATTTCCTGCTTGAAAATCTGAGCAATTCTGAAACATAACAAGAACACATTAAAAAAAGTTGCTGCATTTTCATTCTAACTGCATACCTGAAACACTCTTTATGTCTAACAATGATGCAAGCTGTGTATATGATGTAAGATTGAAAATCACATGACAAAAACAATCCAGACTTTTGATAGCAACATAGCTAGCCAAGGGATTGTGAGCAAAGTAGCAGATTAGAAACCCTTGGCTAATAAAGATGTTGCAATGCATTATATGCATGATATTTCCTGCATACAATAGCCAGCAAGTTACATGTATTCATACTATGAAATTGAATCAAACTGACAATTACGATTTTATATGCATCACTATGAATTTGGTAACACTGATTCAAGAACAATAAAGATTGATATCACTAATACTAAATCACAGTTTTCTATAAATATGTATGTCATATTTTTTGGGAAAGATATGCCATTTCAGAAACCCAAAATATAAACATTTATCTTAATATAACAATCAAATCAACAACATTCCTCTATAAACTCATTTACTTTTTTTGCCTTTTCTAATTATGCTAATTAATTGATACAGCCTTATGTGAACCTTCTTCAATAAAATAAAACACTTACAATACTTTGCTTTTTGGTATCTAGACCATAAGTTGACACAAATGCGTCAACTTTGTCTTGGTCCATGAAAAATCTTTCTTTTCTTCTGGGTATGCCACTTCCCTCTCCTGATGATTTCTTATGTACAAGACCAAAGTTACCATCCAAGGAAAGTATTTTAGTTACTTCACTCTGAAAATTTATATTGTTAATATAAATACACCTTTTCATTATACTTACATTTTTTCCCCAAAGATCTGTTTAGATATATTTACATTTCCAAATATTTATCCTTAAGTTTCTTTGCAAATTAGAAGATTGTTCATTTTCCCATGAACTACTGTGGATGAGCATGAATATCTCCAATGTTACATCATAATACCATACTTGATGTCAAAACTATAGTGCAAACTGTTTGGCTTTAAAAATGACAGTTGAATAGCGTAATTTATGGCGACACATCAGAAAAATAATGTAAATATAAGAAATGAATTTGATTTTTGAAAATTCATGAGGTACATGAACTACAACACTTTACGCCAGCATATTTATCACGAAGCGCTAATGCACTTTATGAACTATGCCAGCATAAAGTGTTGGCGTCATAATTCATGTCCTCATAAATCTTTAAAAATTAAATTCATTTCTTAAATAAAGACAATTTATGATACTCTTAGACCTAGATATCTCATCATAAAAAATGATTGCATTACAACATGTCAAATTTTAATTTGTATAGTAAAACTTACATTATCAAAACTGACAAGTGCCAGACTGATTGAAACAGATGGATTAGAGGGTCCAGTGGCTGATTTACTGAGAATTTAGTGTTTAGTGATTTATCATTAGAGATGCCCGATATTGAAATTTGCAGACTGGAAGTATACCATACTTCAGCATAAATTTTATGTAAAATTTTAGCCAATGTTAAATACACAATGCACACAAAAATCTTCATATCAAAGCAGTGTTTCACACCTCTATCATGTGGACAATTAATTCACTCCTCTGTCCACTGACAGTTATACAGTGAATGCTGCATTTCATTTCCGGAATTTTGCATAGCATTGCTGACATTTATTTTTTTCATTTCTGGGATTTTTGCAGGGTTTGTGAAAGTTCACAACACTTACATGTGCCTCAGGAAAAAAAATCTTATTTTCCCTTTATTAATAGCTATGCAAAACTCATTATTTAGATTTTAATGATTTATTCATCATCTATTCTTAAATATTTTTTTATAAGTAAAATCTTCAATCCTGCTTTCATTTCCGAAAAGTACTACATGAAAAATGTTGGAGATGAAAACTTTAAAATGTCGGAAATGAAAAGTTGAAAATTTTAAAAAAAATTCCAGAAATGAAATGCAGCCTCAGTGAAACTTGTAAAACCTGGATGCTGTATACTCTGAAATCTTGCAAATACAAAAATGTGAATACATTCACATTTTTTTTCTAATAATCTTTGTTAAAATAAGCAATGAGTAAATGTCACTTTTCAAGTGTAGATCTTATGCAAATATCTTACATGATCGAAGAAAAACTGGTTTACCCATACTAAAAAAGTCAAGATACTATATTTCAAACAATTTTCATCAATATACATGAAATATATACCCATATCTCCCATTGAAGTTACTGGTAGATATTTCAGTTTACTTAAAAAAAAAAAAAAAGGCTCAATCTGATATTGGAAAAGAAGTAACAGGTATCAAGATTCACTTTTATCATTTTTACACACATACCTCACTACAGATAGGGCATTCATTGGTACTTTCAATATGGTTCTCTTCATACATCTCTCTATTGTTAAACTGAGATCTATGGAAACGATATTCATTGAAAGAATCCCCAACAAGACTTTTGTATATATCTTTCACCTGTAGGTACAGAAACAAAATATGTAAGCTTTTTGCAATAAAAATATACATTTCAAAAGATAACTGGTTTTATTGATGCTGAAAATACTGTTCTTCAATAAACTGCTGCTTGATAAACTACAGTAAAACACGCTTATAGTGAACACGCTTATAATGAATTGAAACTTATAGCAAAGTGATTTTCATTTCCCATCAGACTTTAAAATATATTGTAAACTTAACAGATAAAACGAATTAGGCTTATAGCGAAGCAAAATCGCCTGTCCCTGGCACTTCATTATAAGCATGTTTTACTGTACTACAAAGGCAAAGATATATAGCACATCCATATATAATGTAAAATTGATTAATTTCACGGGGATTTATTTATTATAGTTTTCATGACATGAAGAGACTCAAGAATTCATAAATGTACACCCCCAACCCCAACCCCCCCCAACCCCCCAAAAATATTGAATTTCAATATTGCAGCATTAAAATAATGTTTCCTCTTTAATCACAAAATAAAATCTCTTTCAACAAGTAATGACTTTTCCTAGCCATAAAATTTTATCCCATGAAAATTAGTGATTTAACAGTATACAATTAATTGTATTCCAATTATATTTTGTTGTATTTAAATAACAATTTACTCAGATGTCATTCAGTTTCTGTCATCTTGATATAAATATTATTTCAGAATTTAATCATCATGCTAAAATAAAATTTATATGAATTGAACGATTCCCTTCAGGTCAAGTTTCTTTGATTAAATATGACTCAAAAGTATATTCTTCAGTCTAATTTGAATTGCCTACTGTGACCTTTACCTTTAATGAAGATTTTAAACTCAACAAGGCAGTGCATGCATCTCATTGTGACATGTCCATTGAATAAGATAAAGATGTGAATTAAGATATAGATCCGATTGGTTGTCTGAAACTTTTACTCCTCTCAAAAACTTCCCTAAGCCCACACTGACGCTGGCATAAAAAGCTCTTTCAAGTGTTATACCAGTAATTATTTCTTTTCTTTTCTTTTTTTAAACAAATTCCACTTCCCTCTTTTATCAATATTGCAATAAATAATGATACAAAGAAGACAACTGAGCAACATAATCATTACTACAATGCATCTCCTATCAGTCCTCTCTTAAATAGGATCTTCTATAACGCAGTTGAGGTAAAGTTAATATATATATATATAGAGAGAGAGAGAGAGAGAGAGAGAGAGATATGTATATATAACAATAACAATTACCTCATCAGGTCGCACCATAACAGGAAATCCATTTTGAGATTGAATGATGGCATCACAGAAGGATTTTAAAGATAAATGCCCCTCAAGCTGAAGGACCACAGCCAATTCCATCAATTTAAAATCAAATGCAACACGGGGAGTTTCAGGAGAAGATGGCCAAAGTCTGTACCTGACCAAAGTGATAGACTCCTTCTCACACTTGCAAAATTGCATATTTATCTTATGTTGATGTCCTGAAATTCAATTAGAACCGATATAAATGTTATTTTCAGGGTTATTCTTTTTTTTTAATAATTGCTTGAATAATTTCATATTGTTTACAAATTTGCCAAGGAAAACTGTTAATGAGAGTGAAATTCATTATAACAAATAAACTATATACATATGGAGGCTCAAAAACCTAAAATACTACCATTTGTGTCTGCATGTTTTTCAAATTTCTTAATCTTGATGACTTTTACTTTTAAAACATTGGTACATAATATGTTTCATATAAGATCTTTGATTTAAATTTTGAACCCTTCTTTTGTGGCCCTTTCCTAGCTCTGAGGGTCAAGACATATCAAATAAACTTTAATCTGCAGTAGATGGGGATGCTAACATACAATGACACTTATAAATTTCATTTGAGACAGAATACACTTAACTTGCTAAAAGATTTAAGCTTTATTTATATGCAAATATTTGTACAAACTATTCTATGCCTGTCCTAGCCCAAGGAGTCATGACTTGATCAAAATTTAATTTTTTGTTAGGGTCTGGAACTAACCCTCATTCACTGTAATGAACTACAGGTAATGTTAGCAAGTTCACAAAGTAATGCCCCCTGGTGCAATATTTTTAAAATGCCTATTTGTAATCAATTTTTGCATGTGTGTCCTTGATCTTGCCAAATTGTCCTTGATTAAAAAAAGAAAAAAGGACATGATTTTAGGTTTCAAGTATTCGTTGAGTGAAAGATGGACATCCAATTTTTTTCCGTTAGAAAATACACACATCATAAATTTTACAATTATTCTGCCAGTGACCTTGAACTTGCCAGAATGAACTTGGAGCAAGATCAAGACACAACTGCAGGCATAAAAAAAATCTTTGTACCATGTATAAGGTTTCAGTGAATCTACATTACAAAGTACAGCTTGGAAAAGATTGCATATACAGACAGATGGCCAAGGTGATTACTATATCCCCACCCACCCACCTTTATTTGAGGGGGGGGGGGGGTATAAACAGCTTAAAGAAGGGACAATTAGCTCTCTAAAACCAATTCTCATTTACTCAGGAAACGATTCAATTTTGTACAAAATTTTAACATCTCACAATTGTGAATGTTAATTTAACACATTTGAGGTGTGTGCGTTTCTTTTTTTTCTTTTTTTTTTTTTTACTTGACAAAAGTACCTCCCCTTAATCTGAAGTGGGCATTTAAAAACAAAAAAATATGCTTTTTCAGTCTTTCTTACATTCAACTGCAAAAAATAAGAAAAAAAATTAAAAAATTTAAAAAAAACATTTGGAGACATAGATTATAAACTACAACAAGAGGCCCATGGGCCACAGCGCTCACCTGAGTAGTTTTTTCCCCTGCTGTTATTCACCTGATTTCCCCCCTTTTAATACCTATTGTGGCCCCGCCCTACCCCAAGGGGTCATGATTTGAATAATTTAGAATCTACACAACCCCAGGATGCTTCCACTTAAGTTTCAGCTTTTCTGGCCCAGTGGTTCTTAAGAAGATTTTTTAATGACCCCACCCTATTTTTGTTTTTTCTTGATTATCTCACCTTGTTAGGGGGCTTGGCCCTTTATTTTAACAATTTAAACTTCCCTTCACCCAAGGATGTTTTGTAATAATTTTGGTTAAAACTGGCCCAGTGGTTCTTGAGAAGAAGTTGAAAATGTGAAAAGTTTACAGACGGACGGACGGACAACGGGTGATCAGAAAAGCTCACTTGAGCTTTCAGCTCAGGTGAGCTAACAATTAGAAATGTGGTTACCTGATAGGCTTATCACAGCAAGGATTTTGGTGTAGGTGGTGGGACATTCCTTATGATCTTCCCTTCCAATGCATGTTTCTGATGAATTCTCATATGGGACATACATATCATTCTTAAAAAGACAAAGGAAATTCAAAAAATGCATATAAACCAGAAGGGATATTTATAAACTTTAATTTTGTAATTTTTGTATTAAAGTAACGTTCATTTTAAGGAAGTTCATATAATTGTGAAAAAAAAATTAAAAAAAAAAGTAAATAAGGCCAAAAATTTGTTTGTTTGCCCTCTCCCAACCGAGGATAAAAAAAATTGGGTAGGTAGGTAGGGGCAAATATTCTTTTAGTCAAAAACACCTGCAAATGTGAAGTTAAAATAGTTATTAATGAATAAAGAAAAATTTGTTTCCTGGAGGTCAAAAAATTTTTGAATCAGGCTGTTTTTAGTCAGACGGTCGGAAGAGGGCAAACAAACAATTCTTTTTAAAGATGACCAGCTGATTATTATTTACTTTCCAAACACATGGCTTGTGAAAAAGCACTACACTGTGGAGTTTTGTGCAGCATGTTTCACAGTAGTATGCTGTTGGACCACAGTCTGGACAGTAGATAATATGCATCGTCTCCTTGCCACAAAAACAACATTCCCATGTTGATGGGCACATTTCCTCAATTCTAGCCCTTAGCATTGAAGGCTGTACTGTTTCCCATCCTTCTCGTTCTTTAGTTTTTCTGGATACATAAGTCCTTACATCTATTTTTCAAAATAAAATTAATAAAATATTCTAAAGTTTGTAATACATAACAAATTGGTTCACATGCTTATCTCTGATAACTTTGTTGCTTTTCCTTTCTTGTTATTTTTTTACTAAGAGATTAGACGGTCTTGGAGGACCCATGATAGACAATGAGCAACAGATTTAAAGTAAACCAGAGAACTGTAATCCCTAAATCTCAATCGAGTCTGACACCTTGGTCCTGATGTTTGTCAGGAAAGGTTTCACAATTTTTTCCCACTTTATTCCCATGAAAAATTTTGACCTCATATTGTTGACCCACCCTTCACCCAAGAGGTCTTGGCTTAAGTGGTCTGAATCCACATAAGATGGGGATGCTTCAGTATCAACATGAAAACACTGGTCTTGATTTTTATAGAGGAATTTAGACAGTTCATAATCATTATATACATGTATTACCATGAAAAACTTGATTCTCGTTCTGGAAGTAAAAAAGAAATGTGGTGGTTATATTTAAAGTCCTTATTGCTATGAGGATGCATGTAAAATTAATTCATACAATTACCTTCCTGAACAACTGAAGTTGATGGCTGATCCAACAGTTCCTCTGTGGCAATTTTCTTTGGTTTCTTGGAACCTGAACATTTTGGCTCAGACTTCACAAATTCAATTTCTTTTCCCTCTTCCTTGTATTTAATTACTTTAATTTTTTGTGAATATTTTTTACTTCTAAGTGGCATCTTTGCTTTTAAGTGGCATATCTGAACAATAAAAATGAAAAATACCAACATGTAATTCTGGACATAATACACTCAATATTGACCAAAGCTTATCAACATATGACAATGATTTCAAATAATTATTTGACCTTGACATAGCCACTGCTTCACTATCTGATCCTCAGAATGTAACCAAGCTGTAGAGAATGTTAATATGTAAATGTTAACATAAATCAAAAAAAAAAAAAATTATGTCTAAATAATACCTTATCTTAAAATATGGGATCTAGCTATCAATACATAATAGTGATGAACATGGGCATAAGAAAGGGGGGAGGGGCCTGTGTCCCCCCAACAATTTTTTTTTTGCAGACATAATGATATAGAATATTATAGAAAACAAAGCTACTATATTTTGTATAAATATGCTCGTGTCCCCACAATAAACAAGAGGCCCATGGGATCATCTGAGCTCTTCCTGTTCTTAATCAGCAGATTCATCTTTCAATTGTGTGATACATTCCAATATAAATTGCCAGTTGTAGCCCCACCCTATCCCCGGGGTTTATGATGTGAACAAACTTCAATCTACACTATCTGTGAATGCTTCCATGTAAATATGACTATCATGGTTTTCCTGTTCTTGAAGAGATTTTCAAGCATTTTTTCTTATATGTATTCCAATTGCCCATTATGGCTCCACCCTATGCCCAAGGTCATGATTTGAACAAACTTGAATCTACACTACATGAGGATGCCTACATATTATGACTAATCATGACTATGCTGTTCCTTGGAAAAGGCTTTTTAAAAATATTTCCTTTGTTTTCCTATGCAATACTTTGATTGCCAATTTTGGCCCCACCCTTCCCCTGGGGGTCATGAATGTAATAAATTTAAAATCTACACTACCTGAGAATGTTTCTTTTTAAATATGACTGATCATGACTATGCTGTTTTTAAGAAGATTTGAAAAGATTTTTCCTATATATACCAATGTAAAACTTTGTTTGCCCAAAGTGGCCCTGACCTACCTCTGGGGGTCATGACTTGAAAAAAAAAATTCTTCTTTTCTGGCCCAAATAGTTCTTGAGAAGAAGATTTTTAAAGATTTTTAAATGACCCTAACTTTTTACTATTTCTTCATTACCTCTCCTTGGAAGAGAGTGTGGCCCTTTATTTGAACAAATTTGAATCCCCTTTACCAAAACAAACTTGTTGAAAGTGGCCCAGTGTTTCTGGAGAAGAGGATGCAATTGTAAAAAAGTTATTATCAATTTCAGTGAAGTGTGCCATTTGGCATTACGTGACAATCTATCTCGACAGATGCACCCAGCGTAAACAATTCACGCCCCCGGTATAAGAACTGTGTGATTGGTCAAATCATTTTGTCAACATTGACACGGAAATAGTCTGTTGCACAAGCAACCAATCAGGGATAAGGAGAGACTACTATTTACCTTGAGTGCAGCTGTCCTCATAGGTTGTGTCGTAATGCAAAAAGGTACACTTCACTGGAATTAATAAAAATGACAACAACAAAAACGACTACAACTAACAACGGACTAGTTCTTTTTATGGCTTGTTATGGAATTCTTGGTGGTGCCCCCTCCCCAACTGAAAATATATGATTGTACTCCCTCCTCTAAACTGAAATTGCTTCCTTCAGGTCTGATAAATACAAATGAATAAGTAATGTTGAATTTAATTTAATATTACAAAATATTGATAGATGGGGTTAAGTCAGACATAGGTGTGAGCAAGTGTCATGTGGCTGTGGGTAAATACATTGTAGAGGCTAGTCCTTACTTTGCAAATTCATCTTTTCAAAAGTTGTGGCTTTGTGTTGGGTCAACCAAAAGGTCAAAAGGATCAAAAGAAATGATTTAGGGTGCAACAATATATATTGTGATGCAGTGGGGGATACACATGATATGATAAATCAATACATAAATATAAGGGTATTTGCAAAGACAAAATAGCAAAACTTATTTTGAATATAGAAATCTTTTTTGTAAGAATTTAAAAAAAAAGTGAAAATATTCATTTTGGTTTATTTTTGGTTACAAAGTAGGCTACTAAATAGACTAGGTCTATAATAGAAAAAGATTTTTTAAACATGTTAAAAAAAGTGTCATAATTTAATCTATATTTCCCTTCCTTAAAGATGTAGAAACTTCATGATGTATTGCGCCCCCCCCCCAATTTGGCGGGGGGTTTTTTCAATTGAAAAGGGCGTACTGTCATTAATTTTTTTTTTTTTCAATGACCCATGTTCTTGGGAAATCAAAATACAAGAAGCAAAGACCTTTTTCCTGTAAAACATGTTAAAAGACAAAAGTTGCAAAGGGTTCTCTACATAGACCTATAGGCCTAGATTAATCTCAGCGAGATTCGTAGAGACTAAAAGTGTTGGTACGGTGTCTCTGCGGTCACCAGACCAAAATTTTTAGTCTCTACGAAGCTCGCTGAGATAAGGCCTAGATGGGAATTGAGAAAGATGGCGGCCAAGGGACAAAACTTTTGAAAAGCGTGGCTTCAACTTTCCTCGAGTTAGTACCTAGTAAGGAGGATGAGAACGATTAAAACGAGCCCCCTTTTCAATCAGCTGTTAAAACATTTTCTTACCTTCTACTGGACTGTTGACAAATGTTGCAGAAAGGTATGCCTGCGCCTTTGACCCATGGTACTGGTGTCCATCCACGTGACCGTTCTCAAGCTCCATCTTATCACGTGACTTCACAATGGGTACGGATAACAGAGACATTAAACAGATAGGCCTATGTATCCTACAGAGTGCAATTAAAGATGACCCATAATTTTGTGGGTATTTCATTAGGAAGTGTTAATTTATCACGCAGAGATATTCATGTTGTATTGTTTCATCGATAATACCACTACTCAGAGAAGCAGCGAGGATTTTTTTTTGGGGGGGGGGGGGGGGTCCTTTATACCAGTCTGTTATACTGCACCGTGCTACATCTGCAGTTTTTTTTTATTTTCTCTGCATGACGTGAACGTCCTACTTTTATAAAATAACAAATGTAGAAATTTTTATGGTTTATAATTAAAAAATATGTATATTATTTCTATCACAGTCAAATCTATATATAAGCCACCAACAGCTGATTAGCCTTTAATCATTTATATTAATTTGTAATTCTGAACAAATTATACGTATAGAGGAGTTTTAAAAAATACATGTACAATATTTATTATTTTTATAAATAATATACGGTCTATGCTTTAAGTACAACCATATACTAAATGTTAGGACCTATATAATTTATGCAATATGGATCTATAATGAATACAATTAACGTAAATCCTGACTTAAGCTTTAAATTGATAATGTGTTTGATGCACATGAAATATTTCTACTGATTCTGATTTAAGTATTGTGCATGAATATACGTAAGAGCTTGAAAAAAAAAAATCAAACTGAATGTATTTTAAATATAGAAGACTAAAATAATTTAAAAAAAAAAGGTATGAATACATATAGAGCAATATTACGAATCATATGTGTTCGTTTTTTTTTTTATTTTATATATATATATATATATATATATATATATATATATATATATATATATATATATATATATATATATATATATATAATGATTTTTTAAAAGTAATCCGCGCGCAATACGTTCTGTGCGAAAGAGAGCGAGGCTTTCCGTATTGCGTCTGGTGTTACTGTTCTGAACGCTAACCCCAATAGTATATGGTATAATGGTAATACCACAGACAGCATTGAGAGCTGTAACCCCGTTAACTTTTTTGTCGGTTCAGAGCTGTAACTCTGTTCGTATCAGGTGAGAAACAGGAACAATATAATTATTGTCAATTTGAAGTTCAGGCTTAGACTTGCATATATTAGCATTTTAAAATAATTCAGAATCATTATTTAATGAGGAATTTAAAAAAAAAAACTTATACTAGCTTCTGGATTTATTTTGAAAGAATTCATCACATAAATCAAATACAGTAAAACACGCTTATAACGAAGTGCCAGGGACAAATGATTTCGACTCGTTATAAACATAGTTCGTTATATCCGTTAGTATCACAATACAGTTTAAAGTCACAGGGAATGAAAATCACTTCACTGTAAGCGTCAATTCATTATGAGCGTGTTTTACTGAATAACGTCCCCATAATTTGATGACAGACTTTGCGTGTAACACGAAATTACATGTAACCTTATTCACTTCGGTGCCAAACGCAACGAAGCAAAAGGGAAAAATATACTCGTAAATCTTAACTCTTTTATTTACATTTAATTTAAAGACATTTAATTAAAAAATATACATATGATCATGAATTATGGGCTGTTTTTACACTCGTGAAAAAGAATCATTAAATACTCTTTCGCTTAACAATATATGCTTATTTTGACTTTATGCATGTTAAGTTTTTTTTTATTCAATTAAAAATTGGGGGCCAGGATTTTATGCATTTATAGATGTAAATAATTTGCCTTGCTTGGTTGTAAAGCAGTAGTGACATTTCCATGATCAGCGTATCTTTAATATATAATGCAGTTATGCATAAAATCATTAATTGAAAAACGATAATGTTACTGAATATATTTTGATCAGATATCAAGTTCAATTGAAAATCTGATGCTTCTTTTTAAAGGGAAGGCATGCATCAAATCCCCTGTACTGCCTTCTGTATACTATTTAAACCACCCAAGTGTAAAAGGTAAACATACAAAGGAAACTCGATCATTTCTTCATTCTTGTTCCAAGATCCAAATGAAGTTTATCACTGAGATTGAAATGCATGGTTGAAAAGCTTCTAAACAACTTTTTAAGCATACATAGGATTCTATGTGTCATTAGCTTGTACACTTATGATTATAAACAAGGCATTATTTTAAAAGATTTCTGCACGATTTATTTTGTAACTCTCGATTTTTTTACATAAAAATATTTAAACCTGATACTCAAGTCAACGACATTATTTTCGTCAATGGTGTTTTATTTTTTCATTTCTATGCACCAATGCCCCAGAAAAGGTTTGACGTGGCTAATGTTTGCTATTCAGCCGATGGTTAAAATGGTTAACACCCACTGTTATTTCATTACACCTCCATGCAGAAATGCGTCAGGTACAGACAGGAAATATTCATTTGGACATATACATTGATTAGTCGTCTGTAATCTGATGTAAGGTTGCAAAATCTGTAAGTAATACTGTGTCAACATTTCTTTGCTCATTTAAACGTAGCTGAACACTTGAATCGTAACAACTAACTTAGTTCAAAATTTTACCGATCTTTATATAAACAACAATCATATTTAACTATGTATACATTTTTAATCCATGGTATATATGACAGAATGTACATTATTTATAGAAAAGAACACGTGATGGCGATAAGACCTTTCAGCATTTTTTTATTCACCATGGTCAATGTATGGAAATTCAGCAAAGGAGGTAAAGAGATTTCGTTACGTAATTATGCATTACATATGTATTACTGAGTACGCTCTTTAGAGTTGACAGGAAATTAAAACATTTTTGATGGCCAATGGTATAGAACAATTTCTTTTTCTATCCATGGAGGTTTAAAAACACAGCCTAAAATCCAACAAAAGTTTTCATTAATACATGATACGCTTCCGGAATTCCTTCGGTGCATCAGAAAGTTGTTCAAGGGGATGGGGTGGGGGCAATGGGGAGGGCATGGTAGAATATTAGAGATTGAATGAAAAATTTAAGAATTATAATCATCAGTGATAAATTACAATATATAGAATATAACTGAGACTTCTGAAAATTAAAACAAACTCGGTCTTTTTTGGATTCAGTGTAAAATACAAGTACAAGAAATTTAAACTTTGCCCTATTATCATAAAGCTATAAAATACATAAAGAAATACATAACGTGTTTATACCGGTCCTGTGTGTTTTTGAAAAAAGTACTTTGCCTTTCTTGTTATAAGAATGAGAATTGATTTATGTTTAACTTGTTGAAATGGGTGTACTCAAAGCAATATGAAAACTAAGACAGTATCGATGCCTTATATTTAATCGGAAACATATGACATATCTGACAGAATATCACAATTTTTTCAATAACCTTCATATTCAGAGAAATTGTAGACGTTATGACTAATTATAAATACATGTTTAAGAACACAATTATTGGTAGGTGCAATTGTTATGGGGGAAATGTCTTGGTAAAATGCAAAACCTCTATTGTCACTGTAGTAAAAATCCCTTTTAAAGCATGAAATGTGAAATGAAATATATGGAGTTAACGAACAGTATTCAAGCTCAAAACTCTATTTAAACAATACAAATCAGGAGCAGAGCAAACACGGACCTCTCACAGATCAGAGGTGGAATCAGGTGCCATGTAGGAGTGAGCATCCCCTGCCGACCTGTCACACCCCCCGTGTACTCCTTGTCATGATCGGGATATAACGGAAAATCCGTTGACAATTCAGAGTGTAAATAATGGCCTAACAATTAGTATGAAAAACGTCAGTCAGAATTTGACTTAATGATTAGGTTGTATTTGCTGACAAGGTTATTGTATCGACCATAGAACTTACGAAATGATGACTTTCTAAAAACGAAACTGTTGATATTCTTATTTCATCAACCTGTTTGTCAATAACTTACCTCGTTTTAGAAATAGTTTATACGTAGAGCATGCTCTTGCTATCGAATCAACTGAGAGTTATAAACCCCATATGGAGATGATAATGGTATATTGCTGCATGTTCAAAGGACCATGTAGCGATGCAAATTGTGAGAAGTCAAACAGACCTCTGAAAACGGAGGTGGGATCAGGTGACAAGGAGGAGTACCGTTAAGCATCCCCTGTCCACCGGTAACAGCCCCTTATGATCGAATAAACGGAAAATCCGTAGAAAATTTAGTGTGGAAATAATGGCCTAATTTGTATAAAAGACGTCAGTTAACATTCGACTAAAAGACAGATAGCATTTGCAAACAAGGCCATTGTATCTACCACAGAATTATTCGTTTTGGGGTATACTTTGTGCTCTCTTGCATCACTGCTCTATAGCTATATGCCATTGTTTAATATAAGAGATGATCATCTCCTTCACTCTGATTTTCATCGACAAACGTAGGTAACATCAGATGTAAAGTTCTATTGAATCTTTCAATCAAACCATCAGATTAGTCTGTAAGGTGCAGTAAGGGGCTTAGCAATTTTTAAAAGCTGGCATAATTTGAAAATAAGTTGGAATCGCATTAGCATCCCTGGTCTGTATGGATACACAAAGGTGTACCAAATCGGCAACTGAATTTTCAGCTACTAATTTGTCAGCTTCTAATTGAGTACACGTATGTGTATTTTGTATGTGTAGGCAATGCATATGCCTCGATTCTGGATCGCGGCAATTTTGACTTGATCGTCTTTTGTGCCATCGACCGAGATGGCTTCTTTAAATAAAACACTTATGTTTTAATTTCAGTTAAGCCTTCCTGAAACGATCAAATACCGAACCTAAATTGTTTTAGAGTTTCTTGGAAAGTTATTTCCAAATATAATTACCTCCTGTAAGTAGACGAGACATTTTTCTTCCATTGAAGTCCGCATAACACGGCTTCCGTTCGTTCGAATGTTGCAGGATTATTAAAAAGTCCAAAAGTGACTGAAAAATTCAATAAGTCCTTTGTAAGCAGCGAAGAATTTTTCGTTTATTTTTAACTTGCCAGTAACCACTAGCTAAAACTAGTGCAAAAGTACTCTGCACCTGGCAATGAATCAAACGCTTCGTCCACTCTATGTAGCAAATAAGCGTTTTTGACAGTGACGGAATTTAAACTTCGATAATAGATGGAAAAACCTACGGAAAAAAGCTTTTTTTAACGAGAACGATAGGCGATTCCCAAGGTGAGCTACTCGTTTCGATCACTACTTTGTGTAACGTGATTTATCTCACGTA
Organism: Saccostrea echinata; assembly: GCF_033153115.1. NCBI lineage: Eukaryota > Metazoa > Mollusca > Bivalvia > Ostreida > Ostreidae > Saccostrea > Saccostrea echinata. The sequence goes on from NW_026889753.1 coordinate 6,544,342, forward strand.
AGGCATTATTTCGCTGAGATAATGGTAATTCTCGGAGGTAACTGGTTTTGCGTCACCGTTCTTATCTCAATTCTATGCTCGGTAAAGTCATTTCGACCTAAGTAACTATTAGGTCCGAAAAATATACTCAACAAAAAAAGTTAAGCGCTACTTATTTTTTTTTTCAATATAACTTTATTATGGTGTATTTTGGGGGTCATAACTGAGCGTCTGTACATGTTCATGAATTGTTATTCAATCGCACTCTTGATTTGTACTCCGTTTCCTGTAGTTTTGTTATTAAAAGTTTGGCGTTATCTGCATTCATCTGAAATGGTTGTCTTGAATACTCATTGGCTATTTTCTAAAGGAACAGGTTTTGATACTTTGTTAACAAATTAGTCTTTTGTACGGCATTATGCTGGCGCCATCGGCGACATTTAATTTTAATGGATGACAGTGGTCAATATTTGGAAGAGGAAACAATCATAGAGATGGATTAGATATAAGCCAACTTGTTTTTATATTCCTATAAAGCAGAATTTATTTATTTGTTTGCATATTGTTTTTATGGAAAAAAAAACAAACACTTGCTGTGGCCTTCAAGTCGACATTTAGATATTTCAACGACGTGTTATCAATTAGCAATAGTTACTTCCATTCATATATCGACTCGATATATCCCAGTGAACATGAAATAAAAGTCACCACAAAGTCTGCCACATCTGTTTCATACTTTTATATTTTACTTACTTTAGACGATAAGGGCCAACTAACAACTAAGTTTTTGACAAACGAGTTTACTTCAGCTTTTCCATCGTCAACTTTTCTTTTTTATGGAGTAATATTCGCTATCACCTGCATATGATGTTTACGCCTCCCAACGTATTCGATACTCAAGAGCATGTTCTGAGTACGATCAATTTTCAAACCGAGGCAGGCCACTGACAGATAAATTGATGTTACATGGACTTCAACAACCTCATTTAAAATCAGCATTTTGTAAATTCTATGGTTGTTATAATTACTTTTTTTATTTCATGACAAGGAGCACACGGCGGGTGTGACAGGTCGGCAAGGGATGCTCACTCCTCCATGGCACCTGATCCCACCTCTGATGTTTTGGAGGTCCGTGTTTTCTCTGCTCTTATTTTGTACTGTCTAATGGACTTTTGAGATTGAAAACTGTTCGTTATCTCCATATATTTCATTAACAAATCTTACCTATCATTGGGTCTTATTTTGGCTGACGTTTTTCATCCTTATTGTTAGAACTGTTTTTATACTTGATTTTACTACGGAATGTTTTCTACCTGATCAATACATAGGGCTGACCGGTCAGAAAGGGATGCTAACTTCTCCTAGGCACCTGATCGCACCTCAGGAATTTTGAAGGGACTGTGTTTTATGCTCTGTTCACAGATTTGTATTGTTTGTGGATTTTTTTTTAAATCAAGCACTGTTCATAATCCCCACCTTTTTCATTGGTCAGTGAGATCACCTGACCTTAATCCATCCAATAAAGCAAGCGTTGGGCATGCACCAAAAACATAATTCAGCAACGCAAAACCAACCCAACACACTTCGTTGAACTTGAAATAGCTCTCCTTTCGGAATGGTCGAGAGTTCTTTAGAGTAACTTCCGAAATTTAATTAATTTTCCAAAATCGAGGCAGAAAAATGAACAGGAAAAGAGGTGGTAATATAAGCTGCAGATACTGACAACAAAGTCCTGACTGTTCAGGTTCATTAAATATCCGCAAAATCCTGAATATTTTGTTTCATTTAAAAACCAAGGCTGATGGATATTCTCGGTGTTATTCCAATTAAATTTGTTCAATTTTTTATCAATGGAAAATTGGGCTGACTCTATTAATTGTTTTAGTCATCATTTCATAAGTTCTATGGTCGATACAATGACCTTGTCAGCAAATACAATTTATCATTGAGTCAAATGCTGACTGACGTTTTTCATACAAATTGTTAGGCCATTATTTACACACTGAATTATCGACAGATTTTTTTTGTTATTTCCCGACCATGACAAGGAGCACACGGTGGGTGTGACCGGTCGGCAGGGGATGCTCACTCCTCCATGGCACCTGACCCCACTTCTGATGTTTGGAGGCCCGTGTTTGCTCTGCTCCTATTTTGTATTGTTTGATGGACTTTTGAGCCTGAATACTGTTCGTTATCTTCATATATTTCATTTAGATAATTGTAAAGATTACATGTACGATTATTTTTCTACATACATATATTGACAAAATACATGTATTATTAATAATAGTGGAAAAAATAAAATTCCTCTACATGTAGTTCGTCCTTAATTTGTTGAGTGTATGCATGATGAATTGTCTAAATTTATTTTTCTCGTCGACTGTAAGCTTGCTTGATACACTATCCATATAATCCGGTGATCGTGAATGCCAGAATCTGTCATTTGAAAATTCCTAAAATTCATTATTCCGGAATTCTTACACTCCATGTTGACGGACTCGAAAGGTTCTAAACTAGCCAACTGTTTATTTTCCGTTATACAGGGTGTGTTCCATCTTGACAGGTGCAGGGTTCTCCATCATTTCAAATTTGACTGTGGTGCAAGACTTTTGCGAAGTGCTAATTTTCGCGTTATTTCACGACCGAATTCGTGAAAAATTAAAAACACAAAACTCTTCTGAATCGCTATACATTTCAATATAGAATTTAATGGTATGAAGTATTAGCGAATTGAAAAATAAAGAGGATGTTGTACTTACTATATTATTTTCCCTAAAAGTGTGGTAGATAATATGAAAAAATTAAAGAAAAAAAAGACGTTAAATGTTGTCATATGCAAAAGTATAAACCACTCAATGTAGAATTATAATTGATTCAAATCAATTTGTAATTATGTTTTAAATGAAATGTAATTTAGTCACACAGCAAAATATGATAAATTTTGTGCTTTTAGATAGAGAATCCCCAATGTTTTGAAAAATTGCCTACTTGAAACAGAACGGACTTTAAAATTAACATTAAAATAATATCCCTTCAAAATGCAAGATGGGTACGCTTAATTCCACCACATTATATCGGGTCTAGTGATTAAGCACGATGACGATATACAACGTAGGTCTTTTTGAACCTGGTTCGAATCCTGGAGTGGCTAATATATATACCTAATATTTTTTCCATAAAATAATGAAAATATAATGAAATATCAATTTGAGAAAAGAGATTATCCCAGTATGAAGTTCTTAAGAGTAATATTTTAATTACATTCATTTTTTTCGCTCTTTACTGTAATCTCAAGATAATAAAACACAGGATTTCATATCATTACATGACGGTGTAATCACTGTAATGAAAAATGAAATTTAAAAAAAAATGATTATGACATGTTTTTGTTATCATTAAGTAGTGGCTCAGATCTGACTTAAAACAGTACGTCCCAGCTTTAAACGATTAAATTGAAATTAATGACGTTCTCGAGTTAAATTATTGGATGTAGCATCTACAATTTAGATATGGAACACAACTGTAATTTAAAGAAATACACACTCTATAGTATATCAACATCTTTTTACAAAAAAAATACTGTTTAAGGTACATATTGTGTTATTTATTGCTGTTAATTCTCCCTCTCTATACAGCTTCCTTCTCATACATGGATGATATACAGGCAGTGACATGTACATGTATACAGTATTCATAAGTTGTATACAATCCAACAGGTAGCCCATGTTCGATAAAATAATATATAAATAAAAGATAAGTGGAATGTTAAAGTTGCATAATGAGTCAAAACTATGTGTTTCTTTTAAGAAAATTGTATCACAAAACAAAAGATTTCTGTGAAATATGAATATAGCGAAGTTTTGACTACTCAACTGCACTGTAAAGCAAGAAAAAAACTGCAAAATATAAGTGCCGGAAAAACAAATGTTGTATCTATCGCTTTGTTTTTATCGTCGTCAACAATGTCAAGGTCACGCGTCCTTTATTTTTAGCGTGAAACTTGTAAACAACATTGAATTGGGGCAAGCAGAAATAAGGAATAAGTTATGATCATCTTTTTTGAAGATTGTATCAAAATTCTCAGTCATCCGACATTTATATCTATGGAATTGAAACCATGATAAATTCTTCAACTTTTGAGCGCATGCGTACAATAAAGAGGAAGAAGTGAAGCAATATTTTTGTGATGGGTTATATAAAGATTTCTTTTTACTTTTATTTTTATCCATTAAATTAGATTTTTAGGTCACCTGAGTCACTCAGGTGACCTACTGCTATCTGTTTTCGTCGTGCGTCGTCCGTTAACTTTTGAACATTTTTAACTTCTTCTCTGGAACCGCTCAACCAATTTCAACCAAATTTGGTATATAGCATCTATGGGTGAAGGGGAACAAAAATTGTGAATTTCATGGTCCCTGCCCCCCCCCCCCCCGGGGCCTGAGGGGTGGGGCTAAAACCACCAAAAATAATGCAATCTTTAAAAATCTTCTTCTTTACTCCTGGACATCAAGCAGTCAAACTGTTGGCATCATTGTAACAAGCATTGAGGCCTCTACCAAAATTGTGAAATTCATGGCCCCAGAGTCAGGGGTTCTGGTGTTAGGGCGGGGCTCTATTGATTATATAGTGAAAATGCATTAATTCTTTGAAAATCTTCTTCTCTGCTCCTGGGTATTAAATAAAGGAACTAAGTACATAGTTATGATGAGCAAGAGTGCTTATTCCAAAATTGTGAAATTCATGGTCAGGGTCAGGGGTTCTGGTGTTAGGGCGGGGCTCTATTGATTATATAGTGAAAATGCATTAATTCTTTGAAAATCTTCTTCTCTGCTCCTGGGTATTAAATAAAGGAACTAAGTACATAGTTATGAAGAGCAAGAGTGCCTCTTCCAAAATTGTGAAATTCATGGTCCAAGGGTCAGGGGTTCTGGTGTTAGGGCGGGGCTCTATTGATTATTATAGTGAAATGCATTAATTCTTTGAAAATCTTCTTCTCTGCTTCTGGATATTTAATAAAGTAACTAAGTACATAGTTATGATGAGCAAGAGTACCTATTCCAAAATTGTGAATTTCATGGCCCCAGGGTCAGGGGCTCTGGTGTTAGGGCGGGGCTCTATCAACTATATAGTGAAAATGCATTAATTCTTTGAAAATCTTCACCTCTGCTCCTGGGCATTAAGGTGACTAAGTACATAGTTATGATGAGGAGGTGGGTCCCTTCCAGAATTGTGAAAGCCATGGCCCCTGGGTCAGGGGTTCTGGTGTTAGGGTGGGGCTCTATTGATTATATAGTGAAAATGCTTTAATTCTTTGAAAATCTTCTTCTCTGCTCCTGGGTATTATTTAAACAAACTAAGTGCATGGTTATGATGCATAAGGATGCCTTTTCAAAAATTGTGAATTTCATGGCCCCAGGGTCAGGGGCGGAGCTCTATTGATTATATAGTGAAAATGCATTGATTCTTTGAAAATCTTCTTCTCTGCTACTGGAGAGTATTTAAACAAACTAAACATGATTATTTAAACATGATTATGATAGACAAGGATGCCTCTTCCAAAATTTTTAAATATATGGCCTCAGTTTTTTGGGTTCTTGAGGAGGGGGGGGGCTTTATTGATTATATAGTGAAAAAGCATTAATTCTATTAATTAATCATTAATTAGTCCTGTCTGCTCCTTTGTGTTGAGCTGATAAATAAATTGCTTAGCTATGATGAAAATGGGAACTTCGAACAGAATTTTTAAACCTTGTGGTCCTGGAGTCAGGGCTTCTAGCATAATGGGGGGGGGGGGCTTTTGATAATATAGTGGAAGAGTGTTAATTCTTCGAAGTCCATAGTTATGATGATGAGGGTACCTCTTCCAAATTTGTAAATTTCTTGACCCTTGGTCTTGGGTTCTGGTGTTAGGGTAAGGCTTTGTTGAATCTGTAGTGAAAATGCATTGTACCTGTGAAATTCTTCTCTGTTTCTGGGCATATCGGAAGCAAACTGAGTAAAAGTTTAAATGATATGAGTAAGCGTATTTCTACCAGATTTTTAAACATCTGGACCATTCGTCTAAGCATTCTGGTCCTGGGCAGGGCTCTATTAACTTGCATTCTACTGAGAGAAGTTATTCCCCTTTTCCACTCATCTTTGATAATTAATCACTGTAAATAATGTATTTGAAAGGTTAATAGAATAAGATAATTATGCAAGAATGTTTATCGTATAATTCAAAGAGTACTTTCTTAGTTTTAATAATCAGGTAGACCTGTAAGTAATAGATAAATAAAAATGAGACAAAAATAACTTATCTTACTAAAAGTTCTTCAAAGACCATAGGAGAGGTCAATGCTAGAGGTCTTAATATGGGTTTAAAAATAGTACAGAAGCACTAATAGTTTGTTAATAGTCTGCATGGGGATAGTGTTAAGTGGGGGACAAATTAGAACTTAATTTATGAGTTGATACTGAATACTAGACTAATTATTTTGTTGATCCTGATCTTCCTACTTCTCTCGCTTTAGGGCAACAATGCTTCATCTATCAGTGTATTTAACTTCTAAATTGTTGTATTATACTCAGGTGACCGTTAAGGCCCTTGGGCCTCTTGTTTAGGTTCTGAAACCTTTAATTTTCTGAAACCTAATATCTTCAAGAACTGAACAAAATTTGCATGTGTCATGCAAAAATTCTACTGTTGTCAATTTTCCCGTTTGTCCGTCACAGTGTCACTTTAACAAGGTTATGCCAGCCTAATAAATAATGTACGTAGCTGTAACTAAATTTAGAATTCACTCGTCATGTGTCGTAGGTATTTAAATGAGGAATAATCATGAGTTTCTGCAACACCCTCTTTAGTAATGTTAAATGCAATTAATAGATATCGGTATAGTACATGCATCTACATAGCGTACAAAGAATGTTACCAATAGATAAGTGTACTGTCAAAATAGTGTGAAAACAGAGTGTTTGTCTCACTTCAATCATGCGTTAGATCTAGTGAGGATTTAGAAGATAATTGATTGTGCAAGCCAAGTAATGGGCAGTAATTAGAGTAAACTGACGGGTTACCATTATTTCGTTACTGAAAAACGGTACATAATTTAGAGTTTCGTTTTCAGAATTATAGATTTATGTTCCTGATCGACAACGATCTTACTGTGGCGCTAATATTTTACTGTGGCGGAACTATGGTGCTGTTTTTTTTAACTGTGGCGGGGCCGCCACATTAAAAGGCCCATGGAGAACCCTGAGGTGGTATCTTAACAGAAAATACAACAGAAGATTCGGAAGTTTTCATTTATGCTTCATTTATGCTTTTGGTATGAGAACATCAAATCTTCTCTTTTTTATTTGCTCAGCAATGCAAGTTGTATTATCTGTTATGTCTCCCTTAATATTGCAAGAAAGCAACATCTCAGATTCAAGGGGTATCTCTGTTTATTCATAATTATTACTCTTGTGCAAGTGTTATCTTAACGTTTTTCCTTATACAACTGGATATTAAATTCAGAGGACATCAATTTTCATCTACTAGTATCCAACAGGACTTTGTTGTCAGGAAATCTATCTCCAGAAAGACTCCCATTCCGCAATTACAATCGGATGCTCAAATTTTGATCTATTTATAAGAATTGGAAAAATTACATTTTCCGAAACACGTTGGGTTTCGCCCTCTGCTGTTGTTAACGTATCTGCTACCTCAGTTAAAATTGATATAGGACTCATTTTCTCGTATACCCCAATCGACAGCAGGGAGACAGATGAGCATGTATCGATGAGCTTTGCACGCTCACATCACCAGTCCTAATCTTTGGAAACCATGCAGCAGCTGTTTGAAATAGGTAACAACCTAATAAAAGATGGGGCTTGTTAATATTAGCTCTACTGGTCGGAGACCAGAAGAGCTTATGCGATAGTATTGTGCCCATCGTCCGTCCTTCTGTCGATAAACAATTTTTTAAAATGCTAATCCTCCTACAGTTTTTTGTCCGATTTCAAGATAACTTGGTGCACTAGTACAGGACTTTTGCGAGGAGTGCTGACTTTTACAGTTGACGGCTTACTTTTACACTAGGACAATGTACGGAAGCTCTTCTACGATATAAATATTTAAGTCAACATTTAATTAAACGAAAATAACGGGTTATTTCAAAGCACAAATAAATTGCCCTTGAAGAAAACGACAACCACCCTACCCTTAACTTCCAGCCTTCACATGTTAGTGCCCCTAACACCATACCTATGACCACTAGAAATATTTTCCCATCTATTATCAACTCTGTACCTCCATACATGATACAGGTTTAAATGTCAAAGTAAACAGTCAACTGTAAAAGCAGTGCTTCTCGCAAAAGTCCACAATGCAGATATATAATTCTGTCTATCGGTTTTCGATTTCGACTAGTACAATAAAGATACATAATTCTGCCTATCGGTTTTTGATTTCGACTAGTACAATAAAGATACATAATTCTGTCTATCGGTTTTTGATTTCGATGAACGGTGTTGCCAAGGAAAAACATTCCGAATAATTCGTTCATCCTGCGTTCACGTTCTGCGTTCGCACACTGTTCATAAAACGTTTGCCAAATTACGTTCAGCGTACACAACCGTTCATTCGCCGTTCGTACAGCGTTCGCTCATCGTTGACTCCGTTCGCTTACTGTTCAAGTGGGAAAGGCTAACGTTTCAAGAATATGTGAGATAAAAGAAAGTTTATAATCAAAGATGCCAGTAAAGTCTTTTTAGTATTGCACATTAGTAAATAATTACATGCAAATGTCATGAAGTACTTTAATTCAGACGTGAAGAGATTCACTTCATACAAATCGATATAAAGTACATCAGAGTGATACATGTAACTATGGTAAATCCCCGTTTCAGTTCTCTCTATAATAAACCAAGTTTTGAAAGTGATATTTATAGTAGATCAAAGCGTCAGAGTTATAACTATAGTAAAAACAAAGTGTCAAAGTTATCACTATAGTTTACTATCGTATTTCTTTTTGTAGGGGATTCTAGTAGACTTTTCTTTCCCAATTAATTAGTTCATGGGAGTACTCGTATAACTAAAATAAATATATTCGTATTTGCTTAAATCGTCCCATTTTCATCTCAATGATTTTTTTATACAGTGGAAACTCTTACGTGTTCATCCTCAAGTTCTATTCAAATTGGTTCAACAACCACCACAACTTTCCAATTTGGAGATGGCAGCAAAACCTATAATACGCAAGTCTTTTTTTCACAATTGTATTTTTATTACATATGTATTTTCTATTTCTATTGCTTGAATACTTTTTTGATATTTTAAATAAATTTTGTTCAGTCAATGAGAACGCATTCATTAATCTGGTAAGAAACGTTTCAAAACACTGCTAGACTAGTTTAGACAACATGTATAGGCGCTTAGTTGTGCTTCAGTGTCAGTAAATACTAGTCGATTTTTATATTACCTGAGTCATTCAGGTGACCTTTTGCTATGTTTTTGTCTTCGTCGTCCATTGTTCGTCGGTCGTAAACTTTTGAACATTTCCAGCTTCTTCTCTTGAGCCGTTGAACCAATTTCAACCAATTTTATCATATAGCATCAGTTGGTAAAGGGGTATACAAATTTTGAATTTCATGTTTCCTCCCCCTCCGGTCCCCTCGGGGCCTGAGAGGTGGGGTTAAAACCAGCAAAATTAGTTCAATCTTTAAAAAGCTTCTTCTTAAGTCCTGGATATCAAGCAGTCAAACTGTTTGCATGATTGTAATAAGCATTAAGCCCTCTCCCAAAATTGTGTCAGGGGTTCTAAAGTTAGGACGGGGCTCTAATGATCATATAGTGAGAATGCATAAATTATTTAAAAATCTTCTCTCCCCTTGTATTTTGATAAGATAAACTAGATGTATGGTTATAATAAGCAAGGGTGCCTCCTTCAAATTTGTGGCTCCAGGGTCAAGGGTTCTGAATATAGGGCGAGGCTCTTATGATCATATAGTGAGAATGCATTTATTCTTTAAAAATCTCTTCCTCTCTCCCTGTATATTTAGTAGATAAACTATGTGCCTGGTTATGATGAGCAAGAATGCCTATTCCAAAATTGTGAAAATTGTGGCCCCCGGGTCAGGGGTTCTGAAGTAAGGGCAGGGCTCTAATGATCATTTAATGAGAATACATAAATTATTTTAAAATCTTTTCTCGCCTTGTATATTTAAAAGGTAAACTAGGCGCACTGTTATGATAAGCAAGGGTGCCTCTTTCAAATTTGTGAAATTTATGGCCCCGGGGTCAAGGGTTCTGAAGAGAGGGCGAGGCTCGTATGATTATATAGTGTGAATACATAAATTATTTAAAAATCTTTCTCCCTGTATATTTAGACGATAAACTGTATGTGCCTGGTTATGATGAGCAAGGATGCCTTTTCCAACATTGTGAAATGTTTAACCCCAGGGTCAGGAAGTCTGGCGTTGCGTTAGGATGGGACTCATGATCATACAGTAAAGATGCATAAATTCTTTAGAAATCTTTTCCTCTCTCCCTATATCTGTAGAAGACAAGCTACGTGCCTGGTTATGATGAGCAAGGGAACCCCTTTAAAAATTTATGAAATTTTTGGCCTCGGGGTCAGGAGTTCTGGCGTTAGGCCGGGACTCTGATGATCATATAGTGAAAATGCATAGATTATTCAAAAATCTTTTCCTCTCTCCCTGTATTTGTAGAAGATAAACTATGTGCATGGTTATGATGAGCAAGAGAATCCCTTTCAAAAATTGTGAAATTTGTGGCCCCGAGGTCATGGGTTCTGCAGTAAGGGTGAGACTCTAATGATCATATTGTGAGAATGCTTAAATTCTTTTACAATCGTCTTGTCTCTTTCTCTAGAGATGAACTAGGTGGCTGCTGGTTATGATGAGCAAGGGTGCCTCTCCAAAATTGTGAAATTTGTGGCCCCAGGGTCAGGTGTTCTGGAGTTAGGGTGGGCCTCTAATGGTCATATAGTGAAATTGTATATATCTTTGAAAATCTTCTTCCTGCTTTGGTATTAAGCAATCAACATTTTTATCTACATGTAATTGCATAGTTATGATAAGCAAATGTGCCTTTTCAACAACTGAGAGAACAAGAGAGACCAATAATAGAGGGAATGCAATCGGTATTCTAATAATGCTGAAACACGTTTGTTTTGTTTAGTCGGAATGGTGATAGTGACAAATGGGGGCGGGTACAGAGAAGTAAATAGATTTGATTTAACATTTGTTACCGAGTAATAGACTAATTATTTTTTTGATCCCTGATCTTCTGATTTCGCTTGCTTTTGGACAACAAAACTTCGATAACCTATCTGTTTATTAATTTTTATTTTATTTTATACATCTGCGGACCCTTTACAATGTTGTGTTATACTCGGTTGGCCGTTAAGGCTCTTGGGCCTCTTCTCATTTAATAGCGAGCGACGCTTCACGCCGCTCGTCACTGCGAGCTCTTAAAGCAACGCCTGGGCGAAGAAAACATTCGGGCTGTCTGCAATTTTTTCTCCGCAGTAAACTCAATACCGATAGTGCTTCATAAATTGCATATGGCGCCCAAACGAATTCTCGCTATAACCAAACAAATAAGCTAAACCTGATTTAATGGATATTACAGATAGATTTAACCTTTTTGTGTAAAATAACAAATTTCAGATTTCGTTTTGGATATCCAACTATAATACGACGTCATGTGACGTCAGTTTCGACATGCGGTTTGAATAGGTGGATCGCCCCTGTGGTCGCGCCGTCAACACACTGAATGCAATTTTGCTCCAACGATTACAAATTAAATCTGATATTCAGAATTTTTTCTTTTGCTTTTCGATTTTTTTTGGTTGTGCACACATACCTTACTGGGTCTATTTTAAAGAAATAGTCCTTTTACTTGACTATTTTATAAAAGAATAAAAGTCATTTATCTCGGGGAGAGTTGTACTGTTAAATTGGAAACTTTGACAATGTGGAAACCCTGATGAAATTTACGAATCCCTAATAATAGTCAACGTTTACACTCGTCAACTTTTACATTTGTGTCAAAAGTACTGTTAAATTCTAGTTGATAGTTTCCACTCGCCGTATTTCTAAAGACCAAAATCGTCAAACTTTCAACCATATATATAACCACTTTTACCGTATCGGTAATGAACCTCAAAAATAATAGATGGATAATGAACTACTTTTTTAAATAGACTGTTGTCATGTACGTGGACATTCACAGCAACTGATACATCTGCAAATCTCGTCATTGGACAAAGACTAAAGTGTGGGGATGGCGATGAACTATCATTACATGACGGTACTTATGACATACATTTAAGTTCTTAAATTGTATGTTCCAAAAGTTAATTTGATCATTTTCGATTTTTAAAATAAATATTACCATGAACAGGAGGTGGTAGGCCTAAAACAATTTCTTGCTGTGTTGATTGCACAAAAACTCCAGAAGTCACAGGACCTACAGCAACGATCGGCTTCACCTCAGACGGGACTCGAAATCCCAATGACATAGGATTCTATCTCGACATATTTGCTGGGAAAGATGAATGTAAGTCATAAAATGTTCAAACTGCATGTTTTCAGAAAATTCCGTCTTGTTTAAAATAATTGCGTTCTTTCAAAAAGTCCAGTGGATGTTCTGATGAATAACCTTCAGACAAACTGTAACTGTTCAAATAACTAAAAACACACTGAGGTTTTCATATAAAGTCAGAAACGTTTCCATGCGTCCATGGAAAGATTAAGATCTAGATTTGCAAAACTTTTTAAAAAAAAAAAAAATTAATTTAGGGGAAGTCAATTTGATTGGGGGGGGGGGGGGAGGGCAAATTTTTCCGAGTCAGATTATTAATTTTCATGTCGGTGAAGGACAGATTTATTTCCAAGATGATCGAGGACAGACTATTTATTTTCTTCTTCACTGAAAGAAGTCTTGACAATCAAAAAATAAGTGCATGTAGCATCAGTGAAGTATAATACATTACCGCTCAATTTTATTTTGTTGTTTCCGTATTTTTTTTTCACTGTTAAAATAGCACCGACAAAATATATCCAAATAATATAAGTTACAAACAACACAATATGGCATCTTGATCCTTCAATATCCATATCTAAAGTTTTTGTTTGTTTGTTGTTTAACGTCCCTCTCGAGAATTTTTTCACTCATATGGAGACGCCACCACTTGCCGGTGGAGAGCTGCAAATTTATACCTATACTCGGCACTCAGGGCCATTGAGCAGTGATTTTTTTTTCATGCCAACATCTACTGCGACACGGGACCTCGGTTTATACGGTCTCATCCGAAGGACCGGTCTCCACGTCCCCATATCTAAAGTAAAATGATTTCCGAATGAATCCTACACGTTTCTCACACGATTCTTGCACGAAAGTCGCAGGTTTCTCACACGGTTCTCACACGCTCGCTACACGGTTTCCACGAAACACTTTGAAGCTTACACGAAACACTGCATGGCTTACACGAAACGCTACACGCTTCGCACGAAAGTCACTTGCTTTTTTGGGGTAGTAGCACGTTTCACGGTCTGTAAACTGCGCGAAAATTTAAAGTAATATATTGACAAACAAGATGATGAAACAAGAATATCAGCAGTCTCGTTTAGTCATCATTTCGTAGGTTCTATGGTCGATACAAAGATCTTGTCAGCAAATACAATTTATCATTGAGTCAAATGCTGACTGACGTTTTTCATACTAATTGTTAAGCCATTATTTACACACTGAATTGTCGACGAATTTTACCGTTATTTCCCGATCATGACAAGGCGCACACGGCGGGTGTGACCGGTCTGCAGGGGATGCTCACTCTTCCATGGCACCTGATCCCACCTGTGATGTTTTTGAGGTCCATGTTTGCTCTGCTCCTATTTTGTATTGTTTAATGGACTTTTGAGCTTGAATACTGTTCGTTATCTCCATATATTTCATGTCATCTATTCTATTTGATAGCGAGAAAAATTTAGATTTAGCTATCATCACTTTGGCTAAAGAAATCTAGGCTGAAGTGCTGCACGATAGCCGTTGATATTTCTCTTGTTTTCTTTAAAAACAATTATGCCCCCATTAGAATTTGGTCTTTCTCTCATTTTTCAAAGCATATATAGAGTTCGTAGCATGGTTGCGATGTATCATAAGGCATTTCTTCCAGGATTGTTTGACGCGTATACGTAGCGGATAGAATCTGGTAGATTTCGGTGCCCTCGAATGCGTCAAACTAGCATGACCCACACTTGTTCTATTAGCGAAAGATCGGGACTCCATACTGTGATCGGAAGGCCGTGAGTTCGAATCTCGGCCGCGACCGACTTAAGTCGATGAAAAATAGGTAGCAACTGTTCCTTCGCCAAGCGCTCGGCACTTTGAAGTGAAAGTTGCGGGTCCTTCGGATGAGTTAGACCTTAAAAACTGAGGCCCCGTCTCACGGCATGCGTTGGCACGATAAAGATCCCTCACTGCTGAATGGCCTTGAGTGCCGAGTTAAGGTCTAAATTTGAAGCCTTCAGCGGTATATGGTGACGCCTTTAAATGAGTGAAAAAAAACCTCGAATGGGACGTAAAACAACATACATCAATCGGAACTACATGGGGATCGATGTTATTAAGGTTTCGAAATTGTTTTGGTTAACATAGTCCATTGCACGTCGCGCTACATAACACTGAGCAAACAGCACGCCGACAGGTTGAACAATAACAATCCTGTCACATTCCACCATACAATTATCAGCTAAACGTTTACCGCGAAGTCAATAAGCGCACCGAACGCCCATCTGAGCGGTAGAGCTTGAATCCTTAGTACACGGCGTGATCTGTACATTGAAAACGAATCTAATGGGGTGCCGTTCCAATCATTGGGGTCAAATAACCGTGCTTCGCAGACCATTTCACACCGTGTGTTTTCCACCGTTGGGCGGGAAATATTCTTGGCCTGTATTGTATATATACGCCCCTTAGGAGACCTATGCAAAGCCCAAGAATCGTATACTTGGATTGATAAACGTTTCGCACAGGATTTTGTGTAATTTTCTATTCACGACATTTTCTCTTTCAATATACATTGTAAATCTTGAAAAAAAACTGCTGAGCATTTATAGGAATTTTTCCTAGACTTTGATGTTCATATATTTAACACATTTAATTTACAGCGGGCTGTTCTAATCAGAACAATACCTTCAATGTTTCGATTTCGTCTCCGTATGTCATCACATCTCCTAACTTTCCATCACATTACCCAAAGTAAGTATTTTCCTGCTTCATTAAACAAAATTAATTCAACAAAAAAATTTAAATCTACCCTTCTGCAAATTACTAATGTTGAGAAGCATAAATAATGCATTTCTTTCCATTTATGTGTGTAAAGATAAGTTTATGACATCAATCGACTCGTACTTCCATGTTGTACAGACATAATTATGTGGTTTTACAAGACAATTTTTAGACAAAAACATAAACAAAATGTGTCGTCTATTCATTGTCTGCATATATTTTGGGGACCAAAACATACCCTACACATATCTAGCTGAAATTATAACAAACACCAACTTATAGCAACTTGTTATAAGGTGACAGCACCTGCAAACTACAATAGAAAGAAAAGAGAAAAAAGTGTAAGTATATACATATACTTATATAAAGGTGAGGGTTGAAGGTGAGTTGTAAAAACTTTCAACTGTTTTAAAGTTTGTTTTCTGTTTAAATACCCCTAGTGGCGAACCAAATATTGCTTCCTAAGTATAACCAGTCGGAAGAAAATCCGTATCTTGTGCCAAAATACTTTTAAATCCATAGATGTTGTTTTATACAGCATTAAAAATAAACACATGTTATAAGGTAAAACTTTTAATAAAGGTATTGATGTTAATATCATTTTATATTCTTGGTTGAAATTTCGCAAAATTAATCAAAGGGAATATCACCATTTTTAGGTCACCTGAGTGACTCAGGTGACCTATTGCTATCTGTTTTTGTCTGTCGTCGTTCGTCGTACGTCGTTCGTCGTCAATCGGTCGTAAACTTTTGAACATTTTTAGCTTCTTCTCTGGAACCACTGAACCAATTTCAACCAATTTTGGCATATAGCATCTATGGATGAAGGGGAGTAAAAATTGTGAAATTCATGGTCCCTGCCCCCCTGGGGCCTGAGGGGTGGGGCTAAAACCATCAAAATTAATGCAATCTTTAAAAATCTTCTTCTTTACTCCTGGACATCAAGCAGTGAAACTGTTGGCATGATTGTAATAAGCATTGAGCCCTCTACTAAAATTGTGAAATTCATGGCCCCAGGGTCAGGGGTTCTGGTGTTAGGGCGCGGCTCTAATGAATATATAGTGAAAATGCATTAATTCTTTGAAAATCTTCTCCTCTGCTCCTGGGTATTAAGCAGATGAAATAAGTACATAGTTATGAAGAGCAAGAGTGCCTCTTCCAAAATTGTGAATTTCATGGCCCCAGGGTCAGGGGTTCTGGTGTTAGGGCGGGGCTCTAATGAATATATAGTGAAAATGCATTAATTCTTTGAAAATCTTCTTGTCTGCTTCTGGGTATTAAGCCGATGAATTAAGTACATAGTTATGATGAGCAAGAGTGCCTCTTCCAAAATTGTGAATTTCATGGCCCCAGGGTCAGGGGTTCTGGTGTTAGGGCGGGGCTCTAATGATTATATAGTGAAAATGCATTAATTCTTTGAAAATCTTCTCCTCTGCTGCTGGGTATTATATAAACAAACTAAGTTCATGGTTATGACAAGCATTTATGCCTTTTCCAAAATTGTGAAATTCACGGCCCCTGGGTCAGGGGTTCTGGTGTGGGGGGGGGGGGGCTCTATTGATTATATAGTGAAAATGCATTAATTCTTTGAAAATCTTCTTGTCTGCTTCTGGGTATTATTTAAACAAACTAAGTGCATGGTTATGACAAGCATTTATGCCTTTTCCAAAATTGTGAAATCCATGGCCCCTGGGTCAGGGGTTCTGGTGTTTGGGGGGGGGCTCTATTGATTATATAGTGAAAATGCATTAATTCTTTAAAAATCTTCTATTTGCTCCTGGATATTTAAACAAACTAAGTGCATGGTAGGACAAGTAATGATGCCTTTTTCAAAATTGTGAAATTCATGGCCCCTGGGTCAGAGGTTCTGGTGTTTGGGGGGTGGGGGGCTCTATTGATTATATAGCGAAAAATGCATTAATTCTTTGAAAATCTTCTTCTCTGCTCCTGGGTATTATTTAAACAAACTAAGTGCATGGTTATGACAAGCATTGATGCCTTTTCCAAAATTGTGAAATCCATGGCCCCTGGGTCAGGGGTTCTGGTGTTTGGGGGAGGGGGGCTCTATTGATTATATAGTGAAAATGCATTAATTCTTTAAAAATCTTCTATTTGCTCCTGGATATTATTTAAACAAACTAAGTGCATGGTAGGACAAGTAATAATGCCTTTTTAAAAAATTGTGAAATTCATGGCTCCTGGGTCAGGGGTTCTGGTGTTAGAGGGGGGCCTCTATTGATTATATAGTGAAAATGCATTAATTCTTTGAAAATCTTCTTCTCTGCTCCTGGGTATTATTTAAACAAACTGAGTACATGGTAAAGGTGCACAAGGTTGCTTTTTCCAAAATTGAGAAATTCATGGCCCCTGGGTCAGGGGTTCTGGTTTTAGGGGGAGGGGGGGGGGCTCTAATGATTACATTTTAAAAAATGCAATGATTCTTTGAAAATCTTCTCCTTTTCTCCTGGGTTTTAAGCCAATGAACAAAGAATATAGTTATGATGAGTAAGAGTGCCTCTTCCAAAATTGTGAATTTTATGCCCCCTGGGTCAAGGTTCTGGTGTTAGGGCAGGGCTCAGGGCAAAGTTGATACATGATACTCAGGTGACCTATAAGGCCCGTGGGCCTCTTGTTTTTATTCTAATTAAGTTGAAGCAAAAAACTTTTTATCCATCAGGACGACTTGTCCGTAATGCCATGATTCATGTTGCATAACTTGTGTATATTTAACGGAAGGGAAAATGTATAACTTTAAAAGTAAACAACCTAAGTAACTGTCAGTGCGAACATCAATTAAAGTTCTCTATTGCAGAGGACATACATGAAATGCAAAGATAACGAACAGCGATACATGTAGTTTTCAAATGTCCATTGAGACAATACATATGAACAGGGCCCAACACGGACCTCTAAAATAGAGATAGGAATGGGTGCCATGGAGGAATAAGCATCTCCTTTCGACAGATCAAATCCGCTGTGTGCTCCTTTTCATGACTGAGTTAAGGGAAAATTCCATAGACAGTTGAGTGTGAAAATAATGGTCTAACAATTTGCATGAAAGATGTTGGTCAACTTTTGGCATATATATACATGTATATATGTAGTACCGACTCGACACAATCTAACAGAAGCGGACCCGGGTTCGCTTCCCGTCTTCGCTTCGGGTTCGCTAGGGCTGACCCCGAGTTTTCTCCTGACGAGGATTTTTTTCGGTGGCATATCTTCAACTTCATGCGCATTAATGTCAACTTACGGTATCATCCAATCAGAAAACTTTTAACTGTTTAATAAGGTATTGAAGAAATCTAAGTAATTGTAACGCTTTGCTGGACAGCATTTACTTTATGTTTTCAAGCATAGATATGACGCCAATTGTTAAGCATTGTAACGAAAGCAAAGTTTAAAAGTATGAGTGATGATTATAAGGGCGCAGCGTTTTTAATAGCAATGCGCCATTATTTAATTTAATGCGACTATGGCGCAGGGCGCGTGCTTATCCCAATCACTGCGTGAAAAAAGTCAGTCAAAAACACGGACTCCTGGAAACACTAGTAATGGGATCATGTGTCTAGGAGTAAATATCCACTGTTGACCTGTCAAACCCGCCTTGAACCCTGTTTATGACCAGGTGAAGGGACTTATCAATAGGTAGGAAACCTGCCAGTCTAAAAAAGATATGCTGTATTTGCAAAGTTAACCAGATGTTTAAAGGAGATTGTTGAAAGTCATGTTACATGTATCATCTACATGTACTAAAACATGAATAGTTTGCCTCGATTTAAAAATATATTCTTCTCAAAACATGGTCTTGCGTAACAAATCAGCTGGGTGACATAAATATATGCAGGGGATAATGAAATATTAGTTATATTAATACAAATTATTAGGAGGTTGATCGACTTGACGATGGAAAAGCTGAACTCATCCCGTTTGTTAAATAGTTTAGTTGTTATTTCGCCACTAAAGTCAAAAGACAGTAAATCCTTCAAATGAAAATAATCTTTATTTAATATTGCTAAAACGTATTAATATATCGGAGGCCACAAGAAGAGTATTCATGTTCTCATGTAGATGTTTTGAATAAATTCTGCCTCGTAAGATAAAACAGGTCGGCTAATAAAGAGGAGCACAATGAATTCCGTCGGATATCAAACAGATTGTATTACAGTGATACTTGTCTAGTTCGGGTGTTGTGTAATTTGAAATATTGTCTGTTACGAAGAAAACTTCAAGTGATACTTGTTTAATCGGATGTTTTGTAATCCGAAATCTTTGTGTATTACGAATAAAACTTTTAGTGATATTTGTCTACGACGGATATAGTATAATCCAAAGTCTTGTATATTACGAAGAAAACTTTAGTTATACTTGTCTTATACGGATGTTGGTTGTGTAATACGAAATGTCTATTACACTGAAAACATTTAGTTATACTTGTCTTATACGAATGTTGTGTAATCCGAAATCTTGTATATTATGAAGAAAACTTTTAGTCTCGTTGAGTAAATTCAATTGTTTAAAATGTCTAATCTGCCAATTTCTGTGGAACCAGTGGTGTCTGGATCAGACATGTTTTACTATAATATGGTCTCGGAAGACTACAGATAGATAAATATTATCAGTCATCTTTTATTCATTATTAAAAATCTATATCTATTCATTTTACTCTACATGATTTGTATATATGATTTGTCAAGTACATAATTTATTTTGTAGCCTGATTCAATGCCATTATACTTTTATACCAGTGCCTCTGAGCCAAGGACTTGTCATCTCGTTCCAGTTTGTCAATCTTGATTACGATAGAGGTTGTTATGACAAGATCATCTTAAAGGAAGGTATTAAATATCTATCTTTTATGCTAGGAAAATATTTCTGACCAATGATGAAATAATAATGTATTTATATATACTATAAGATCAAGTTTTCTAAATTTTCTTGATTTAGTAGTAAAATTAAAGAAAAATCGTCCCCTAAAAATCTAAATGTGCCTGATTTAGATCTCATAAAAAATATTTAAAATTCCCAGCATTGATTTTTATCAACAGCAAAAGCATAAGATTCAAATGGAATATAGTTTGAGGTATGAACCGAGACTTACTTTTTCCAATTTTAAATTTATGTCAAGCCAATGTAAAAACAAGATGTGTTTGTGAAACACTGATGCCCCCGTATGGCAACTTATAGCAAAGGTTAAACTTTCTCAAATGCAAATCAAATATGTGGGTACCCAAAGTAAGGTCTTGTCTCGAGGAATATACCTGTGAAATATGAAAGCACTAGCAGCAACCATTAAATAGATATAGAAAAGGTTAAAGTTTTTTAAAAGTAAGTCAAACATCAAGGTCAAATGGTCAAAATTAATGGTGCCTAAGGAAAGGCCTTCTCAAAAGAAATATACAGGTGAAATATGAAAACTGAAGCCCCAATCGTTCAAAAGTTATTACCAAGGTTTAAGTTTTTCAAAAGTAGGTCAATCTCCAAGGTCAAGTCAATGGATTACAACTGTTGGTATCCAAAGGATGGTCTTGTCACAGGGATTACATATGTAAAGTATGAAAGACCTAGCACCAATTGTTCAAGAATTTGGCCAAGGTTAAAGTTTTTCAAAAGTAGGTCAAACTCCAAGGTCAAGGTCAAAGCGTAAAAGTTGTTGGTATCCAAAGGAAGGTTTTGTCACAGGGATTGCATATGTGAAGTTTGAAAGACCTAGCACCAACGGTTCAAAAGTTATGGCCAAGGTTAAAGTTTTTCAAAAGTAGATCAAACTCCAAGGTCAAAGGGTCAAAGTTGTTGGTATTCAAAGAAAGGTCTTGTCACAAAGATTACATATGTGAAGTATGAAAGCTAAAACACCATTTGTTCAAACGTTGTGGCCAATGTTAAATATTTTCAAAAGTAGGTAAAATCCAAAGGTCAAGGACAAAGGGTCAAAGTTGTTAGTATCCAAAGGAAGGACTTGTCACAAGGATTACACATGTGAAGTATGAAAGCCCTGGCACCAATTGTTCAAAAGTTATGGCCAAGGTTAAAGTTGGATAAAATTTTGCAAAACTGGGTCAAACTCCAAGGTCAATATGGTGGTACCCAAAGAAAGGTCTTATCACAAGAAATACACATGTGAAATATGAAAGCCATAGCTCCAAACAATCAAAAGTTATGGGCAATGTTAAAGTTTTTGCGGACAAACAGACAGACGAACGGACAAGGCAAAAACTATATACCCCCGAAGCTTTGATACGGGGGCATAAAAATTGACACAGTAACAGAAAGAGCACTCTTTTTTTTATCAAAACATAAAATTAAAAATAGGAGGTATATTTAAAAATAATATTTAGTGTTATAGATATATAATTCATATCAGAAAACATAATGAAGTGATGCTTTTAACATGCATTCTCTGTAAGCACCAACAAATTTACTGTAGGGCTAGGAAACTGATGAAATTTGCAAAACAGGTGCGTTTTGGTACGAAACTAGCAAATATGGTGTCGGAAGTTTCACATGTGCAATCGGTTGCCATGAAGACGGATCCATTGAATGTGGATATTTTTGGCCCTTTTTGACCAAAATGAAAACATGAAAATTGAGAAAATATAAATGCATATGTGTTGGTGTCTAATACATTCAAACAAAAATCGTTGGATCATAAAATAACATGAACTTTTAAGATATACAGGGCATATAATCATATATTCTAGAAATATTTCCACTCTAAGGAAAAGTTATGGATATTGACATGGTTTCTGAAAATGGGAAATTTAGTATTTTTTTTGAGATTTTTAAGGCTAAATAAAAAGTCCGAGGATAGTTTCCATATCTGACGTGTGCTTCGATACTTGAGGATTAGTAGTGTCATCTCATTAAAAAAAATATCAGTGGGCTTTTAATGATATTTTTAGCGACATGTATTTATAAATAGACATGTTTTAGAAAATTGTTTTTAAAAATCGAATTTTGTCAACGTTTTAGAAGTCGTTGTTGGATAATTAGGAAGTATTTTGTAAAATAGAAGATGTTTATAACAGAAGCTTGACACCACTAACTGGCGTGAACAATGGTTGAAGGGGATTCCCATTTCTATTTATAGTATCAAGCACGTAAATGTAGGTACTTCTCTGACAGTTTCATGGAAATTGGAAGCTTCATAGATAATGCTATAAAAATATATGATATATAAAACAAATACAATGCTTCTACAATATGTCATAAAGAAGAACATGTGTTTTTACAATAATTGACACAATATTAAGGGTGGACTCTTATTTTTTTTTAATAGCAACAATGGTTTATAAATAGATGCCTCGAATAGTCGAGAAAAATGTAGATTTTTGAACTTTTTAGGAAATGTGGGAGGGAAAAAATGCAGACTGTTATCAATATAGTGTGACTGACAAGTACTAGAAACCATTTACTGAAATACACAATGTCTGATGGGGGTTCCCGTTTCTATTTATAGCACCAAACACCCATAAATAGATACGTCGCAGCATATGAGGAAGAATAACATTTTCCACCAGTTATAAGCTTAATAGAAAAAGTATTTACAAAATATACTGCTGTCTACAATATGTCATCAGCAAGAACATTTGATAATAAATGAATAATTGACAACATTGATGACATACTCTTTTTTCTTTTTATAGCAACAGTTGGCAAAAAATAGATTGCAATTTCTTAGGTACATTTTATTCGCTGCTCAGAAAGAAGGAAAACTGCGCATTCTTTGTAGCCATTTTGTTCTAATCTTAGTTTGAATGAATGTGTTCTTCATAATTCAAGTTCAGACAAATCTGTTGTTTAATTTGACATAAGTGTTCAAAAATAATAAATTTTGAAAGTATTGCTCAAAATTCTCATAAATAGTTAAATTTCAAAGGCGTTTTTCAAAGTTTTCACAATTGATAAATTTCAAAGGCATTGTTCAAAGTTCTCATAAATTGTTAAATTTCAAAGCTATTGTTAGCTAATGTTTAAAGTCACCAAAAATAAAATTCAAAACCTACATGTGTTCAAAATTCTTATGAATTGTTAAATTCCAAAGAACTGATCAGAATTTTCATAAATTGCTAATTTTCAAAGCACTATTTTCATAAATTTTGATTTAAAATCTTGAGAGTGTTCAACGTTCTTATATATAATACGATAAAAATTTAAGGCAGTTTCAAAGTTCTCATATAATTGTGTTCAAAAATCTCATAAATTGTAAAATTTCAAAGACAGTGCTGAAAGTTCTCATTAATCTTTAAATATCCAAGATACCGTCAAATGCTCATAAATTGGTAATTTTCAAAACAAAATTTATGCGGCCAAGCTTTCTTTTTTACTTATTATTATTATTATTAATATAAATAAAGATGAAGTTATTTTCATGATTTTTTAATGCTTGTATCATCTATCCTTGCAATCGGAAAAGATCGGTAAAATATTACCGAATTGAGTTAAAGTGCTCATTCAAAAATGTTAAATTAAAAACCCACTGATCAAGTGACTTTTGCTTACATAAACATTAAGTACACAGTATGTTTGATGAAAACTATGAGGGGCAAATCCAATCAGAACGAACAGGAAATTGGGATAAAACCACTGAGGGCGAACAGGGAATGGGGGCGAAACCACTTATCCATGATAACAGGGGGTCGAATACGGGAGAACCAGCTTAAGTAAGGAGTCGTATGCCTTTAGTTTAAGTTACATCTGGTTGGAGTACCACAGCAAGAAGCTAATTAAAAATTACCTGTGGCGTGAAAGGTCATCAAAGCATTTCTATTAGGCGCTTCGGAAAAAAATGTCCATCAGTAAGAGTTATCTTTCCTTAATTTTTCCTCATTTTCTCAAGAAAAAATACACTAGTAATAAAAATTGTTGATAGTACACTGTAAATTATACAATTGTTTTAGCTGCAAATCTGTATCTCGCTGATCTAAAAGAACTGGGATGAACGACCAGAGAGCTACAGTGCCACCCTTTGAAAAAAAAAATACATTTATTGCGCAAATTTTTTTTATTTCTATATTTAAATTGCTATCTCGTAATATTACTACCATCAAAAAATGTTAATCATGTGTTCCTTACATATTCTTTGTCAATTTTCACAACAAAACATTCCCTATAATCTTTGTATAATAGCCTGGGCCTGAAATCGCATATTTAGCTACCATTTGGGTGACAGGACAAATTGGTTCAACGTTTCGTGCAGATGTCAACTATGAACTCGAGAGTAAGTGTATTTGATAGAGGTCAAAGGAATTTTTCGAAATCAAACTTTTAATTGTCCAGTTGAGGTAAGACTTTGGAGAAATAAATTCAGTACGGAGTGCAATTTTTTGTGCGCAATAAATGTAAAGTTTTGTCTAGGGATGGTACTGTAGCTCTCCGGTCTGTTAAGATATTTTTCGGAGAGCAACAGTTCTGCAGCTACAGTTGTATATTATAAGTTCTTATGAATAGAAATATTTTAGTTTGTGTCAGGAAAATACTCTGGGTGCAAATTGTTAAGATAGAAAACTGTTAATAACTATCAAGTATATTAGCAAAATAAAATACAAAAAAATAAAAAATTAGAAACGTTTAAACTTTTCGCCGAAGGGTGTGATTGCCATTTCGGAATATTACAGTTAATCAGGTAAATGGCTAAAAAAAAATTTAGATTTTCACAAAACTTATTACTTGACCGAATTTCGACGTTGTCTAACGATGTCATGATGAACAACAAATCATCAATCGAAAAACTAAATATCCAGTAAAATCGATTAAAGTTTCACACAAAGGTTTATAACAGGTCAAGCAATAGTAATAATAATATCATTTTCGTTTCATATGCCACTTAGCGTGTTTTTCCTCACAGAGCGTATTGAGAATTGAAATGATAATGAATGAATAAATGTCTCCCCCGCATTTTCAATCATCCGTTTCTATGGCAACTGCCGAAGTGTTACTATCATCATGAATATTTAAAATACTTTTTTATTAAAAATATTCAACGTGTATATATCTCCATCTGTAATTTTCAATCACTTACACTAATAAATAAATAAAATATTAAGAAATTCCATGAACTTTTGGATCAACCCTCGTACAATCCTGTTTATGGAGACCCTTAAAATTATCTTATGGATAAAACTTCACAAAGGTAACGTCACATAGTACCTCTCCTAAGTTGATTCAAGTGTGATGTATTTTATAATTCATATAAGCTTAATATCGTAGGTGACATGAATGGGAATAAAATTGCTGAAATATGTAAGGATTACGGACAAAATAACCCCGTTTTATCTCCAAATGAGACGTACAGAACCACGGGATCATTGTTTCTTCATTTCGTGTCTGACTCTGGTTACCCGGCACGTGGGTTTAGAGCTATTGTCCAACAAGGTAAAGTTATTTTACTTTGAATCTATGAAATATGCAATAGTGGTTTACAATTGTCATAAAGGCGTTTGATTTATCTGCATTAGGGCAAATGTACACAAATTTAACTCGCATATGCCATGATCCTTCATCTGAAATATTCACAGTTGTTTCTTTATTAATGGTGGTTCAGAACACTGCTGTTCTTATAAATAAAACAAATAAACATCTAATATTCTTAATTGCATTACATTCACATCAGACTCAACATCAGGAAACACAGAGAGTACCACAACAGTGGTCACAGAGTCAACAACAAAGGAAAGTACCATACAATCAACAACAGCTGAATCAACTATTGTATCAACAACAAACAGTGAATCATCAACATCTCAAAGCCCCACATCAAGAAACAAAGAGAGCACCACAACAGTGGCCACAGAGTCAACAACAACAGAAAGTACCACACAATCAACAACTGAATCAACTACTGTATCAGCAACAAACAGTGAGTCAACAACGTCCAAAAGCACCACATCAGGAAACACTTTAACAATAGTAACAACAGAAAATACCTCACCAACTCCAACCGTAATGGAAAGTACTACAGTACAAACAACCTTAGAATCAACAACGACAGAAATCACAACACCAGCATCACCTACCCCTAAGTCACCACCATCATCTACCCCTAAGTCTCAAGGTAAGATATTGTATAATGTGTCCTCAGTAGGTCTTTTATCCTTTTTTGTAGAGTTCATAATTCATTTTTTCTAAATATTTATTCCTTCTATAAAAACATACTTAGGTACAATAAGTGAATAACTTGACGGTATTTTGGCATATTCAGAATTTAGCGGCAAATATTGATCATAGACGGTTTAGCTTTATCATGAAATCTGTGTCATTGCAATTTTATTTTTTCGCTGTGTTAAAAAACGATTCAAAATCCAAAAAAGTTATTACACTTATTTTCTGCCGCTGTCAGCTTTTGTATTTTATGTTAATATCACTTGCTATGGATCCCTATAAACACAAATGTCCATACAGGTAATAACATCCAACCACCTGTTTTCGTGATACGTATTCATGTAAACTGATGTATATCTCCTTCACTGTGCATTGTAATTTATTCTGTCTCTATTGTGATTCTTCATTTAAAAAAACAAGAAATTTTATCAATGCAAACAATTAGTATGGGGAGTTAAGGTGGTGCTGCCCCCACCTTTTTCCAAACATAACCTTTTACTATTGAAAATGTTCATTGAAAAGCTGGCCAACCCCAACCCCCCTTCCCCCTTTTTTTGTTGCAGTATAATCAGGGTAATATGGTATTGTATGAATAAAATTGTAAATTAATGAAAGCTGAAAGAAAGTATTGTTGTAAAGTACCGTGAAAATTTGAAATGAATTATAACGTCATAATAGATTTTGCATCAATAGAGTTTCTAACTTCTTTTACTGGAGCTCTGATCTCTTGATGTTCAGTGTAGTATAAAGGATTGTTAATATACAACAAAAACATAAAACTAGAACTTTGCTATTAGAAATAGTATATCTATCACTCCAAACTTACTTAAAAGATGAATTCTGGCGTTGAATGCGTAGTAGACAACTAATATTTTAAAAGGTTTCAAAATTTCAAATTTAATTATATATTCCATGACAAGGGCAGGCTAATTTGAACATTTCAAGACCCAGAAACGGGTAGAAATTAAGTGTTAATTAACAAAGGACAGAATCTAAACCTCATTTGTCCTTGAATATTGATAGAGTTCAAAACTTTTATAATGATAGAAAAGCATTTGCCGATATAATAAGCCTTTAACAATATTAATTTACATACTCACATGAGTGTAAGAATTATTGAAAAAAGAAGGAAAAAAACATGCAAAACAAACCCAAAACAATAGCAATAATATAACAATAAACAATTCCAATTTCCAAAATGAGGAGTAGACTATAATTATCCTTCCAAATACTCGGACGCAACAGATATCACGAGTTTACATTGATAACGAGGAAATTAGTAGTCAGCGAGAAGGAGAAAACCTTTTAATAAAGCAAGTTGAAGACGAGGTAGATTCTCGGTCCAACGAAAACGAAAACAAACCTGATAGTTAAACAGATCCAGTTTCAAGATCGATAGAATCGAGATTACACGCCAACTCCGAGACATCAAGCTGCTTTGACCGTACAACTTTGATTGAATGTCACTTCCATTAAATTTTGTCCGAAAAAGAAATCAGTGGAAGGAAATTTGATATGACCACAACGTGTCCTTTTATTGTTTGATGATCTTCGTTACTATACAGTATAATGCTAGACATGGAGATTGGAAGAATTGTGGTTCAGTCAAAATACAATTGCCTGGACAGAGTGGCTGCATAATACTGAAAAGGGATATATTTTATCAATCACGAGGTATATTTTTCAAACCTGGTTTATAACTTTATTTAGATATCATATTGGAGGAAAAAAAAACGTCAAAATATCTGTAGCATTATATGTTCTTTGGGCTTTGGTTGATCAATCATCAGCATATACACTTTTGAAACAGATAATAATTTATGCTTTTTTAGGCATGCATGTTTATAAATATATGCCGTTTCAAACGTATTTTGATTTGGAACTCAGTATCTTTGCAATTTATCACAACGTAGGAGGGAGTGCCTGTATTAAACTGTTTCTGCAGAAAAAATAAAATGCTGACCTCCTATAAAACTTCAAAAAATTAGATTTTAATATTTTCCAGAGTAGTAAGTCATTTATTTAAATTAGGGATGGCAATCGAATACAAAATTGGTAATCGGTTAACCGCAAGACGTTCCGAGCGATTAACCGGTTAATCGTATCAAATACACATTTTTCTGACCTCTTTTTTTTCCCAAGTAAACTCTATTCATGTACGCAAGAAAACTTTAAAAAAAAAAAAAAAAAAAGCTTATTAATATTTTGTATATGCTTGATCACTACACTTTATATGCTAAATTTCAATTTCGATAGAACAAAAATACGAAAACCATGAAATATCGATCTGATATTTAAGATTGATGCTTTTTCAGACCAGATGTTACGCAAGATCATTGCATTATCACCATAAACAGAAAATGAGACCGAACTAACACATAATTTGCAATGTTTGTTTTAAAATATAATTTGGCAGACAACTCCAGAAGATAGACGGGTAAGATACACATTGTAATCAGTTTACAGTACTCAAAAGTAATTTTAATCAATTTATATCATTAAATAGATACAGGACATGTATTTTAACGGCTTGGTGTTAAAACAGCATTCAACACTTCACAAACTGACCAATTACCCCCAAGCGACCTCAATTTGGAGAGCCTAAATTAATTAATTACCTCCAAGTCGGCTGATATAAATGTAGGAAACTTATCAACATTAAGAGATTTTTTTACTTTGAAAATTGATTTATAATGCAATTTACACAGATATAATTTTTTCCGACTAACCGATTACAGATTTGCCAACCGATTACCATCGTTCCGACCGAGTAATCGGTTAACGGTTACGAATCGCCATCCCTCATTTAAATATATAGTTACACATATATGGAAAAAAAAACAGTTCTGGGTGCATTAAATCATTGGTATATCCAATGAAATAAAATAAAATCAAGATACACAAGACTTGAATAAACATTCGTTTTTATTTAAGCTTTATCTCTTTTAATGGATTTTCAGACACTTAGAAAAGAATTGCAAAAAGCCAGCAATCCTCTTAACATTGTGAATCAGCTCTTTTGTAGGGATTTATAAAACATTATTACATCTTACCCACCAGGCCCCGGGATCATGAAAGATCTTAAGCTTAAGTCAAAAAATCTATCTTGTACTGAATTATTGTAGAAGTCAAATAGACCAAAATGAAAATATTATTTAATATGGTACCACCAATGTGCTGCTGTCTGCAAAGATAGGGATTTCCTTGACTATTAATAAACAACTTACAGGTGATTGAAAATTTGACTTAAGTCTAAGTCTGCTTCATGATCCTGTGAACGGAAATTTATTTTAAAACAATTACATTTTTTTTCATTTTTATTCAGTTTCATTTTTACCAATTGATATTATTTTTATTTTCAGATTAATATTTTGGAGATAATCCCTCCAGTTCTTTCCATTAAAAAATGTTTTTCGTGTTTCTTTTGTCTCTTTTGTAGATACAAATAAATATTATTTACATTTTCACTTTGTGATCGGGAGGTCCGGATTCGCCCTTACAAAAATACTTTTATAAGTAAACTATAGTAAACTACGGTTCACGATAGTGTACTATAGTTTACTATTTTGATAACTTTGACACTTTAATTATTCCTCCCTTCGAAGAAGGGAGGGCAAATTGTTTTGCTGCTGTCGGTCCACCAATAGTTTCCGTTCATTTTCTTCGCAGAGGTTGCACATACTGGAATGAAATTTGGTATACAGATTTATCATAAAAATATCTAGGTCAAGTTCTGTTTTGGGTACGATCGAGCAATTTTTTACAGAGTTATGCCCCTTGGACTTAGAAAAATTCCAATTATTTGGGGGGGGGGGGGGCATAAGTGTTTTACAAACATATCTTGTTTACTATGGTTATACTTTAAAAACTTTGATTAAATATAGTAATCACTATGGCACTATACTTTTGTAGTAATAACTATGAAAAGTCCGAAATACTATAGTAATCACTATGAAAACTTTGATTTACTGCGTAAGGTGACAACTATGAAAGCTTTGATATACTATAGTGATCACTATGACACTATGGAGATCACTTAAAAAAACTTTGACTCACTATAGTTATCACAATGATACTATAGTGATTACTTTGAAAACTTTGATTTACTAAAGTGATAACTTATAAACTTTGATTTACTAAAGTTAACTATAGTAAACTACACGAGGAGTGATCAAAAAGTTCGCGAACTACATTGTACATGTATTTCTATAGAGAACAAACCACAATTCAGATCAAAATGAAATTTTGCACACCTATTGTCTTACACATATTCTATAAATAGCAGTTATGTTATGTTTTGCGGTATGTTTGTGACGTCACAATGTGAAAATGACGTCAATATGTAGGTGACTTGTGACAAAACATGATTGACTCAGTCGTACTCAAGCAACGAACGGCTGTAAAGTATAACGTATATCTTGGAAATTCCTTTGCAGTAGCACATAATAATTTGTACAAGGTTTATGAAGACAAAAGACTTGCCAGAACTTCAATCATTAGTTGAATTGATTGATTTATTGAAGGAAGGGAAATGATTAATAATGATGTTTATTCCGTTTCCCAGTGAAAGCAAGCTGGGGAAGAGATGTGTCCTTAGTTGAGCAATTTGTTATAAAAGGATGCCAAGTTACAGTTTGAAAATTAGTTGAATATCTTAACAATAATATGATTATTGAATTCCTAAAATATCGTTTACTTTAGATCTTAAACATATCAGATATGAAAGGAAGAATGTGCCAATACTTTATCAACATTTGAAAAACGACGCTCCCAAGACATAGGACTCGGGTTGTAATGGTCACAATACTCATTTTGGGAAAAGAGTATCCTTATCCAACCATCCTGTTGCTGAGATTTGGCCATTTCTGACAAATGGACTGTTCTTGTTATAAAAAAAAATAACTTGCATGGTAAGAAATATAAGACTCAGAAAAATCGTTTAGCTTTCGTAAACAGACTGCTGCGGAGCATGTCAGGTGACCGCCTTGATCACGTGATTCACGCATGGGCAGAACGGTTGCAGATGTGCATCGGAGAGGACTACTTTAAAAAATCAGGAACATTAAAACATTAATTTTATTTCTTTTATTGAAGTAATTCAATTAGTTCGCGAACTTTTTGATCACACCTCGTAGTTTACTAAAGTTTACTTTCATGTTAGGGCGAATCTCGTTGGCCGCGTCAAAACTAAGACATAAACAAAGGAAGTGACTTTTCCTTCCCCAAGCACCAGGCATTAGAAGTGAAAGTCACGAGTATGGATGACACCGAGGTCCCGTGTCATGGTAGGCATTGGCACAATAAAGAACCCTCACTGCTCAGTGACCCTGAGTGCCTACTGAAGATATATTTGAAACCCTTCATCGATTTATGGTGACCTCTCTCTATGACTAAAAATAATCTTAAGATAAAAATAATAATTTTAAACAACAAACAATCGATCAATCGTTAATGATATATCAAAATAATAATACACAGCATAAAATAGGATTTACTATTTAATGCTTCGCATGTTCTTAAACAAATGTAGCATACTAAAGTAAAATGTCAGTAACAATCTGTTATATGAGTAGCACCATGCTCTAAACCACAAGATTTCAAACAAACAAAGAAAAGAATTTGTGTACAACTTTCAACACATTTGTGTGCATTTTCAAACAGGCTTTTACTAAAGATACCCCCGGTAGTTGAAAACCTTTTCGTATTTGAAAATGAGGGCAATGTAAGTGTAAGCACTGTGCATCAAATAAATTATTGATGAACCTGCATTGTTCACTACCCTGAAAAGTTTTTGTGTCATGGTGCGGTACTTTTTCTTTTGATGTTAGCCATACTTTAAATCAGATAGAAAACCTTTGGCTGAATTCCAACGTACTATAACTTCTAGGGGCGGAGCTTAGCCGTACAATAACTTCCAATGTACTGTACAATAACTTCCAAAGGAACTCAATACTTTTGAAATTTTTTTCTTCAATTTCTGTAAGCATATACAACCTATCCAGAGGAAAAATAAGAAACCTCACAAAATTCACCCCCCCCCCTTTCGATCTGAAAATGAGAAACCTCACAAAATTCACTCCCCCCCCCCCTTTCGATCTAAAAATGCATACGTGAAAACCATTTTCATGAGGATTACATGTAAACTCATTAGTTAACTAATTTAAACAAATATTTTAAAAATACACAGACTTTCTTGAAATACATGTATTCAAATTAAAACAGATAACTGAAATCTAACAATATTGAAAACGCGCAGTTCGATGATTCCCTTAGGCTAATTTCAACTGTTTTCTGAGTTCTTTGAGTTACATGCAAACTGATACATGTTCGTATATAATTGTATCTGGACTATTTCACACTACATTCCATAATTTTGATACCTGTGGCTACAGTACTTGACTCGGATTTCATGCAAGCGTACATGGGACATGCAAGCGTATCCCTAGTAACAATAATGTAGCGGGTCAAAGTGCGGGCGGATCCAGGTTTCCAGTATTGTGCCTGTATTTGTTATGGTTTTTGAAATACTCATACTGCTTAAATTAATCCATCAAATACAATTTCACACTCGTTTAACATTGCTTGATTATTCAATGCAACCATCTCCTTCGTACTTTTTGCTTTGTTTGAACACCGGGCCTGTTCACTTACGATGGACCTAGGCCTATGACGTAATGTCGCGTGCAGTTTGGTGCTGAAGGAGTGACTATGCAAATGACCATGACACAAGACATTTACAGACACTTTCTTTCGTTTGTAAGGGATTTATTGTACAGAGAGGCGTGACAGTCTCGTCGCTGCGCGACTCGACTGCCACGCCTCTCTGTACAATAAATCCCTTACAAACGAAAGAAAGTACTGTAAATATAACTTATAATATTGAACTTTCATAAGAATTTAAATGCATGACATTTAAATTATATAAAATAAGGGGTTTCTACACAATAAATTAAAAATATAAAATTAAAAAAAAAATACTATCACGCATGATACTAGCTAAGATACTAGCACGCATCATAAATGACTTCGACTTCATAGTGTAGAGACCTTCCTTAAATATTGCCGACTCAGCATTTCACAACAAATGATTAATCAACTTTCTGATATAAGGTCGATTGTATTAATTGATTTCATGATAATTGTCCATATTTCATACTCTGTTATGCCCCTTAGTTATCTTCTTCCGTAGATGAAAGCTGACAAGCAACTTCAAAGAATTGTGGTTCCCCGCTTTCGGCGTCGTAGTTATTATTTTCTGTATTTTGCAGTTTTGTGTATTTTTGTTCTCTTCTGATTTTGTGAAAAAAAAATGAAAGCCCAGTCTCTTCTGGAGCATATAAGTTATGGTCAAGGTTAAAATTTTTGATAAGTAGGTCAAACTTTTAGGTCAAGGTCACGAAGTAACAAATGATATAATTTTCTGGAAGGTGTTCTCATAGGTAATGTACATGTTGAAATATGAAAGCCCAATCTTTCATTTTTGAAAAGTAGGACAAACTTCAAGGCCAAGGTCACCGGTTCAAAAATCATAGTATATTTGGAAAGGTCTTGTCACAAGTGAAAGCCCCATCTCTCATTCAAAAGGTATGACCAAGGTTTAAGTTTTTGTGATAAGATAAGATATATCACTGTTCGTTATCTCCATATTTTACAGTTTGTTAAAGATTTTATTTTCTCTTTAAAAGCGAGTCTGACCCTTTAGAGATTGTCTTCAAATATAACAAGATAATAGTCAGCTATAGCAAACCATCTTGTGCGCGCAATGGTACATGTAAATACGCGTACATGTACACAATTACATTCCTTTTCTTGTTTGTAAATCTCTAACGTATACGTTAAATTGTTTATGTAACTGTCTTTATTACTGAATTTAATTGTGCATAACACCATGATCACCGTTTGAAATAAATATATCCACAAGAGTTAAAAGATAGAGTTCTAATAACACGTTTTGAAGATCAAGATAATCATTTTGTGTATTTAACATTCTCAAATATAAGTGTTCCAATGAATCCATTTGGTTCTTTATATCAGCATTCGCATTCAATAATAAAACTAGATTTAGAAAAAAACATCTTTATTGAAATAAATAGGAAATAATGAAATCCAAGCACAATCTTGTACTTATGTGTACTCGGCGATCTTGCTTGTAGAAAATGGGTATTAGCAAAACTGATGACATCATGCGCAGATTATCAGGGGGAATCCCCTGCTACAGGTACAGTTACACGTTATGTTTCTTAACTTCTCTTATTTTGATGCTAAGTATCAAATCAATCGAAAACCTAGTGCTGATACACCGGTTAAATGTCACGCGATGATGCCGATGATTTCTGCAGATAATGCTGCACGGCGAAGTGATGAACATCACATTAAAAACGTAAACTGTCGGAAACCAACTAGCGTCATGTCATTCAAGGCTATAGAAAACATAATTTATTAGTTCTAATAAATTGGACATTGATATTATTAATATTTGGAAACCCATAACGTGTGCTTCCTATGTGCCGATCTAGAGAGGGGAGGAGGGGGGTTGCTTCTCAAGAAATTTTTGGGTTTGAAATTTTTTGACTGGGATGGAACCCCTCCCCCTAGAAAAATCCTGGATCCTGGAACTTATTTATAAAATCATAGATAAAAATCTGATTAAAAGGAAAAAGCTACTGAAATTTCCTAATAATGTATACATACAAACAAAATAAGAAAAAGAAAGAAATTAGATACATGTAAATGTAAATCATGTTAGAAAAAAAAATTTTCACAACTTTACTACATATTAGCAATAAGAAATTAAATTTTCGAAACATTTGAAAATAACGTCTCACATTTCCCGATGTGCACTTTCCAACACAGTCACATTAACATTTCCTGCGGAAAATATTTCATGTAACTGGTTATACGGATCTTTGTTCAACACGAATATTACCTTGAAGTTCATATACTCCTACCGTTCACGGTAGCTCAGTCGGTAGAGCGCTCGCTCCGTGATCGGGAGGTCGTGAGTTCCAATCTCGGCCGCGACAGACCTAAGTCGATAAAAATAGGTAGCAACTGTTCCTTCGCCATGCGCTCGGCACTTTGGAGTGAAAGTTGCGGGTTTTTCGGATGAGACCTTAAAAACCGAGGCCCCGTGTCACGGCAGGCGTTGGCACGATAAAGATCCCTCACTGCTCAATGGCCCTGAGTGCCGAGTAAAGGTCAAAATTTGAAGCCCTTCATCGGTATATGGTGACGTCTCTATATGAGTGAAAAATTCTCGAATGGGACGTAAAACAATATACAATCAATCAATCATATACTCCTCGATTGTCATCCTATACATGTAGTTTCATTTGGGGGGGGGGGGGGTAAACTTTATAAAGACATTGCATACTTATTATGCGCCTTGCTTTTTGTAGATTCTTGCTATTTCTGTAGCTAGTAATTATTTTTCTTTTTATTATTTTTTTTCTACTCGTGTAGTTTTTTTTTTATATTTTGCACATTGTTGAATCACTTCAGTTCGTTATATTTTTTAAAATTAATTATATATTTTATGTATGATTATTTACTTTTTCCATCATTTGAGTCAATATATCTTAAATTGATACCTTTCCAAATTTCATAAGAACAAAATATGTCCGAAGGTGTCTTTCGCAAGCATTTTATCAATTATTATTATTACTTAAATATTTGGATATTTCTGAGGTATCATTGTTTTTACAAATTAAAAAAATATATATATATAATTTAAAAGAACCAGGTTAAAAAGAGATTAAGGTGGGATATTTGTCAGGTTTCTTATTATAAGTAATTAAAATAATCAAAGGATATTTGCAAAAATTTGTTTTATATTAAGATGTTAGGAATTTCCATCATTATAATTTTTCTTTTCTTCTCACTACTGTACGTGATAAAAAATGTAAACTAGGTTGAAATCTAGCATCAACTTTATTATGGGGGAAACAGCTGAGATAGAAATTATCAAATATTTTTGCTTTTCAAATTTACTACAGTGTACATAATAATAAAGAATTATAATAATTAATAATAAATGAATTAATAATAATGAATAATCCTATTTGAAATCAATTGCTTCGCGAAATAAAATATATTGACCTTATAGATCTTAGGTAGTATAAATATATAACGCAAAATTAAAAAAAAAAACATTACTCTTAAAATAGAAGTGGGTAACTTATGATTGGCATTTCATTCAGATTATAGATAATTTTCATTTAAAATGTTCATTTAAAGATACATTTAGATAGGTAGAAAATGATACATTATATTTTGAATGTGCATTTTAGACAAAAAATAAGATTATATATGCGTTGTACAAAAATGAACCAGTTATATTTCAATATGCTTGCAGAATCACCAGAGAGCACAACATTAACACATCAAGTATCTTCAACAACATTCGAGAGCACAACTTCAACGCAACAACCACCTTCAACAACACAAGAGAATACAGATTCAACTCAACATTTATCAACTTTAGAATCCTCAACCACATCAGAGAACCCATCATCAACGCAACAACTATCTTCAACAACAGTAGAACATACAGTTTCAACTCAAAATGTATCAACTTTAGAATCTTCAACTACATTAGGGAGCACAGCTTCAAGTCAACAACATTCATCAACCTTAGTAACAGAAACTTCAACATCAATTAAATATTCAACAACACCCAGACAACCAACAACAAACATAGCCACTACTACTGGTCTGAGTTACTTAGACAGACTGGGGTTTACTCCTACTACATTTGCTGCAATGACAACAGGAGTATCTTTCCTCGTTTTAGTTACATTAGGTGTATTTGTTTTACTAGTGTATACTGTACGGAGAAAAAGCAAATTCAAACATAAAAATAAGAAGAAACATAAACAGGAGGAGACTTATATAAAGCGTACTAGAAGAAATATGTACAATAACGGAAGTTTCCCGCTAGCATTCCATCAGAAATATCGCAGGTCTTTCTTTTATGATTACTGGTGACACCAAGTGTATACTAGCATTCTCTCTACAATTCATAATATGTGAATTTTTATGAAAATTATTTTAAATTTGATTAATTTATGAAAGCATTTAGCTATTACGGGAATATCTCTAATTGTTATAAGCACAATATAATTATCTGAAAAGTAATCAGAATTATTCTCGGTATCCCGTTTTCCAAAGATTCGGAAAAAGCTTCAGTGAATACTTTTTAAAAATGTAAATCATGTCATTCGATCTTAACTCTATAATTTCTATTCCGTAATATTTCTTCAAATGAATAGAATGATATTGATTTTTCTCATAACCATTTTTAATCCAAATTTCAGAGAATCTTATTAAAAATACGAACTATAAGAGGGTTTTGATTTTGATGGCTAACATTAATGACAGATATTTTTCCTTTTAAAAAGGAGAAAAATAGTACAAGCATAATGTTCGTCGTTATCATCAATTGTTTTCATTTTTAACATTTACAATACTAAGTTCGTTGATTAGTACAGTATATATATATATATATATATATATATATATATATATATATATATATATATATATATATATATATATATATATATAATTGCTGCAACGTTATTGTTGACAAATCAATCGTGTAGAATCGTTCATGTAACGTGCGTGATCGTTCGTGTAACGTGAGAGATCGTGCGTGTATCAGGCACAATCGTTTGCGGTTTTAATCGTGCGTGTTCGTGCTTAAAGAAACGTGCAAATTCCGTTTTGTAAGTTTTTATCGGAATGTTATTTGTTAAACAAGCATTTCTCTGGTCTTTTTCTTTTTAAATCCAAATGAAATGCGATTTACATAATTGAACAAACTAATATCCCTAGTAAATAGGCAATATAATTAGTCGTACAATATTGTTTTCTCTTAAATTAATAGCGTGACCTTTAATGGTAAACCGTATTTAAGATACTCTGATGTTCATTATGTTTACTGCTAATTGTAGTCAAGATATTTTTTTTATATCAAAAATGTATATTTTAAAAAGAAATAAATAATTCCTAATGCTTTAGTTATATAAATATTTAGTAATGTACACGACATTATTGTCGGGGTTACTTTTATGAGTGTTTTTCTCGAAACTTACATTATTTTTAGAATATCTGCATTGATTTAATCGTGTGGAATCGTTCGTGTAACGTGAATGATTTGGAAAATAACTGTTAATTTTAGAAATTCACAAATGGAAAGATGGATACAGTTTTAATTCATTTTAATGTCATTTCTTTTTTATCTTATTCCCCCTTACTGCATATCATAAAATCTAAAAGAATCAAAACTCACGGCTAACCTATATCATCTGACAGAACATGCAGCAATCGATCACTAATTACATCTTTACGTATCGATCGAGAACCAAAAAAATCAATTTTCCAAAGTCGTAAAATTACGTAAATAAATACTTGTGATCTAAAATTTAGTATGCCTAATAAGTCTTATTTAGTTTCAAAAACATCCATTTCAAAATTTTTTTTTTTCAGTTTTCCTAAGTCGATGAATAGTATCAATAATTATTTGGAATCTAAAATAACTATTAAGCCCTTTTTTCATTTTTGAAAATATCCACTCCTAAATAATTTTAACAATTTTTGGGTGAAGAATAGTGCATTTGCGTTAGCAATCGTGAAAGATCGTGCAACGTGTAGAATCGTGTGCGTGACGGATCGTTCAAGTAACAGGTTTAATCGTGTGGAATCGTTCGTGTAACGTGATCATTCGTGTAAGTTGTCAACAATAACGTTGCAGCCACTATATATAAAGGAAGGACATTCAAATATTTTATTTATATCTATCTGAAATATACAATGAGTGAAAGACTCGTAGAAATCAAGAGCAAAGAATTGTAAACACAAAAAATTAAAAATACATTCTTAACCTGTACGTCATCTTTTAAGAAATATCATTTCCTGTGTCAACATGAAATTTGGTGATTTATCTCCATATATTGTTATTTGTTTGATATTGTTTAAACTTAATTTTCATTTTCAATTAGACCCTTCATATACTCAGCTGTATTGCAAAGTCCTCCCGTCAAACTAGGAACTCGATTTGCTTTGTTCCTCAGGCCAGGGGCGCTTAATTTGTCTTTGTTTTGCATGATAAAAAGCGGCTTTTTAAAAATACTTCTTGTTTCTAGCTTTTGAGGAACAATATGAAAAAAATGTTTTGTGCCCTCAAGATAGTGTTTTAAAATTGAAACTGAAGAGTTTAAATCTCGGTATCGGGCAAACTAGTAATAACTATCTTTTCCTTGAATTCATTACATCTTGTTGGTTGAAAGACATATTTCTTGCATATGTATGCAACATTCTATATAATTTTTATTAATGCCAGTAGTAGCGTTGAGTCCTTATTCAATATTAAGTTTTAACCACGCTATACTTCATACATCTTTAGAAATAACCAAGAATTTTTGTGCATATTTTTGCCCGACTTAGAGGTTTAGAAACCCGTATTTGGTCTAAATCTTTAGATTGTTACTAGACCTGATACATATATAGTGTTAGCAAAACATTGTTTAGAATATTTGGAATATAATGTTTTATTTAAGGGCTCCTTATATGCTATTATTATGCTTCCTGTAAGTTTCTCTCTATATAATCAAAACCGAACTATTTTCGCACAGTGTTTTAAGGATTTGTATTGTGTAAGCATAGATGTATTGCACGGCTGCTTTCTCTGAAGAAAATCCGACTGCACCTGCGCCAGGGATTAAACTCACGACCCCGGGATCGTAAGTCCGACGCGCTACCAATTACGCGACAGAAGCTGTCACTTAAAACTCTGTATATTTTAATGTATATAAATGTAGTTTCACACACTGTATTTGACACTTAAAGTAAAAATAAACAAAAATTTTTTCCCCAATTGTGTCATGTAACCTTTTCTTTACCCTACTAAATTTCTTTGAAATTATCTGTATATTTTACATAACTGCATGAAACACACACACACAAAATGTACTAAGATGTTTGAGACCCCCGCCCAAAAAAAGAATTACTTTAAGGGGTGAAGGAATTGTGATAATGGAAAAAATATTCAAACACATTTGACACTTATTATTATTACACTTTACACAACATTACAAAAATGTGGTATAATGAAAACGCTTGTTCCTATAATGCTTAAGGACCCTCTATACACCAAGTTCAAAATGTTTTTTGGACATTGAGAAAATTATATTGAATAAAGTTGTAAATATTGAGCTTATCAATTTAATTTTCAATACATGGTACGTGGCATTTACCTCCAGGAAAAATGTTCAAAGACAATCAAGTATCAATGAACAGACTTAATCACTATTGTTTACTTCTGTCGAGAACGTACATGCGAATAAAGTGTTCAATTAATTTATCGTGTCTATTTTAAATGTTATGAATGCTAGAACTGATTACAAATTGAGTAATATTCTGTGAATTTCAATTTCTTGGAATTTAGATCTAAGGGCAGATCACTCTAACTCTAAAATACCACAGAATCAGAACTCTTTCCTGTGCAGTGTAGAGAGGGTTCTCAAATTAAGAAATGTACAGAAAAATTTTCAATGACATTTGACGCCTGCACACGGGAATTTATTTAAATTGTCGTTTTCATACACAGTTAACATAATAATAACATTAGTGTTACTTGTGATTTGCATGTACTATGCCTAAATAGTAGTCGGGGTTGGACACATAGTGCACTTGCTTCCGCCTCGTGCACCATCTACTATTTAGGCATAGTGCATGCAAAGTACGTCACTATTATATCTTTATGAAAACTTATTGGGACACATGACGTTTCATATTTTAAGAATATCATTTTGTTTTGGAATAAAAATGCTCAGTTTGAATATGTGCAATTAGTTTCAGATGCAGTTATGGTTGATGATCATTTTAAAATCTGGTTATAGGATTATTCTTTACATTTATAAAATTTTATTTTATTTTATAGCTTTTATTATTCTTAGAAGGATAATTCCATGTGTCATAATTCTAAATGTGTTTGTGAATAATCTATTCTGGATGAATGATACAATAAAAGTTACTGAGACAGATGGCTTTATATCCTTATTCGAGAAAATGGCTTAGATAATGCATGTACATGTAACTGAATTTTATTGATGTGATCAGATACATGCTTTTAAAGCAAAAACAAATCCAAGAAGAGGTAATTTAAGCGAGCTTATATATAATATCCCCGCTGCATTTTGTGCCCACATACAATTCTCTAAATATGACCTTGAACTTTTCAAAATGAACTTGAATAAAATTCATTTATCCAATGCTCCTTTAGACATCTATGTACTAAATAAATTTTACACTTTCTGCCATTGACCTTGACCTTAACAAATAGACCTTAAATCTTACTAATGACAGAGCTTAAGATCCAAAACAATCATTTTGAAAGTTTCAATTTCAAATATTTCTCCATCAGAGAGTAAGTGAACTGGTAAAATATTTACTTTTTCTGTCGGTGACTCTTAGAACTGACTTGCCTAAATGACCTTATACATATATATAAGTCATACATAATTTAATATTTCAAGAATCAATTTCCAATAACCTTCTATTTGAGAGTTATAAACTTTCAAAACAATACCCTTTTCCTACCAGTGATGAACTTGCTGGAATTTCCTAGGGTCAAATCTATTCATACCTTGAACTCATTGTTAATACTTGTGATAAGTGTGCGCCTCTAATGTTCTCATTACAATATTATTATGGTTTGGAAAGGAAATTAACTTCTTAGGTTACCTGAGTCACTCAGGTGACCTATTGCTATCTATTTTCGTTCGTCGTCGTGCGTCTTCATTCTTTATTCGAACATTTTCAGCTTCTTTTCTAGAAAGGCTAAACCAATTCCAACCAATTTTGGCATTCATCATATATGAGTGAATCGCCTAAATATGGCTGAAATATTGCCGACTCGGCGTTAAACAATAATAATCAATCAACATATATGAGTGAAGGGGAACAATATGTGTGAATTGCATGGTCACTGTCCCTTGGGGCTTGAGGGGTTGGGCTAAAACCATAAAAATTAGTGCTATCTTAAAAATCTTCTCCTTTACTCCGGTCCTGGTCATCAAGCAGTAGAACTGTACATGTAATAAGCATTGAATCCTCTGCCAAAATTGGAAATTTATGGCCACAGGGAGAGGGCTTCTGATGTTAGGGCGGGGCTATATATTTCATATGGTGAAAGTGCATTATTTCCTCAGAAATCCTCATTTTTGATCCTGGGTTTGAAACAAGCTAAGCATGTACATAGTTATGATGATCTGAGCAAGGGTGCCTCTTCCAAAATTTTTAATTTCATGGCCCCTGGGTCAGGGGTTCTGGTGTTATGGCAGGGCTGTATTGATTATAGAGTGAAAATGTATTAATTTTTCGAAAATCTTTGCTCCTGGGTATTAAAGAGATATTGATAAAATGGTGAAAATGCATAAATTCTTTGAAAATCTTCTCTGCCTCGGGGTATTGTTTAAACAAATTAAGTGCATGGGTATGATAAGCAAAGATGTCTCTTCGAAAATCGTGAAATTCATAGCCCAAAGGTCTGGGATTCTTGAGAAAAAGGGAGGGGTCTATTGATAATACAGTGAAAAAAACATAATTTCTTCGAAAATATTTTTTTTCTGCTCCTGGTTCTAAAGCAAAGAAACTAGGTGTATAGTTATAATGAGCAAGAGTGCTTCTTCAAGAATTGCGAGTTTCAAGGCTCCTGGATCAGATTTCTAGTGTAAGAGTTGTGAAAATGCATTAATTCTATCAAATAATCCTGTCTGCTTCTTGATGTTGAGCAGACACACAAAGTGCATAATTATGATGAGCAAGGGTGCTTCTTACAAAATTTTTAAATCTTGTGGTCCAAGGGTCAGGGGTTCTGTTGTTTTTCGTGGGTTGCTATTTTGAGAATATAGTACAAATGTGTTAATTTTTTAAAAAATTTCAACTAAGTACATAGTTATGATGAGGAGGGTACCTCTTCCAAATTCGAATTTCATGACCCTGGGTCATGGGTTCTGGTGTTAGGGTAGAGCTGGTTGAATCTGTACAGCCATTCTCCAGAAATGGTTCCATTAATAGGATAGCAAAAGTTGAAAAATAAACTTTTGATTGTTGTGTTCAAATTGTTAAAATATTTTACAACAACCATTCACTGACATAAATATGAAATTTGACTCACGGATGTTTCTTCGTTTTCGAAAAATTTGATTTTGAAAAAAGTACTTAAAATAATGTTACGGAAGTCAGAAGTAAATACACGCCACTAATCATAGGTCGAAACACAAAAAAATAAACATCACAGAACACTTTATTTGTTATTTTACTGAAGACCAATTTTAATTCTGTCAAAATCTTTAAGAATTAAACTTCAAGACATATATTTTGGAAAAATACCCATGTCTCAACAAAATCCCTATTTTCACACCAAAAAAAGACAACAATGTATTAACTTTCATTCAAATTTGAAAGCAAACTAGGAACAACATCTTATATTCAGGTATTTTGAATAAAACACCAAATCAATGAAACACTTATGCAGAGAAGTTAAGAAAATTTATTTCACAAATTTCAGATGAGAAATCTTCAAAAGTTATGACCATAAAAGTTACGGATGTCAGCATGTGAACATTTTCTAGGAGTATAAGCTTCAAATACATTTTTCAACTGAAAAGTAGAGAATAAAAATCAAATACAGATTATTCATCATAGAAATTATTGACTACTTAATGTAATTTGAACTTGAAAATAAGCGCATTTTTGTCAGTAAACAGCATTTATAAAAATTTAACAAATGTAGAATTCTGGTTTGTTTGTCAAAAAATAGTGAAAAAATGTACAAAAATTACAGGCCCTGATAGATCTACCGTCTACAATTTTGTAAATTCAAAACATAATAATATATAGCTATATTTTTGAAAATTGAAAGCTTCTCTATGTCTCACAACTCTGTTACGGATGTCAGAAAGTCTCCTCTTGCAAATAATTACTCTGAAGATAGCTTACAATAGTCTTGTAATTTATTGTTTATAGTTTCCTCAACTAAGTCAACTTCCTTTTCAAGGTAGAGGAATTGGGGAGGGGGGGGGGGCTTATCACCATTAAAATATGAGCTGATTGAATCCATATCTATTTTTTTCAAATGGCTACTTATATATTTTTCAATATTTGCACGTTTTGGTCATGGAGTTCACCCGAACCTCCTACTCTTCATAATCTCTCTCTGTAACTTTTCCAATATACCACTAGTGAGAATAAACTGTAGCTCATTTAACAGTAGTTACCAACTCAACACGTGCCCCTGGCGTGGCT
Source organism: Saccostrea echinata (assembly GCF_033153115.1). Classification (NCBI taxonomy): domain Eukaryota; kingdom Metazoa; phylum Mollusca; class Bivalvia; order Ostreida; family Ostreidae; genus Saccostrea; species Saccostrea echinata. Next base: position 6,589,013 of record NW_026889753.1, read on the forward strand.
TTTTCCTAGATAGTTTCACTGTGCCTTCATTCCAACTTCTAGAACTCCCTACCACCTCTTCTGCTTTTCTCTGTTTGCATCTATAATAGGACTTTCACTCATGCTCTTTACCTGACCTGTTTCTTTTCTTTAATTCCCTTTGATTTAACTCTAAAACACTTATGTAAGCCTTCCGTTTTCTCTCTCACTCATTTACTAAATACACTTCCATATTTTCACTCTTTTTTCTCTCCATCTTTTCTGTCTCTGCATTTGTTAATATTAGCATTCTGTAAATAATGCATATAATTATGCATTGGTATAAGCTAAATTAAATATTTGTTTTTCCTTAAAAGAAGTCATTTATTCCAAGTAAGATTGGTTATGGGTGTCAGGTCTCATAAAACCTGATATCCGTAACCAATACTATTTAGAACTAGTATTAATTGTAACGGGGACCGTTACAGATGTTCCCCAAACGCTCCCCAACTCCCTTTTGGTGTCTTATTTCCTGTAAGCTTCATTAAATAAGGCAATCAAGTATATTGGTCATTTAACGCATTTCGCGCGCGCGCACGTGCATGCATGTGCAGGTTGACCATGTCATTCCATCTATACTATAAATGCATCTTTATATTCTCAGTATGAAAACATTTCATCAAAAAATATATAAGTTCTATCAAGTATATTGGTCATCTTAGCATTGCGCGCACGCGCACCTGTATGCATGTTCATAATGACCATGCCATTTTGTCTACACTTATAATATGTCTGTTTATTCTTAGTATCAAAGCTTTTCATCAAAAAATATAAAAGTTACGGCTATATTAAGTATATTGGTCATTAAACACATTGCACGCGCGCGCATGTGCATGCATGTGCATGATGGCCACATCATCTTGTCTACACTTTTAATATATCTGTATATTCTTAATATCAAAGCTTTTCATCAAAAAATATAAAAATTACGGCTATATTAAGTAAATTGGTCATTTAACACATTGCACGCGCGCGCACGTGCATGCATATGCATGCATGTGCATGATGATCATGTCGTCTTGTCTACACTTTTAATACATATGAATTTTTGAGTATCAAAGCATTCCATCAAAAAATTTCAAAGTTACGACTATATCAAGTAAATTGGTCATTTTACGCTTTGCGCGTGCGCGCACGTGCATGCATGTGCATGTTGACCATGTCATCTTGTTCACACTTTTAATATATCCTTATATTCTGAGTATCAAAGCATTTCATCAAAAAATATAAAAGTTACAGCTATATCAAGTATATTGGTCATTTTACGCATTGCACGCGCACGCACGTGCATGCACGTGCGCGCAAAATGACCTTCGTTCCGCAAATCTACATTACATGCCTAGTAACCCTAAAAAGGTTTCACCTCAATCGGATGTGTGGTTTCGGAGATCACTCACGGACAAAAAAGTACCCAGGAAGAAAAATAATAATAACTAGTATTAATTGTAACGGGGACCGTTACAGATGTTCCCCAAACGCTCCCCAACTTCCTTTTGGTGTCTTATTCCCTGTAAGCTTCATTAAATAAGGCAATCAAGTATACTGGGTTTTTTTACGCATTTCTCGCGCGCGCACGGGCATGCATGTACAAAATGACCATGTCAACTTGTCTATACTTTTAATACACCTTTATATTTAAATTTCATCAAAAGATAAAAAAAAATGGCTATATTAAGTATATCTGTCATTTTACGCATTGCAAGCGCGCGCACGTGCATGCATGTTCATGATGACCGGTTCATCTTGTCAACACTATTAATATATCTACATATTTTGAGTATCAAAGCATTTCATCAAAAAGTATAAAAGTTACAGCTATATCAAGTATATTGGTCAATTTAGCATTGCATGCGCGTGCATGCATGTGTGCGCTGACCATGTCATCTTGTGTACACTTCTAATATATATTTATATTCTGAGCTTCAAAGCAGTTCATCAAAAAATGTACAAGTAAAGTCTATATAATTCGTGTTGGTTATTTCAATCATTGGGCATGCGCACACGTGCATGCATGTGCATTCTGACCATGCCATCTTGTCTACACGTTTAATATATCCTGACATCCTGAGTATCAAAGCATTTCATCAAAATATATGAAAGTTATGGCTATATCAGGTATATCTGTCATTTTACACATTGTACGCGCGCACACGTGCACACACGTGCGTGCATGTGTGCGCTGATCAAGTCTTCTTGTCTACACTTCTAATATATATTTATATTCTGAGTTTCAAAGCAATTCATCAAAAAATGTACAAGTTAAGTCTATATCAATTGTATTGGTTATTTCAATCAATGCGCATGCGCGCACGTGCATGCATGTGCATTCTGACCATGTCATCTTGTCTACACTATTAATATATCCTTATATTCTGAGTTTCAAAGCATTTCATCAAAAAATATAAAAGTTACAGCTATATCAAGTATATTGGTCATTTTACGCATTGCACACGCACGCACGTGCATGCACGTTCGCGCAAAATGACCTTCGTTCCGCAAATCTACATAACATTCCTAGTAACCCTAAAAAGGTTTCACCTCAATCGGATGTGTAGTTTCGGAGATCACTCATGGACAAAAAAGTACCCAGGAAGAAAAATAATAATAACTAGACTCTTGTTGCCATGGCAACAAAAAAGTCTTCCGTTCTTCTAAATCGGTAAGAATTTGCTTTTTTCTGTGTTAAAAACATACATATCATATTTACTGTGAAAGAAAAAAAATAACTGGAAAAAAGTCCTTTCATTACTTAAGGTACTTTGATTTTCATTATTAATCTTGTATAATACATTTTGCACCTATAAGAGATATACGTATATCATTTGCAATTTTTAAAAGAAAATTGTTTGCAATCATTTCTAAGACAAACAAACAGACGAACGAACACCGTACTATCATAAACTTCACTGTGTATATGTTTTGGCATAATTGTGATGGTGTTATAAAAAAATATAATGAATAAAGTTAGTATCACATTAAACGTAAAGTCACCGAGTTTTGTAAAGTTATAATATCAAGATTTGACAGCATACCTATAAGACAGATTATTCAATTACAGTAATTCTTCAGCAATCGATTGATTGATTGATTATACGTATGTTGTTTAACGTCTGTCTCCAGAATTTTTCACTCACATGGAGATGCCACCACTCGCCGGTGGAGACTGCAAATTTTTGTCCTATACTTTGGCACTTATCGCAATTGAGCAGTGAGGAATCTTTTTTATGCCAGCACCTTCTGCGACAAGGGACCTCGATTTATACGATCTCATCCAAAGGACCGGTCTCCACGTCCCACAATCGAAGTTCATAATACCGAGATATTTTATTTTATTCTATTCTTTCACAAGTTTATTGCATCAAATTTACTTAAAGATCATACTTCAAGATCATTTCGAACTTAACTGCAGTGCACACAGCTTGAAGTGATTTTGATTGACAGGTCAGCACAGGTGCACTTCGTGTGATACTTTTTAAGCTGAAAAATATACAGGATGAGACCATGACTGACTATGAAATCAGAAAACATCCAATAAAGAATGGGTGTGACCGATATCGAACTAATTTTTGGTCTGGATCGGGATTAAGAGGGAATCTCTCCTCTCTTTCTCTCAGACATGTAAATTGAACATTTCATAATTATAGAATATGAAATACTGTATACATGTAAATGGTAATGTTATTCACATGTTCCAGATTTAAATCTAAAACGAATATATAATTCAAATGCCTAGCTGCACGAACGTCTCCAAATATTAATCAAGACGGGGGGGGGGGGGGCTTCGAAGGAATTAGATAATTTTATGTTTTATGAATTATAAGGAAAAGTACGGACGTCAGTTGCATGTACTTAAGGAATAACTGTCTAATTTTTTGGATTCATGATGTGATCAATCGAGTGGCTTGCGTGATAATTTGCATAAACGCCGAAGGCGTTTATGCATAAAATTATCACGCAAGCCAATCGATTGATCATCGTCATGAATCCAAAAAATCTGAAAGTTATTCCTTATATTTACATGCTCCTGATTCTGCAAATTCCCGTGCTAATAGCCCCGCTTCTGTCTCTATTTGTCCCGCCCCGCACGTGATTTTTTTAACCGCGCCTATCGATGAACCAGTAGATTTATGTAGAAATAAAGTATTTTTACAATTTGTAAATTTATCTCGGACAAAGACATTGGAAATGTAAATATATGATTATATATCATTGCATAAAATTGTGTTCATTCAGATATACTTATCCCACATATCAACAGACCTGTACAATTTTTTTATCATGTTTTTTTTTTTTTCAAAAGAAACATATAGCGTACCATTATTTCACACACTCTTTAACTCTTTGAGTATTTCACAAGAATCCAAGAATCGCCTTTTCACGTCTATTATAATTCCTTGGGTATATAGAGTATAGATCATGTGTCATAAATAATTTAGCCTTTTATCAATTATACATGTAATAACCAAATCTAATCTATAGATTGATTTTCTTTCTTTTCAGTGGCAGATATCAATTTATTTATAAAGGCTTTAAAACAGTACTGTATTACAATTTTCTATCGCTTAATTCCTTTTTTTTTTGAGTGTATGTAATATTTTTTTAATATCGAAAGTAAATCTCGGAAATCGGGATAATTTCGCATTCAAATCATAGAGAATAATAAATCGTCTGCATTATAGAAGGCTTATAACTATCGTATTCTGAACTTAATATACGAAATAGATAAAACTGCATGCCTGTCCATCACTATAAATGTATATTCAGTGCTTATATAATATATTTACTTGAATTAGCTACCTAGCACATATATTAATTTTTTTTAGATATATTCATGTGTAAATCAATTAACTGTAAATACAGACTTACAATACACTGGCAACTTCAAACTTTACATGCACTGGAAGCGGTAACCAACTTACTCTTAAATTTTGAAGAGTGAATATAGAACGTCTAAATATTTTGATATGGAGAGTGTATATGTCTCTGACGTCATCGATACTATTTCCGCCTTTATCTCGAAAGTTCTATTCTCACTTACAAGTCAGAGTTATCTTTCTTTGCCCATTGTCTACACACTAGGTAAATAGGGAAAATTAGGGTACCTAAAATCTACAAAATGTGGAATCTGATTTCAAAACAAATTATATATTTAGTATTTGTAGAATAACCTCTGTTATACATAATAATATCTTGAAAAAATATTAAAAAACAAAAAAAGTTGAAAATTGACCAAACACAAGTTCACTTCCGGTTCGGACAGGAAGTACCGGAAACACACGAAAACAACTTCGAAACAAAGAGAATGTCATGATCTAATACCCCTGTAAATTTCACATCTTTACCTCTAACCGTTTCCGAGAAAATTTCCGGACAAAAGTCCATTTAAAAATTGGAAATTCAGCCGTAACTTCGGACCGGAAAGGAATTTTTCAAAAAACTGAATTTTATATAAACTTCATATATCAGCCTACTATCATGTGAAAAATTGTGAAAATCTATCCAACCATCTCTGAGTAATCGCGCTCACAAAATTTGGGAGGAATAATAATAATAATAATAATAATAATAATAAAAAGAAACAATACAATCACTATAAGTCTTCCGTTGTGAACGGAAGACTTAATAATAATAATAATAAGAAACAGAGTAAAAACAATATGTTCCCAAACTTCGTTTGGGGAACATAATAATAATAACTAGTATTAATTGTAACGGGGACCGTTACAGATGTTCCCCAAACGCTCCCCAACTTCCTTTTGGTGTCTTATTCCCTGTAAGCTTCATTAAAAAAGGCAATCAAGTATATTGGGTTTTTTTTACGCATTACACGCGGGCGCACGGGCATGCATGTAAAAAAATGACCATGTCAACTTGTCTACACTTTTAATACATCTTTATATTCAAATTTCATCAAAAGATAAAAAAAATTCGGCTATATTAAGTATATCTGTCATTTTACGCATTGCAAGC